>NC_135373.1:35329080-35675330 GCF_049243985.1 Paroedura picta
TAGTTCTGTCAGGCCATCCATGTTCGATCTTATTTGGTTCTTTTTGGCCTGACTCTCTTTTGGGGTCTACTGAACTTTAGGCGCACCAGGGGGACGCCAGTGTCACCCTCTTTGCAGCTTTTAAAATGAGCTCTCTCCCCTCAGTGCAAAGAGGAAGCTGCACCTATTGAATTTCTGCCTGCCATCCTTGGCAAGAACAAGCAAGTGACAGTCACGTTGAAGGAGGGGAGAAGAAAGTTCGCTGGCTTCCCTTGCTTCCTTCGTCGCCCGTGCCAACACACCACCCTTTCCTCCCCGCGCTCCCCTCCGACCGGCCTCGGCCCGCTGTCCCTTTAAGCGCCGGCGGCGCCCGCCGAGGAACGCCCCCTTTGACGCCACGAAACGCGCTCGCGTCGGCGCCCCCGCCCCGCCGTCTGGCGCGCCTGCGCAGGGTGTCCGAAAGGGGGAGGGGGAAAAAAGAAGGCCGCTGCCGGCCGCCCCTCCCCTTCTGAGTGACTGAGTCGCGTCCGCCACCGTTCGCGGTGCGGGCCTTGCAGGGTGGGCGACCGTGGAGATGCCGCGGGTTTACATCGGGCGCCTCAGCTACCAGGCCCGAGAGCGGGATGTGGAGCGGTTCTTTAAGGGCTACGGGAAAATCCTCGAAGTGGACCTCAAGAATGGGTGAGGCGGCCCGGCTTCCTCGCGAGAGGCCTAGCCCGGGATCCATCCATCCATTCCCCCCCCCCTTTCTCGCCTCCTGTCAGAGCGGCCTGGGCGCGCACGACGCATGCGCACCCTTCCTCCGTCCTTTCCCGCGCGCGCCTTTCCCCTTTCCTCCTAACACGCCCCCCCCCCGACGCACACCCCCCACCCACCCCTAGGGGGACCTCCAAAGTGACAGGAGAGTCTCCCCTCTGCCCTTGTGGATGGGTTGGGGTTGGGGGCGTCGTCTCGGGCCTGCGAGCCCGCCTGCTTCCATAGTGCCTCCCTATGTGCTTGGCTAGTGCATGCCGGCTTTCGGTCCCACCTACCCCCGAGGCGGCTTACTTAAAAATGATACCCTGTGCCAGGGGCGGCCAAACTGTGCCTCTCCAGGTGTCTACGGACTACAACTCCCATGAGCCCCTGACAGCACGTGCCAGGGCTCATGGGAATTGTAGTCCATGGACACCTGGAGAGCCACAGTTTGGCCCGCCCCTGCATGGGGTCCATATGGGCAATGCGTTTATTTTCAGTAGCATCGTGGCCAATAGAAACAACAGTGTGGGCTCTAATCCGTTTTGGTCATATTCCTTGTCCCTTTTGATGATCACACTGATTTCCTCTTAAATAAAGAGTGTTTCGTTTGTCTGGTTGATGCACAGGCACTGGGGTTACTGAGGAGCACTAAATGATTGTGGGTTTGTTTGTTTGCTTTTTTCGTGTCACGTACACATCAAGCAGCTTTAGCCTGAGTCAGATCTGTTCTGAAGTCAGTTTGGGCTACCCTGTCTGGCATCTGCTGTACAGGGTCTCGGGTAGCGCTCTGCCATTGAGCCATGGGCCTCTTCTGTTAAACTCTTGTTATCTCACCTGTTTTTAAGACACTCGGGGTTGTGTACAACAAGTTGGCTTCCTAAAGGCCATATGCTGTAAGAAGAGTTGGGCTAAAAGAAAGTGACTGAGTTTCATTGCTGAGTGGGAATTTAAACCCATGTCTTCTTGTTCCCAATCTAATTTACTAAATGTGTTTGCTCTCTTGGGACAGGGACTTAGATCTGACGATGCCTTTAACATGCCAAACCCTGTGACAGCAGCAGCATTTGGGTTTGAAATTTGAGGTTGTTATTTAAATCCAGTCGAGAATTCTTCCTCGCCCCACCCTGGCAACATTTTATATTCTATTTTTATGGCAGGGAGACGTGTTGGAAGCTGACTTTTGATTAACACACAGGAAGGAATTACAATACAGTATCAGTGAGCTAGAGTTTCTAAGAGTGCAAATTTAAAGATAATCCAGTTCAGTGGCTGCTTCCCAAAATATGATGATATACCAGCAATCAGGTTTTCTGATTATGTTCCTTGTTGGAGCAGCTGACACGTTTTTGAAAAAAAAACTGGAGTAATTCTGCATTTGTGAGCAACTGCGTTCTGAAAAGTTCTAACCGTTGAAAGTTTTCTTGGAAAATACGTGGGACCTGAAGTTGCCAGCTCCTGCCTCGGAAATTGTTGGAGATTTGGAGTCAGTGCCTGGAGTGGATGGAGTTTGGGTAGGGAGCTCAGTGGAGATGTGATACCATGGATTACACCCTCAAAAACTGCCATTTCATCCAGGGAACTAATCTCTGTAGCCTGGAGGTCAGCTGCAGTTCCTGGAGAGCTCCAGGTCATAACTTGAAGGTAGTAATAGGAGAACTGCTGCATGGGTGTCACCTTAAGTTCTCCCTCGGTGGGGCAAGTCCTTCAGACTGGTAAGGTCATGCCTCTTCTTGCTCCAGGCAGGGCTATGCAAATCTTTGTATGCCTTTCCAGGACAGGGAGGGGCAGTACTTCCAGTTTGCTGCCCTTTAGAGCTCAGCTCCCCTAACCTATTAGATTAACCCTAGTATTGAAGAAGAAGCTTCCAAAAAGCTTCAGGGCTCAAGTTCCTCAAAGAAGAAGGGGGGAAAATAGAAGTCCTGCGGCTTCAGGAAGACACTATGACTAGGGCAAATGAAAAACAGCCTAACAGCAGGGAGACCACCAGGTTTCGAGGCTTCAGTCCATTTGCTGGCTTCCCAGACTCCAACAGTGGGCTGCCCCCACCAGCCTGGACTGAATGGAGGAGGAGAAAGGCTGCCATAAAAGATCAGCATCACTGGAAAACAAAAGTGCGGAAGCTCGACCCCACTGTACAGTGGAAACTCTGGCCACAGCCGCTGAAGCAGAGAGCAGCAGCTTTCGGGAGGCAAGTGGTCTGGGGCCCCAGGGACTCACCAGCACCCTGATATTGGGCCAGGACTCCAGGATAGGGTTTCATCCAAGAACTTTGTGTTTTGTGTAGCCCCGGGCAGCTGCAGCTGACCTGCCAGTACCTCTATGAATAGCAAACATAGCAGCAGCTCTAAACTTTCCTGCGTTTCGGGGCTCAGGCCTGGAGACTGACCTGTCTTACCAAAACTAGTGTATTCTCAAGCCCTGCCCTAAGAAGCGGAGATAAGGGCTTCCTCAGAAGCTTCTCAGTCAGGTGAACTGGAGGAGAGAGCTGCAGCCTGCCGAAAGAAAAGGAGAGCTAGGTATAAAGTCAGATGGAGTTCCTCTTCATCCCTCTCTCCACATCCTCTTCCTCCTCTTCTTTTTCAGAGAGGAATCAGCAGAGGTCAGCTCATTCCAGATCTATTCCCAACACTGCGCCAGAACTTAGAAGGGCAGAGCTTCCTCACTGGCTAGAGCAGGGGTAGTCAACCTGTGGTCCTCCAGATGTCCATGGACTACAGTTCCCATGAGCCCCTGCCAGCAAATGGACATCTGGAGGACCATAGGTTGACTCCCCCTGTGCTAGAGGACACTCAGCCAAGTGCACAAGGAAACATCATTTAGGATTGGAGGAGGAGGACACACAGTCTGAGAATGCAAGCAAGTAGCTTGGGGAGGGGTCAGACAACGAGGATAATTCCGCCAGATTATTTCAACCAGAGCACATTCAGCAACTGCTTAAGAAGTTGCCATCTAGCCTCAAGCACTGATAATGTAGAGAAGTCATCATGTTCAGCTGGTTTTAAACAGTGTTTATTATGATATTTTATTATTGTAAACTGTCTCAAGCTCACTTGTGGGAAAAGGGCAGTATTAAAATCAAACAAATACATTGAATAAATAAATAACATTGAACCTGGATGCCAGAGGCTTCAAGAAACCTCCCTAGCAGCTGACTGGGTGTCCCTTCCCAGAAGCCTTTGAGGAAGTGATGTGCACAGGGTGCGCCATTCCAGGCGGCAGAGTACCCCTTAATTCAATTGCCAACATTTTTTATACCCTTCCAGAGGAAACAATGGAAGATTTATACACACCTGTGGTTGCATTGCACTCGGGGCAGTCCTGTCAAAAGGCAGAGAGAATGTGATCAAAGAGTCTTTTTACAGAAGGAATGAGATGATGCTAGAAAAGTCCCACAAGCCCTCTTCCTTATCCGTTAGAGCAGGGGTAGTCAAACTGCGGCCCTCCAGATGACCATGGACTACAATTCCCAGAAGCCCCTGCCAGCAATTGCTGGCAGGGGCTTCTGGGAATTGTAGTCCATGGACATCTGGAGGGCCGCAGTTTGACTACCCCTGCGTTAGAGCTTCAGCGCTGTTATCTGATTTCAATAGAGCCATCGCAGTATGGAGCCTCCTGCAGGATTCGGAACTGGACCCATTGGTGATGAAAAGAGCATTGCTGAAGATCAAAACAGCAGCACAATTTGCATCAAATGCTTTGTTGAACTCAATTAAATTATCTGCCAGAGCCCAGGCAATGAGTGTTGTGGTCAGACACAATCTTTGGCTGAAAAATCGGAAAGTAGATTCTCTCTAAATCTACCCTGTCATTATAAGTTTCTATGTTTCCCGCTATTTTGGGGAAAAGGTACTGGACAAAGTCTTAGTTGAAACTAAAGAGAAGAAGGTGATGCCATCTTCATCATCAAACAGTGATAAAGAGTACGAAGCCAATTGCGATTGGTCCTGTAGAACCAATCCAGTGAGGGACAAGAGAGATTCCAGAGAAGGCTGATTTTTCACCTACCAAGCACGGTTTCAGTGACAGAATTTCTCAGCCAACACACTGGGAAAGAAGCATGACACCAGAATAGGAGGCCAGTTGTGGAACTTTGCGCAGCTATGGAAGCAGCCTACTATGGACCAGTGGGTATGTACTGTAGTGGAATTTGGATATCAGTTTGTTTTGCCACCTCTGCACCCTTTCGTTCATTCCCCAGACCCGAGTATGAAATTGAAACCCAGGCAAACACAGGAGGCAATTCAGCATCTTCTGACAATAGAAGATAGAGCCAGTTCTCTTTTCCCAGCAGTTCAAGGGAATATATCCGGTTATTTTCATTGTGCCCAAAAAGTCAGGACAGGGGAGGACCATTTTAAACCTGAAGGACTGGTTTTCTGGGTGAGAAAACATGGAATCTTTGCAGCCCATCCTACAGGCCATCCAGGAAGGAGACTATATGGCATCCATGGACTTTGAGGTGTATCTACATGTTCTGATCCACCCCATTTCCAGGCGGTATCTCCAGTTTGTCTTCAGTGGCAATCACTACCAATACAAGGGTCCTCACGAAGGCCATGATCATTTTGATCGTGGCCCTGCACCAGAAGGAGATACATACCTACCTGAATGGAATCTTGATGAGCGCTTCTAGCTGGAGGACAGCAGATCACAATATCGCAACTACAATCCAGTTCTTGCAGAATCATGACAATGATGTTATCCGTTCAGTCATATCCGACCCTTGGCGATTCTATAGGAAAGTTTGTTTTGCCACCTCTGCAGAATCGTGACTTCCTGATAAACTTTCAAAAAGGCCACTTAACTTCGACATGCACCAGGGAGCCAACAAAGACACTGTGAAGATGAAACTTTTTCTTCCACCAGAAAGGCAGAGGAAAATTATGGAGATTGAAGAGGAGGATCTAGCACGTTATGGCCTATGGGGATTGTAGATGTTAGAGATGAATACAATGAATGGGTAGAAAGTCATATAGGAGAGCTGGCATTTCATTAGTTAGAAAGAAATCTTCCTACACATGAACTTGCCGTTTGCTAATATGTGAGCTTTATTTGGTGTGTGTGTGTGTGTTTAATTAGTTCTGAATCTTGGGTTATAATTTAAAATGAACTACAGAAAGGATGTAGTAGACTTTGGTTGCTAAGGTTCATGACCATGGTTAATTTTAATTGGTCGGTCTGAAGATGAGTTCTATTTTTGAACTATCAGTGAAACTAGCTGCTAAGCACAGACAGAAACTAAAACTCGAATGTCATGTGCAGGTCAGAAATACCAGCTCATGCTGTTTTATTCTAATTAGTGCTTTATCCTTTACATTTCTCTGGATATAGGCCCCTGTTGGAACAGTGACTTATGAGCCCTTCTGGCTGCAGATGTGGCTCTGTGAATACTTCCTGTGTGATGAGCAGACATTGAGAAGAAGAATCCCATCTAACTTTCTTCTTGATACGCCAGCTCTGTATATGCTGAGAATTCATTACATGGGGGAATTTTTCAGCAATGTGTGTCTCAAAACACACAAACACACACACCAAGCCTGCAGCCCATGAACTGTTTCATCTTTTTGCTTACTGTTCTTTGGAACTTGGAAGTCCTCTTGAGATAGTGGAACAAAAACTGTCTGAGTTTAGAAACACGCAGAGTTTTTCTGGAGTTGGCAAAATAAAAAGATTCAGCTAAAAGCCTTCACTAACCAGCCTGCATCCTTTCTCCTTCCTCCTTGTAAGCGCCAAACTGACAATAGGAATCAAATGCCTGCAAAAATGAGTTCCTTCAGTATCCTTTCAGGGTCAATAAAATCAGAGTCTAGTGGCAACTTTAAGACCAACAAAGATTTATTCAAGGCGTGTGCTTTCGAGTGCAAGCAGAGTGCTTGCACTCGAAAGCTCACGCCTTGAATAAATCTTTGTTGGTCATAAAGGTGCTACTGGCCTCTGATTTTATTGTGCTACTTCAGACCAACACGGCTACCCATTTGAATCTTTCAGAGTCAGCCGTGCAGTTCTGACAGAACTGTGTTTTGTTTAAAGGCCGTTGTAAACTCCAAAGATTCTGATTTATCGCAGGAATTAAGAGAGGCTCCATACTAAATGGACAGTTTCCACCAGTTGAGGGCCCCTCCCCCACGTCCTCTGTCTCCTACCAGCAGCATTTTATTTTTATTTATCCTAACCTCGCCCGCGGCGCCACGGGCGCCACGGACTAAATAAAGCCGTAAGGGCTTAGGGGGAGGAGTTAGGGTGGGCTCTGTCCGGAATGAGGAAGGGTGCCGATTGGCCCCTTTCTCTGGACAGACCATCGGCGGGGCCTCTCCGATTCCCGCCCTGCCAGCAAGGGAGCTCCTGCCAGCTGCATGCAGCCTAGCACCCTCTGTATTGTGATTACAGCTGGCTTGATTACTAGTTTATTATATTTATATACCGCCCTCCCCGGAGGCTCAGGGGAGACCAGTGGGCTGTAATGGGAGTGGGGAGGCAGGAAAGTTCTCTTCAACCATTGGAAAATTGAATCTGGATCCAACCCCTCTGTCAAAGCGCCCTTAGCCATTTCTCAGCCACCTTCCAAGTATTCCTGGATTTAGTAGGAAAGCACTGTCGTACCTAAAGAAGGGTTGAAAGGATTTTGCTCAGGCTTGCAAATGTTCACTTGCAAACTTCTCTGTGGCAAGCAGGTGACCAGGTGAGCCCCCGTTCTCCCTTCTTGACAATGCTTTGCTTGCTTCTTGGAAGTTGAAGAGCAGAGGGAAGGAGACAAGAATGCTTTCAGAACTTTGCATAGATAAAGAAATTGTACCGAGGCCTGCTACAAATATCCTGGAATAGAGATTAAAAGGCAACGTTGGGCCCTGCTTTGAACTATACATTCTCTTGCAAAAAATGTTTATTACATTACCCCCCCCCCCCAGTTTTGGATGAAACAACTTTTCCCTAGTTTGCCTGCAAAAGGGGACAATGGGGAGGCTAACAGCTGAGAATACCGAACATGCCTTTCATCCTAATTAGTGAATTAATAAATTAAAATAATTTATTATTGCATTCTAATGGCAGTGGGAAAATTTCCAATGCTGCATTTTTCTATGGAAAAAGGTTTTGCCCCACTTATGTAAATATGGTCTGTTTATAGTTATCTGGACATGCAGCCAGCTGGCTGACCTTGACCTTGGACTTGTCACAGTCTTGTTAGAGCAGTTCTCAGCAGTTCTGTCAGAGCTCTGTCAGCCCCATAGGGTGTGTGTTGTGGGGAGATGACGGGAAAGCAATTGTAAGCTGCTTTTGGGAGTCTTGGGTGGTGAAAAGCGGGGTGTCAAAACCAACTTTTTTGTTGTGCTAAATGTGGAATGTGAAGCATGGACAGATCACAGTGATTGTACATGGCGTAAAGGTAAAGGTATCCCCTGTGCAAGCACTGAGTCTTGTCTGACCCTTGGGATGATGCCCTCTAGCGTTTTCATGGCAGACCCAATACAGGGTAGTTTGCCAGTACATGGCATGCTTGCCTTCTTTTGCTAACATTATTTAAATTTGGCTGACATCATTTCCATATTCATATTGGAATGGGAAAATTCATATCATTTTGTGAGTGCCAGAGCATCTGACTGTTGAGTCCATCCCATTAGAAGTAAGGGACGCACTCAGGTCAGTAGCTTTGCAGCGGGATGCTTTGCCTTTCTCTTTTTGTTTGGCTCCAGAGTAAGAACTGGAGATGCTCAGCTGGCTCCTAACTGGAGAGTCGAGCCATGTAGTCTCAGTGTTTTACTGAGAGTGCAGTTCTTGTTCTCTCTGTCTGGCCCTTCCCCCACTCACACATAATAACATTCATGAAAATGCGGTGCAATCAGCTGCAATCACGCATGTGAAAAGGCTGTTTGTTGCTGTGTACACTGAGAAGGGTATATGTGATTTAGGCTGGATGCTGGCGGTGTTATATGTTTATGGAAAATTTTAGGATGTCTTCACAGCATCCTGCTTTAGGCATCAGGATACTAGCATAAGAACATTTTTAAAACATCAAACAATGTTTTTCAAAAATCACTATCAGAGAACTGGACAGTGCATAAGAATGGTGCATTGCAAAAGCAGCATCCAGACTCGTTTTAAAAAGCTCAAAAAAAAAACCCCATCAACAACTTAACACAGAATGTGAAATCGCAAGCATAAACTCTCAGGCTAGTGGTAGGCCATAGAGACAAGGACTATGGTTTTAAGTTAAAACGGATTATGCCTGATTCTCAATATGACCAAATCTGTGAACACTTTAATCCAGAGATTTGGCAGAAGTGGCTGAAAAACCTGAAAAAAGCCCCAGATTTACAAAATAATCTGAAATCCATCCATCCGATAGGGACTTTAAAAAAACCAATATAAAGACAGTGCCTCTGTCTTTGAAAAACTAATACCTGCTCAGTGGCTGTGGTGGGACTTGCTAGGCAACCACAACAGTATTGCCAGCCTTCAGGCCTTGGTTTGCCAGTACAAGGCAGGGCACGACCTTTCTGGGACTGTTTGACCTCTGAGGGAAGACTCAGCAGTGCCAGCAACCACAAAACAACTTGCTACCATGTGACTTGCATGTCTCAGCCAGTCCCTGTTAAAATCAGAGTCCAGTAGCACCTTTAAGACCAACAAAGATTTATTCAAGGCGTGAGCTTTCGAGTGTAAGCACCCTTCGTCATTTATTTGTTATATTTCTGCCACCGGCCCACAAGTGACAGTGTGATTTTTAGTTAGAGCTTCAGACTAGAATCTGGGTGGCCCAAATTCAAAACCCCACTCACTGGGTGATCTTGGGCCAGTCCCTCTCTCTCCCCCCTCCCTCTCTCTCAGCCTAACCTACTTCACAGGTTTCTTATATGAGTATAAAATGGAGAAGGGAAGAATAATCTGCTTTAGGTCTCTGTTAGGGAGAAAAGCATGAGTATAAGTGAATCAAATAAGTAAAAATAAGAGTTTTAAAAAATTGTGTGGGGAAACATTCTGTTTTGTGACACTGCATGAAGCACTGGATAAAGCGCAGAGGCCCTCTCTGCCTGAAAACTGTGCCTCTGACTGATAGAAGGACGCTGATGTGTGGTTTGAAAAAGGAAGGGATCCAGCTACATATAATTCAAATAAGAGGTAATGTAAAATGAGAGGGGGGGGGACGTTTTGATTCCCTTTTTATTCTAGCACCCTAAAAGTTTGTTTCAGAGATGGGGGTGGGGTGGGAAGGGGTTATTAAAAAAAACAACTTTCCTGATAGTCTCTTGATCTCTCTTTCCATGTGTTGCGAGTGTGAGAGGGGAAACCTGGCAAGAACCTCTGGCCCAAACCTTTACCTCTCTCATATTTGAATGTTGGAAGTGTTGGTGACACAGTTAATTCTGGAGTGCTTTTTTGTCTGGCCCCCTGCCCAGGTATGGCTTTGTTGAGTTTGATGATGTGCGAGATGCCGACGACGCCGTTTACGAGCTAAACGGCAAAGATCTATGTGGAGAGCGCGTCATTGTCGAGCATGCTCGAGGTCCTCGCCGTGACAGCAGTTATGGTTCCGGACGCAGTAAGCACTAACCTACCATTGTCTTGGTGATATTTTTTGTTTTCCTTTCTAATTGAAACGTAGCATTTAAAAAATCGATGTAATTTTAATTTTTTTCCAATGTTTTTTTCAACCGTTTCTATCGAAGTAACATGCATTTATGACTTTTGCGATTGAATTGATGTTAAAATAAAATTAAATGAGTTTTAATCTTTTTAATTTTTTTGCTAAATATATGAATATGGATATGTTTGTAAATGTGATTGTTTAACATAGACTTAACAAAGACCTCAATGTTTCAATTAAGAGTCCTTTGAGGCTAAGATGACTGACTGCCTGTTCCATTTGCTGACCCTGGGTTGCCTTTCCATGAGTGGCTCTTTGACCATTGTGGCCCTTGGCTGATCCCAAAAAAGGAAGCCATGTGACGACCGCAACCTTGTCCCATTAGACGTGGGTGGTGAGGACCCCAAGGGTTAGAGACAGATGTGATTAGACTGAAATAGGTGCCTGAAAACCTTTATTCATGGCAAATATTCAGAAAACTTTAAATCAATGTAAGTAACATTA
This sequence comes from Paroedura picta, assembly GCF_049243985.1. NCBI lineage: Eukaryota > Metazoa > Chordata > Lepidosauria > Squamata > Gekkonidae > Paroedura > Paroedura picta. Next base: position 35,339,882 of record NC_135373.1, read on the forward strand.
GTAACTGGCTATAGTGATTTGTTTTTGTTTTTTTTGTTAGCTTGTTGTTTTCATCAAAAGTTAATTTGTATTAAACTTAAGTTTAGCTGCATGTTGGATTTTTAATTGTAACTATAAATTATACAGCTGTATGCTAATATTCTAGATGTATGTGTAATGCACCTTTCTCATATCTGGTGCAATAGTGTATATATGCATATATGTTTCAAAGAAAGGAGAATGTAGTTCAGGCTTGTGGGTGGGGAGAATTTAAATGTATTTATTAATGTATTGGGTAAACTAGTTTTTATTTTCTTTGGATGGGGTGGTGTAGATTAAACAACCCGACTCCAGTACCTTAAGCTGAAGTATTGCCATCTGCTTATCGCCTCTTAAAGGTGGATATGGTTATAGAAGAAGTGGGAGAGATAAGTATGGTCCTCCAACCCGTACTGAATACAGATTGATCGTTGAAAATCTGTCAAGCCGTTGCAGTTGGCAGGATTTGAAGGTACGTAGCTGGTGGTTCTTAAGTTCAAAGATGGTAACTGAAGTCAAGTTAATTCATACCAGCATTCTCCATTATTATGGATGGGTGTGGAAGTTGGACGATAAGGAAAGCTGACAGGAAGAGATTCCATTGAAATGTGGAGTTGGAGGAGAGTTTCACAGATACATGGGTTGCCCAAAAGACAAATAAGTGGGTTCTAGAACAAATCAAACCTGAACTTTCTGGAAGCTAAAATGACTAGACTAAGGCTATCATGCTTTGGTTACATTATGAGAAAGGTGTCAATGGAAAAAACAAGAATGCTAGGAAAAGTTGAAGGCATCAGGAAAAGCGGTAGACCACCCAACGTGAGATGGATTGATTCAATCACGGAAAACATGGGCCTCAGCTTGGAAGATCTGAAAATGGCTATTAATGCTAGAATGTTTTGGAGGACATTAATTCATTGGGTCACCATGTCAGAAGCAACTTGATGGCACTTAACACACACACACAACTGGTGGGCCTCTGCTGATGGACAGTGAGTTTTAGCCGCTTAAACGGCAAGTCTGTTCTGGACTCTAAACTTCTGCTTGTGGCTCCACAGAGTAAGCAGCTCTTCCATGTTGCTCGTTGAATCCCTGTTCAGAATGGCTGTGCTATTGTTTTATAGCTTAGTGTACATATGTTGTACCCGAAAGCTTGTACCCCCCAAATCTTGTTGGTCTATAAGATGCTACTGGACTCAAATTTGCTATACTGTTATGTGTGTGTAAAGTGACATCAAGTTGCAGCCAAACTATGGCTACCCCATAGGGTTTTCAAGGCAAGAAACTAACAGAGATGGTTTACCATTGCCTTCAAATACTAAACAGGGCCAATTCTGTTTATCTTCCAGGATCTGATGAGATCAGGCTAGCCTGGGCCATCCAAGTCAGCAGTGTACAGTTTTACGCACCCATTTCTGCTGTGAGCAGGAATGGAGAAATAGCATGCACATTTTCTAAACTGATCAATAAATGTATTCCCTAAGGAGAGTCAGTGCAATATAATGTTTAACATCTCAGGTTAGCATCTGTGAAACCCATAGAAGTGCAATGTTTACTTAGTAACTGTAGCCCACTTCCTCCCCCCCCCCTTTCTGTTTGGCATAGCAGTTAGGAGTGCGGACTTCTCATCTGGTGAGCTGGGTTTGATTTCATACTCCCCCACATGCAAACAGCTGGGTGACCGTGGGCTGGCCACAGCACTGATAAAGCTGTTCTGACCAAGCAGTAATATCAGGGCTCTCTCAGCCTCACCTCCCTCACAGGGTGTCTGTTGTGGGGAGAGGAAAGGGAAGGCGGATGTAAGCTGCTTTGAGACTCCTTTGGGTAGAGAAAAGCAGCATATAAGAACCAATTCTTCTTCAGTAATATCAGGGCTCTCTCAGCCTCACCTATCTCACAGGGTGTCTGTTGTGGGGAGAGGAAAGGGAAGGCGATTGTAAGTCGCTTTGAGACTCCTTCTGGTAGAAAAAAGCAGCATGTAAGAACCAATTCTTCTTAAACCTTCCTCACAGGTGTTGTTAGAATCAAAAACTAAGGAAGAATATATGTCTCACCCTCAGTGCTTTGAAGGAAGGGCGAGGTGAAACTGTGCTGGACAAACAGAGTGGGACTTGCAATCTGTGGTCTTATCGTGAGTGGTAACCGAAATGCAGGATGGAAATACGTTTTGTAAATAGGTCCTGGGGTGAAGATCAAGATCACCCAAATGAGTTAGCCTTTCTCTCCTGCCCACATCATAAAAGCCAAGCCCACTATTCACATGCATCATCAAATGGGACAGGGTGGGGGGAACAGGCATCCTCTGGATTAATATGTATAAGCTTTTGTTCACTCTTTTCTTTCCGCTCCTAGGATTACATGCGTCAGGCAGGTGAAGTGACATATGCTGACGCGCACAAAGGGAGAAAGAATGAAGGGGTAATTGAGTTCAAATCCTATTCGGACATGAAAAGAGCATTGGAAAAGCTGGATGGGACTGAAGTAAATGGTAGAAAGATAAGGCTGGTTGAAGACAGGCCTGGATCTAGACGACGACGCTCTTACTCCCGAAGTCGAACTCATTCAAGGTAGGTCCGTCCCTGTTCATGAAATCAGTATGGCCCAGTTCTGCAGGGCTGCCATAGGGATGCAACCACAATGATGTTGGTGATGAGGAATCAGGTATATTTAAGGCGTGTGCTTCTAGTCTGGTTACAATCCAATCTATGTGGAGTTAATTCATTGATATCAAGACTGGAAGAACTCTTAAAGATTGCATTGCTAGATTTGCCTGTTGCCCACACATATATTTACAAAATGCTAGGCTAATCTTTCCATACCAACCTTCTCTCTACAAATTGCGAATAATCTGCTTCAGCAGGATTTAGGACACAGTTACTTAGACAGCGAGTGGCAACTACATACTGTTTATTTATTTATTTATTTAGATTTATATACCGCTCTCCCCGAAGGCTCAGTATTTTCAATAGAGAGTCCGTGTGATGTAGTGGTTATGAGCAGCAGGTTCTAATCTGGGGAACTGGTGACCTTAGCCCACTCCTCCACATGCTGCCAGTTGGGTGGACTTGGGCTAGTCACAGTTCTTGTAGAGATTATTATGCAAACTGGAGGGATTTCAGTGCTGTCATTCTCTTTCCTTTCAGGTCTCGTTCTCGAAGCAGACACTCACGCAAAAGCCGAAGTCATAGTGGCAGTAGCAAAAGCAGCCATTCAAAAAGCAGGTCACGATCCAGGTACGGTGATGGGGTTTGCAGGGGAATTTTCTGTCTCCTGAGTGGCAGAGTTGATGAGTTTGCTGTTGATGCAGTCATCCATTTGGGCGACGGACGTATTTTCGTTTGCCCATGGAGATTTACGGCATCCGAGAGATTCCTGAACACTCTGTGGGACCTGATGCCCTCCAGCGTCTCCTTAGGGGCCTTGGTGGAGGACTGGGAGTCTCACTTGACGGCTGCCATTGACAATATTGTTCTTAGGCGCCCTCTCCCCCCTCACCGCAGACAGGTTCCTTGGTATTCCCAGGAGCTTTGAGAGAGAAAGAGGGAGGTGAGATGGCTAGACCGAGTGTGGCGGAAGACTCATGACAAGACAACGAGGACATCTTATCACACACTTATAAGGGCGTATGAGATCGTGGTGGAGTGCGATTACTTTGCTGTGGAAATCGCATCCGCTAGCTCTCGCCCGGCACAATTATATAGGGTAGTTCGATCTCTTACTGCCCTCGAGGAAGGTCACCAAAATTGTAGTGAATTGGATCTACGCTGTGAGGCATTAGCAAGCTTTTTTGTGGATAAAGTCTTGTCGCTCCACTGTGACCTTACTGCCACAATTGATACAGAATGTGAATTGGGAGCTCCATGGTCGACATGGGGGATTACGTTTGATGGCTTCAGATGGCTCTCTTTAACTGAAGTGGACAAATTGCTAGGGTCAGTGAGGGCGACCACTTGACCCCTGGATCCCTGTCTGTCATGGTTGGATCAGGCAGAGTCATCTGAAACTCAGCCCCTCCAAGACAGAGGTCCTGTGGCTGGGTAGAAGGGGACAGGATCAGGAAACGCGTCTCCCCTGCATGGATGGGGTGCAACATAACATCTGCACCAATGGCCAGGAATTTGGGAGTGTTCTTTGATGCCTCTTTATCTGTGGAGGCTCAGAAGGTTGCCCAGACAGCATTTTTCCATCTGCGCCAAGCACAGCTACTGGTGCCCTATCTGCAGAACACTTGGCCACAGTGATCCAGGCAACGGTCACTTCCATATTAGACTTCTGTAACTCACTCTACACGGGCCTGTCCTTGTCCTTGACCTGGAAATTACAACTGGAACAGAATGCGCAGGCACGGGTCCTCACTAGGTCACCTAAGAAGGCCCATGTCTAGCCGTTGGTGAGGCAGCTACATTGGTTACCAGTTTGCTTCTGGATCAAGTTCAAGGTTTTGGTTTTGACCTTCAAGGCTATATGTGGCCTAGGTACTACCTATTGATGGGATGGCTTATCTCCTTATGCTCCCTGCAGAGCCATTCGTTCTGCAGGTATGAATTTGCTGGTGGTCCCAAGACCTAAGGAAGCATGCCTGGCCTCGGCCAGGGCTTTTTCAGTCCTGGCCTTTAACTGGTGGAATGAGCTCCCGGAAGAGCTGAGAGCCCTGATGGAACTCTCTGGTTTCCGCAGGGCCTGCAGGATGGAGCTCTTCCGCCAGGAATTTGGTTGAGGCTAGGCTGGGGACCAAGCAGTAAGATCGGGTTGTCGTCCCCCCCTTTTCTTGAGCAATCAGTACTCCCCTGGGCCAACATCACCTGACATCATTAATAGAATATCGTGACTGTAAACGGAGAGCTGAGCTGTGGGGTAGCTGAGGAGGGATTGTTTGTAGCCGCTATTGTAGATTTGTTGCGGGTTTTATGGGATACTGGATTATTTTATTATGTATTTTGGTGCTTTTATGGTTAACCGTCACAAACCAGCTGAGCTGAAATTGGCAGTATACAAGTCTAATAAATAAATAAATTAAATAAGACAAATTAAGAACTTTTTTATCATAAGGAATGCAGGGTTTGGAAGGAAGGGTTGTATTGGCTTTCGGTTAGTGTCTTTCCCCCAGTCTTAAAAGTTTCCTGGTCATTCATGTTAGCTTTAAAATATAGTTAAGCAAGTTCTGTTGCTTTAGCATTTCTGTCTCCACCAGTTAGTTTAGCAGTTCATATATCTTGAGTGCTTGCTGCTCTGCTTATGGCGCATTGATAAGTGTCTGAGTGCTGCAAAAGCTAGATCGGTTTTGGTTAAGTATATTCTGCAGTCAGTCCTATGCAAGGAGTTTTGGAAGTATTGATACAAAAGGCAAGGAGACGGGTGCTGTAAGTGGCTTTTCCCAGTGGGAAACAAGCATTATAAATAGTATTGCCAGTCATTGCAAGGAAGACTGTTTTTGTGTGTTCTTAGGTCTGGATCCCAGTCCAGAAGCAAGAGCCGCAGCCGAAGCAAAAGCCGTAGTGGAGGCCAGAAGGAAAAAAGCCGGAGCCCGAGCAAAGAGGACAAGAGCAGGAGCCGCAGTGGGAGTGCAGAGAAGGCCCGCGGCAAAAGCAAGGACAAGCCCGAGGATGTGGTTCAAAACGATGATGACGAGCGGGCAAAGAGCAGGAGTCCCAGCAAGGAAAAGAGTAAGAGTAAAAGCAGGAGTAGGAGCGGTAGTAAAGAGAGAGCAGAAGAAGAGGAGAGGGGGAGCGAAAGGAGGAGTAGGAGCAAGGAGAGAGAGAAGAGCAGCAGCAAGGCCAGGAGCAGGAGCAAAGAGGGGAGCAGGAGTCGCAGCCGGAGCAAGAGTAAGGACAAGAGGAAAGGCAGGAAGCGGAGCAGGGAGGGGAGCAGGAGCAGGAGCCGCAGCAGGAGCGAGCGGAGCAAGAGGCGGAGCAAGCGAGACAGCAAGTCTAGCAGCAAGAAGAAAAAGCAAGAAGACCAAGAGCGGTCCAGGTCTAGGTCTAGGTCCCGTTCTCGCTCCAAGGACAAGGAGAACTCAAAAGTGGAATCTGACAAAAAGGAAGCCAAAACTGAGGGTGAGGAAATGGACACCCGTCGCAAATCCCGGTCGAGGTCAAATTCAGAGTCTAAAAACATCCAATCGAAATCCCGCTCCCGGTCTAAATCAATCTCAAAAACAAGGTCCCAGTCCAAATCTAGATCAAGGTCTGCCTCTAGATCACGTTCCCGATCGAGGTCCAGATCTCGTTCCAGATCTTAATCTGCTGCAGCCCCCACACTTAGAGCTCTATCGGAGAGAGAGGGAGAGAGAGAGGGAGAGAGAGAGAAGTCCTTTTTTGTACATGTTTGGTAGTTGTAGCACACGTGATTGGAGTAGAACACATGGCACTGCTGTACATTTCTAATCCCCCTTCCCCAGTAGCGTGTCTTTAACTGTTTGGCCCAGTGCTCCCACTCTGTACCGTTTCTGGTCGAAGAGTTTGTGAGCCTTGTGCTGGCACTGGAAGCCACCCTGGGGGTTTTCAAACTGGCCCTACAGAGCGAACATCACAGTCCTGGTGGGCTTCTCAGATTGGAATGATGACTCCTAGGTAGGTATGGTAACATTCAACAATTCACCCTTAAAATTTGATGCCCCTTGATGTATATGACATTTAGTGAAAAAGTCTTTAATTTCATATTCCATTTTCTCCCCCTTTCATATATTTTGAACTTGCAGAGTTGTGAATAGCAAAAAGTCAGAAAAAAATAGATAACAGTAAAACCATAGGAAAGGAAGTGAGAGAGAGGGGGGAGAGGTAGAGTTCCACGTTCTGGTATTGTGACAATATCCTTGTTTTATATTTTTTTATTTTTCCCCGTCTTGCAAAAGTACAGTGATCCCTGTTTCCATTAAATTTGAATAAAGACTATTTTTGCTTGACAACGCATTGTGTTGGTTTGAAAAGTAAGCCGTTTATTTGCTACGAGTCCCCTTAAATGTGCTGAACTGTAACATCTTCTCTGGATTAACTGCTGCCTTTTTCCATAATAATACTAGGTTTGTGTTTGTGACGACACACCAACTAAAACCTGCCCCAATTGGCCTCCATTGCGGGACATGCTCCCAATAGGGAGAGGGCACTTTTACCCACTGAGGGCCAATCGCAGGTTTTACCCACTCCTGTCCTCCCCGTTTCCGAACAGTCAGGGAGGGAGAACAGCTGGCCCTACTTCGTGGCAGGACGGTAAGCCAGGGAGCGGAGGGAGGAGGAGGGCCAGCCACCCTTGCAGGTGCTGGTAGCAGAGTACCAGCCTTGGCAGTTCTACTCGCTAGCAGGGCTGTTTCATGGTCCTCTACCCATGGGGAATGAAAGGATGTGAGCCAGCCATGCTGTGCAGCGTCAGCCCTGGCGGTCCGGCTTACCTTCTGCAGTCTTGGTTAGGCCTCCTGCCTACCAGGGAATGGGGAGGAGAGGCGGGCTGGCTATGCTCTGCAGTGCCATAGGGACTGCATCAAACCTGGATATCCTGCTTACTGGCAGGACTTCTCCATGGAACTAGGCCCACTCCGCAGCGAGCCACCAGCTGTCAGGTTGCATTATAAAAGCCTCTGCTTGGTATGCACGGGGTTGCAGGTTCACTCCATGGCATATTAAGTTCACATGATCAGGTAGGTAGTGGCTCCTTTGCCTGACACCCTGGAGAGCCGCTGCCATTCTGAGTGGCCAGTGCTGACTTTGGTGGACCAGGGAGCTGCTTCCAGACGCAAGGCACCCAAGAAGGCTACAGTGTCAGTGTGCGTGCTAGTACCCGTTGCCTTTCTGGTTGCAAAGGGCCTTGCTTCTAGTCATCCGCATTTTGCAGTGCTGCAAACAGGTGCTGACGGGCAGCTGACAGGGTTCTGCTTTTCATCACTAACAAAGCAGACACCCTTGACCCTCCCTAGAAAGAAGATACATGAGCCATTATTGCAGCAGTCTGTACAATGGTTTGCTTAAACCATAATGGGAGAGGAACAAGGTTAGAAGCCTGTTGACAGGCTATTCATGCTTTTCACACAGCAGCAGAATGAGCGAGGAAGTCCCTTGGTGATTATTACGCAGGTACCTTGGCAAAGAAGGAGTGTTAAGCTTAGTCCCTGGAGTTTTCAGTACAATTGCTGGAATAGAGCAGACCTCAAGGGGGTGTTCTTAAACATCTGTATTTGTCAATTGGCATTAGTTGCTCATGGACAGATGTTAAATGGAACCACTTATACCTTCCAGGAAGTGGCTGTTCATATACACAATGTGGGACAGTGGTCTCTAGCTGTAGTTTGTGGATTGTATTGATCTGAGAGAGTTTTATCTATTTTCAGGTATTAAAGCCAAAAATAAAATAGCAGATCCCAAATTTCTCTCCACACCCTGGAAAGATACCTTCTGTTCAACACTTCTCAAAAAAAAAAAAAAAAAGACAACCCTTGAAGTTCCTCCTGAAGATTTCTAGGGATATCCCATCTCACCTCTGTGGGGAGCCATGAGGGAAAGGGCCCAGGCTCATTTCAGTGCCAGACAGGCCACCTTAAGTGATGGGATTTCCAGTAGATGGTTGCCTGACAAGCATAGGTGGCACACAGAGACGCATGGAAGGAGACAGCCCTTCAACTATGTCCTCTTAGGTATGAAAGGCTTTAAAGGTCATAACTAGCACCTTGAATTGGAAGCAGACTGGCAGCTAGCTTAACTTTCAAAATGGGCAATGTATGTTCCCAGCAGCTAGCACCTGGCAAATAGGCCTCCTCATTCTGGACTAGTTGTTGTCTTCAAGGGCAGCCCCACGAAGAACATGTTGCAGTCTTCCAATTGAGAAGTTACAGAAGCAGGGGGTCAGCATGGCCAGACTGGCTGAGTCTGGGTAACGAGCACTGGCAAATCAGATGCAGCTGATGCAGAAAGGCACTTCCAATACCCAAACAAGCCTTTTTTGTCTCCTGCAGTCTGCTGATTTCGGTGACCGGGGAGAAGGACAAGGACAGAGAAGCGGGTAAAAATTACATCCTGTTAGTGGAAAATTCAGTTTGGATTCAGCTGGTTGAGTTATACTGAGCTCCTTTCAAGTAAACTTGGTTTTAGCTGAGGAAAGCCTGTGTAATGCAGCACTATGGAGCAGTAGTTCTCTGCTCATAGTACATGTGGGACACAGAAGTACTCTAGGTGGGGTGCAGGTTTTTACTAAGAATTTGTTCTTCAGTCTCCATTTCCACCTTTCAGGTCTGACATGCCATCTCCGGTGACCTTTTTGACATGCTAGTAGTAAACTTGGACACCCAGTGTTTCTTTTCATCGCTGTTCTCCTTGCCTTTTTTAACATACCACGGTCTGCTCACCTTACCTAACAGGGATTGTCCATTGTGCAGCTGCAGTTTTTTATGATCTTGAACTTAAATGATTCCTATAATAACAGAATTCCTATAAACGTCAAAATGTCCTTGGAAAAAGTGGGCTTTGTTTCCCTATTATGGTAGGCCCAGATTCTGGCTACTGATTGGTGTGCTGTAAGGCAGGAATAGTCAACCTGTGGTCCTCCAGATGCCTATGGACTACAATTCCCATGAGACCCTGCCAGCATTTGCTGGCAGGGGCTCATGGATATTGTAGCCCATGGACATCTGGAGGACCACAGGTTGACTACCCCTGATGTAAGGTATAAATTGTTGGGAGGAGGAACCTCTAGAAATCTGACACAGGATGGTTGGCACAACCACAAAATGGCAACGGCAGGAGGCAGAGCCAGTTCCAAAATGTCAGGGAGGGATAACTGACTGTAGCTCTTCAGCATTTTAGGCAGAAGCCTTATTTCTTTGGGTGCTTTTTGAAAACAAAGGTATTGTTTAACAGTATTTTTTTGTTTTCGCCACATATGCATATTGAGATGATCACTTATCTCACAGTTATGTCAGCACTCCAAGGGCCAATCCAAATCTCTGCTGGAAGCACATCGCCACACCCACTTTCTAAAAATATTTGGCGGGCATCAGGAAGTCAGTAGGCACCAGGATGCCTGCACCATGTTGGGGATGCCAACTCTAGAGCACCTGCTGGCAGGGGCTTATGAGAATTGTAGTTATGGACACCTGGAGAGCTACAGTTTGGCCACTGCTGCTCTGGAGCATAGCTTTTCCAGGTGATATATGGCTATAATGAATTTTGAGCACATGAAATACATGTGGGACTTAATGGGGCAGGACTTTTTGTTTGACCCCTTCTGCTTTTGGTATTTGTGTGATATTCATCAAAACAGAGGAAACCTTTGAAGAAAGCAATATGTAATCGTTTTCAACAGCAGCCTAGTGGGTGCATATCCTTTTCCATTGTTGTTCCTCTATATATTTATGAAACATCCTAGGAGGTGGGGCGTGTCAGCTGTCCAAGTTGGAATAGGGCCAATCAGGTTGCAGCCAGGTTTGCCCTGATTGGCCCTGCCCCTGCAGCTCCCGCCCTCCGCCCCTGGACTCTAGCCTCTTTGCTCTCAGACGCCTCAGTGCCTGGAGCCAGCAGCAGGTAAGGGGAGAGGACTCTGGGTAAAGGGTCGTGGTGGAGGGCTAGTTAATGAGGGTCTCTTGGCCTGCTGATGAGGGCCTCCCAGCCTGCTGACTGCTCGTTAAGGACTGCTAAGGAGCTCTGTCCGGCCATACTAATGAGCTGTCCAGCCCCCTCCCGCCCCACTTTTCTGGCTGCAAGCTGCCGGCCAAAACCACCTTAAACTGCCTGGCCAGGGGAGGGGGCCCTTTCAAGTCCCATATATATATGATAAAATTAGGCTGTGAGATAGAAAATGAAAACGGCTGAAAGCTTGCTGGAAAATAACTTGGAAAGCTGCTAGCTCAGCATGGTTTGAAGGCTGGCCCACTTTTCGAAGCCTCTGCGGAAGCAAGCAGAATTTGCAAAGCTCCTTGGATGCATCTGTGGGATTCTGTGCCATGGTGGACTCAGCTCATCCCACTGAAAGCACTTGTGTGGCTTATTAGCAACCAGGTTTGTGTTTCAAAAGCATCCAGGGCTTTCTTTTCAACCTAAACCTGAGTCCGAGCGATACTAAGATTCAGCCGTGGTACTTACAAAGCAAGAGGTTTATGCACCTGGCAACATAAATCAGCAACATTTTAATAGGGTGCCTGGATCCAAAAGCAATTGTTCTTATTTCTCGTTTATATCCATTCATAATTGATTTTATATCTGTAATTTTATGTTTTCTACTGGTTGGTCTATGACCGTAAATAAAACTTGATTGATTGATAATAGGGTGTTTCCCAAATGGCAAAAACCAATAGGAACACTGAGTTACTGGGATCAGAACATAGGATCTCCCTGGATAAATAGGAGGGGCGCTGGATGAGGGGGGATGTGGAGGACATTGAAGGGGCAAACTGCTCTGGAGTGACCACAGAGCTGGGGCATTCCTGATGTATAGGTTTATATAACTCAAATTTGGATGTACCTGTGTGATCTTTGACCTTCAAGGGTATGGTTTTACAGAATCAAATCATGCCATATTCCCTTAGGTAGCCTCATCATATGGATTTTGAGGCAATGAGGCAAAGATGGCACCATCTTTTCTATAATCCTGGGGTAAGCTTCAGTTTTTCAAGAAAATATGAAAACAGTGGGGAGAAGGATCCCCAAACTGCCCCTGGTTGACATGTTGGGTCAGAGGCGAAAATGAGGATTTGCTGGGGAAATGTAAAAAAAAAAAGATCTTATGAAGACCTGAGAATCCCAATCCATTGTTTGAGGAGCAGGTGGTGGCTGGAGATATCCTGCCATAACAACTGATTTCCAGGTGACAGAAATTTGGAGAAAATGGCTGCTTTGGATGGTGAACTCCATGGCATTATACCCCATTGAAGTCCCTTCCCACCCCAAACCCTGTTCTCGGGCTCCACCCCAAATCTCCAGGTTTTCTCCAAAGCAAAGCTGGCAACCCTTAGGTTTTCAGGAACTCAGGGGAACAACCACATTCTTTGCTTTCCCCAAAGCCAACCAGAGGCTTGGGGAGGAAGGGGTTATGCTGGTCTTAATGGGCCTTGATGCAAATGTTGTTCCAAATTTCTTGATAGCTTTAGTTAATCTTTGAAAGCCACCTGGGGAGCACAAAGAGAGGCGAGATGGCCCTTCAGCAGGATTGTCTTTATGGGGTGGTGGCAAGACATGGGTTGGGTTTTTTTTTAATACGGAGGTTTTGTTTGCAAAAGGACACCGTAAAGCTTTGGTCAAAAAAAGGGAGGGGAGCCCGCTGACGTTTACCTGCTAATCCCCTGGACGTGTGCCCTTCATATCAACAGATTTTATTTTTTTAATGTCTCCTAAGCCTGAAAACGTAAAGCTTTGAAAATGGAATGCTTCAGCAAGACCTGCCTAAATGCCCTAACAAAGTCTATTTAGAAAGTCCCAACCTTTCTACCTTTATGCCTTTCAGGCGGAGGCTTTCTTCCCTCGCCACAAAGAAGCCCAATAAAGGAAGGTATTAGCAGCCCAAATCTCCAAGCTGGATTTAGCACATAAAAAAGGCTTTGTTCTTGCTTTTTAAAGAGATTCCACAGGACTGTTTTTAAATGGGCATTTTGTTTGCCCACAGCTGTCTTTCAAGGGAAAGAGTTTTAAAATATGCTTTTAATCACAGTTCAACTAACAGCTTGACAAACCCTAAAAGGGAAATTCGAGTGTGCAATTCCTTCCTGGTCATAGATTTGCAAAGAAGTCCATATTTTCCTGGGCCTCCTGTCTCTCCTGCTTCAGGCTAGACTGACTGGAGGGTGGGGCTGCCCATGTTGTGTGACCTTTGATCCCTGGTCTCTAAATTATAAACCTTCTAATAGAAATTAGATGTAAAAGTGAAAATGACCTGGGTTACAAGACTAATAGGGACATCATGACTTGGAGAGGGCAGTAGGATCAGAAAAGGGCACTTCCTGACCTTTTCTTGGGTCCAATGTTGCTGTCGTTATGTTACACAGAATGCTTCTCTTAGGAGTTCCTTCCTTCCCCACCCCACCCCCACCCCGCTGTCCACCATGAAGGCTGGGCATGCTTTGGTTTGGTCCCTGCCTATCCTAGCTTAGATAGAGAGCTAGACACTTGTCTCTGTCTTTCCTGACAAACATGGAGTTATTTTGCAATTAAGAATTTGTTTCTTTTCTAAACAGGGTGTCTGTTGTAGGGAGAGGAAGGGAAGGCAATTGTAAGCTGCTTTGAGGCTCCTTGGTGTAGTGAGCCAGTTTGGTGTAGTGGTTAGGAGTGCGGACTTCCAATCTGGCATGCTGGGTTTGATTCTGCACTCCCCCACATGCAACCAGCTGGGTGACCTTGGTCTCGCCACAGCACTGAGCAGGAATATCAGGGCTCTCTCAGCCTCACCTCCCTCACAGGGTGTCTGTTGTGGGGAGAGGAAAGGGAAGGCAAATGTAAGCCGCTTTGAGCCTCCTTCGGGTAGAGAAAAGCGGCATATAAGAACCAACTCTTCTTTGGGGAGTGCAAAGTGGGATATAAAACCCAACTCTTCTGCTAACAAGCCTGGGCAACCAGAACATAGAACTCCACTATGCAAGCTTCATACCTGCATTCTGGGACCATGAAGAAAATTGTGGGTTGAAGAGTTATCATGTCTTGGCTTGGCCCTTTCTTCATTAGGAGTGAGTTTTTTTGATCTCAAATCCAGAGAAAGCAAAACAGCTGTAAGTGGCTTACGAGAGCCTTTTGCTCCCCAAGGTGGACAGAGACACAGATTCTTGTACCCTTCCTTTGCTGCCTCTGACCAAAACCATGTTGGGAACAATCTTAACATCTCTCTACCTCTCAAAGACTAAACTGGGAGGAGCATCTACACCAGAACAAAAAACAACTTCTCTCCAGTTCCCAGTGGAGATGATGATTGCTTATTATTATTGCCACTAACTGTAAAGACTACCCTGCCCTCCTTCACATGATTAGAATTGTTTTTGGTGAAATGCAAATCTAAGGGTTAAGTGGAGAGATTCTAAAGTCCTAGAGGTGCAGCCAGTAAGTCAGAGTTTTGAAATGAATTAACACAAGGCAAGATGTACCTTTTCCATTTAAACTTTTCCAGTCTTTTACTCACAAGAGGAGATAACTGGCTTCATTTCCTGGTGGGACTTCCATCTTAATTCTTACAGGGCAAGAGTACAAGAAGAAGCTGTAGCAGTAGAAGAGTAGGTTTTTATACCCTGCTTTTCTGTACCTTAAAGCAGGGGTAGCCAACCTATGGTCCTCCAGATGTTTGTGGACTACAATTCCCATGAGCCCCTGCCAGCAAACGCTGGCAGGGGCTCATGGGGATTGTAGTCCATGAACATCTGGAGGACCACAGGTTGACTACCCCCTGCCTTAAAGAGTCTCAAAGCAGCTTACAACTCTGTCCCTCCTTATCCATACTACAGGCAACTTGTGAGGAAGATGGGGATGAGACAGTTCTGAGAGAACTGTGACTGGCCCAAGAACACCCAGCAGGCTTCATGAGGAGGAAGGGGCAAATCAAACCCAGTAATCCAGGTTAGAGTCTGCCACTTTAACCACTATATCCCTCTGGCTCTCACAAGAGAAGAAAAACTGCATCTCTGCTAAAGGGGAGGAAGAAATCTATTGTTTTGAATGTACTGAATACCATAATGTTCCGGTCACAAATAACTCTTGTCCTGGTGTGCAAAAATCCTAAATGGTAAAAATCAAGCCTTAGCCAGCAAGAAAGGGATAGGATGAAAGGAGAAACCACATAAATACTCAGTGTGAAGTGACATCAAAGAATCCACCCAGCAATTGAACGCAAAAGGTCTCACATAAAGATTATTCTAAAGTGTCCTTCTGAATGGAGATCCTTGTTATATGGCCCTGCTGGTTTCACTGGCTGTATTGTTTTATTGGCTGCTTCTGCTTTCCCGGTCCCCTGATTTGTCAGTGTTTTATTGACGATTATGAAGTCCAGGGTTATTGTTATAATTATGAAGATAAGTCCAGGGTTGCTTCACAGAGGAAAGCAACAGAAATCCCCCTCTCTAGCCTCAGAAACACCAGAAGGGGTTACCATATATCAGCTGTGAATTGATGGCATGCACACATCCACACACAAGCTCAAGACAGACCATGTTGCCCATTTTGGAGAAGATGCATAGAAGCACATTAGCTAAAATCCACTAAATCACTGGTCCTCAAACAATGGATGAGGATTCTCAGGTAGATCACAAGCACCACCTGCTGGGCCATGAGCCTTTAGAGAACCACCAATTTTTCCTTTTAGGGGCAGGCCCTACTGCCAGTGTGCCCTTACCTGGATGGCCCAGGTTAGCCTGATCTCATCAGCTCTCTCAAGCTTAGCAGAGTGGCTGGGAGGCCATTAAGGAAGTCCAGGACCAGAGGCAGGCAATGGCAAACGACTTCTGTCAATCTCTTGCCTTGAAAACCCAATAGGATTGCTGTAAGTTGGCTGCAACTTGATACCACTTTTACACACTTTTACACACACACACACACACACACACACTCACTTTGTTTTAAAACTGTAATTACAGATTGCTCCTCATGGCTAAAGATAAAATAACCATTCATGACAGAGTGGTGTTTAAGGAAATGATTACATTGTTTATTCCGCTGGAGATCCTGCTGAATCCAGATTGATTTGAACTCGGCTCTTCTCCCCTCTCCCCATTGAAATAGAAAAGTGTTCTGCACATGGTTAGGGAAGCTCAGAAGGGGAGGGGGGAGCCAAGCACAGCAGGAACCTCTTTATTTCTTTTCTTGAAGGTGGGGGGAGGAGAGGATTGGAGACAGCAAATCTCTACTGAGAGAAGTTAGTGCTTCTGGAGCCTCTGCCGAGAGAAGTTAGGGCTTCCCCTTTAAGGCAAGCTTGCAGCCTGGGAACGAGGAACTGAAGCTTGGCCAATCAGGGCTTCTCTATCATGGAGCTCAGCAGCTAGTTCGGAACATGCAGAGCTCTGCATGCTTTCTCATGCTTTCTCACACCGGTTTTTCAAATATTGAGGGTTATATCCACTCTAGAATTTTGCAGAGAAAAGGTAGGGTCACTCCGGATCAATCATGTTTGTTGCAGAGGGAAAATTTAAATTGGACAAAATCAAAATG
This sequence comes from Paroedura picta, assembly GCF_049243985.1. Classification (NCBI taxonomy): domain Eukaryota; kingdom Metazoa; phylum Chordata; class Lepidosauria; order Squamata; family Gekkonidae; genus Paroedura; species Paroedura picta. The sequence goes on from NC_135373.1 coordinate 35,355,991, forward strand.
GAAATTGCGTTCAGTGGAGATGGCAGGGACTGGATCGATCTGGGACTGGAATAAAAGCTCCATGCAGATTCAACCCAGGTCATACCACCTGCCCCCAAGGAGGATGTTTTGTAATCCTATGTAATCTTATTGTTCTTCGCACAGGGCTTTAGGACACTCCATCCACCTTCGTCTGCTCTTTGCTTTGCGGCAGCAAAATAAACACCATAAAGGTTTTCCCATCTGTTGTGGTTTCGGGTAACATTACGCAAGGCATATGAATCCTGCTAGGCTGCAGGGCTACCATTCATAGAAACAGAAATTTTTCCTATTTTTCAAAAAGTTAATTTCACTGTTGGTTCACGTTAACATTTCTGTCTATAATAGTGTTCAATTTGCCATTTCCATGGGGTTCAGGACAGCACACATGATTCGCCCTGGGAAGGGTAATAATGATGGGAAGGCCTATACTAGCAGAACATCTGCTTTGTGTTAAGAAGACCCCAGTTTCAATCCCCATCATTTGGGGATTGATAGATCAGGAAGGATCCATCAATCTCACCAGGGCACTGCAATTAACTAATCTGGCCCACTCCCACCACTGTACTACAATTAATTAATTTGTAGCTGTAATTAGTATTAGTGTCAAAGCTGTTGGCGTTTACAGAATTTTGTTCTTTAAAAGAGCTCATGCCTTAATAAGACTTTTCTAGTGAAGTGGTTCTCGATTAGCAGCATGCCTACTGCTAGTGTGATGCAGAATAATTCCAACTAGGACCTCGATCGCCATATCCAGCTGTCAGTGTAATGTGTTCTTCCTTGCCAACCCTACTTGCCACAGATTATCCCAACATTTCTCAACCAGGGTTATGCGTATCCCCAGAGTCCTGGGGGGTTATGCCAGTTTAGCACCCTCCCGCTGCCAAGACCTGGCAGTTTGGGGGCTTAGGGGTGGGTGGGAACAGGTGGGAGTGTCTGAGTGATGTCACTTATGGTGGTGTCACTTACGCCCACTTCCAGGGGCGTGGCATGGAGGCATGGCCAGCTGACATCACTTCTGGGTTACCTCAAAGCCTGCAAAATTTTTCAAGGGTTACTCCATGGTCAAAAGGTTGGAAAGATTGGATTATTCTTTTGATGTCCTAATAGTAACTTTGGGCACTTGGTGTTTCTCCTAACCCTGTTTTCACTCCCATTGTAGGAATATAGTCTTCCACTGTAGGAATATTCCTCAGTATTTTTAGTAAAGATTTAACTTCTCTCCCCCCTGCCCACACATCATTGATACTGTGTCCACCTTTTTATTCATCACAGATTTATTAGTTGTGACTTTCAACTTTTGTTTTATTTTCTCCTACTGGCCAGAGGAAAAAAGAAGGTCCCTGTGTGTGCAGTAGGTTGCCTTCCAGACATTGAATATAAATGTTTCCATTGTGCAAATCAAAATTACAAAGTGGATAGGTTCAAACTTTGTAAGTACACTTAAGAGTGCCAACTGCTAACTAAGTTAGGTGTCTTGGGCTACAGTGATTCTGAAAATGGTGTAAGTATGGAGAAGCTATTTTTATCGGCTTCCTTCCCCCACCGGCTCCCTACACCAGGGGTAGTCAACCTGCGGTCCTCCAGAGGTTCATGAACTACAATTCCCATGAGCCCCTGCCAGCAAACGCTCATTCCCATGAGCCCCTGCCAGGTTGACTACTCCTGCTCTATACCACCTAAAAGGGCACGCCTGATGAGCTCCATGCCGCAGATGAGCTGTCTTTAGAGGGTACCAGAAAGACAATAGGTTTTTATCGGAAGGTGCCCTAGCAATGTTGTAGATTTTCCATTTATTTATTTAATTAAAATTAAAATATTTATATCCCGCCTTATTTCCTTGGACACCCAGTGGCTAAGACAGTGTTGGATATTTAGCAGAGTAAACAAAGCACAGCAGAATGCTGTAGCACAGACTTGTATGTTTTTAACCTCTAAGGAAAATGTACTTCAAAATTAAGGAAAGGATTACTCGGAACGAAAACAGCAGTCCCACTCATTGTTCTAGTTCTGATGTACTCCATCTTGCTTGTTTGTATCTAGCTGGAAAGTGAATGTGATGGGCTGAATGGGGGAGTGAATGTGATTGGCCAAATGTGGGCTGATGATTGGTTGATGGATGACGATGTATGAATGGGGACTAGTGGATATTCATGGATGTGGGCTAGCAGCCACTGGTTGACATTGGCCAACTGAAGGCAGTGGAGGATCTTGGAGGATGCTGGTGAAGGGAAGTGCAGGAGCCAGCTTGCTCACCTTGTATTTGCCTTGCCTTGCCTTTGCCTTGCAAAGGCAGAGTTTTGGTGGGACAAGCCTACAAGTCATCAAGAGAGTCATACTGTTTAAGGCTGGTGAGCAAAGTTCCCCAACTCCTTTCCCTTCCACTCGCTCCTCCTGACCTCCATTTCCTGCTCACCCAAGGAGGCCTTATTACCTGCCAGCTTGAGAGGATGGCAACCTCATGGACTGTATGAAAAGCTGGATTGCCAGGACGAAGACTAAAAGGAGGAAGGAACACATTGTTGTGTGTTGACTTGTTCATAATGGCAGTGCTATAACAAGATAGCGGTTGGAATATCACACTGGGGAACCCTGGGTTCACACTAAACCATATGACTTGGTCCCCGGTTCTGGGCAATCTCTGTCACTCAGCCCACCCTACTCTCCAGGTTATCGGGAAGAGCTAATTTTAGGATCAAGGACCCCATGCCCCACCCCTAATTCCATGAATGGAGGAATGATATTGCTCACTAATCAGGAATTAGTGTATTTTGATGTGCTATATATAGGGCTCATTGTATACTCTTTGAGAGAGTGGAAATGGGAACGAAAGGGTCAACAAGCTGGCTGAGGAAAAAACAGCCCTGAGTTCTCAGTCTGGCCTTCAAGTCCTGTTCTGTGTTTCTGTACTAGACTGAGGCAGATCAAGCCGACAAGAGGGGAGAAGAGTTGATATAGAGAAAAGGGTTATGTGTGGATGGGAGAGGATCAAGAAGGCAGGCTGAAATTTAAGTGAGACAGCTTGAAGTTTAAGTAGGGGGTAACTCACATCTTGTGGCACAGAGTGGTAAGGCAGCAGACATGCAGTCTGAAAGCTCTGACCATGAGGCTGGGAGTTCAATCCCAGCAGCTGGCTCAAGGTTGACTCAGCCTTCCATCCTTCCGAGGTCGGTAAAATCAGTACCCAGCTTGCTGCTGGGGGGGTAAACGGTAATGACTGCGGAAGGCACTGGCAAACCACCCCGTATTGAGTCTGACATGAAAACGCTGGAGGGCGTCACCCCAAGGGTCAGACATGACCCGGTGCTTGCACAGGGGATACTTTTACCTTTACCTTTAACTCACAACTTGAAGTATGGCGGGATGCCATGGGCTGAAATGCTGGATGATGTTGGCTGACAGAAGCTGACAGCAATCGGCCAACAGAAGCAGGTGGATATTAATGAATGGAAGCTGGGGTGTGTATGTTTGTGTATGGCGGGAGAGTGAAAATGTGAGTGAATGGAACCTTTTGTGTCTGTTCTTTCAGATGGAGGGAACATGTTTGCATACTGAATGAGATGAGCTAAATGGGGGTGAGAACGTGGTGGATGTGAACGTGAAAGGCAGAATGTGCTATGCTCTTCCTCAGTGACCTCTCTGCCTATCTGGAAAAAGGAAACGGCTATACCCCACAAGAGGGTAGCAGACCTACACCTACATCCTCATATAGTAAGAGGATGATACTTTTATGTCATCAAGAACCTGAGTAGCCTTAATCAGGGATCTCAGAACCTTCTTAGATGATTGTGCCAAAAACCAGCTCAAAATAAGCTATGAAAAATATAAGATCCTGTTTTTTGCCATGGCAAGATATAACTATTATTGATGGGTAAAAAGGTAATCAAATAGAACAACTTAACCATTTTAAGTATCTCGGTATAAATTTTAGCTAAAATAATAAATGGCTACACCATTGGGAGAAGGTTATAAAACTTTACTGGCAAAAAATTCCATCCACCAGGATGGAAGGAGAAACTTTCCTGCAGCCGTGAAAATCTATGCAGCTAAAATAATTCCCTGAATTCTCTTTGGAATTCCAATATGGATTGGTGCATTTAACAGTGAACTAGAAAACCGTCAATCCGCATTTTTTTTTACGCAATTGCTAAATGTTCCAAACTGCATTGCAAATCAGATTCTCACAAATGAACGTGACCAACAGAAATGAGAAATTAGAGCTTGGCTGCTCACATGTCAATATTGGTTAAAAATTCATTTCCATTCTCAGTCACAATCTTTACTCTTAAACTTGTTAGGAGACTCTTACTTTGCCGAGGGATTTAATGAGATAATTTGACAAAGGTTTTGATGTTTAGGATTAGGTATCTCATATTTAACCAATTATTAAGAACAGACAATCCTAAAGCTGATATCACAAAGGCTCGAAGACCACAATGTTCAATCAATGGGCTACAGGATATGTTCACCTAATTATTTGGATATTCCATTGTTATATAAATCAATCCCGATCTAATTAGTCATCCTAGATGACTACCCTCTTAAAAGAGCCTTTCTCTTAGCACGGTTGAATTTATTTCCATCAAATTTCTCTAGCAGCCGTCTTCTACAGATTCCATTTAATGAAAAAGCTTGTTTGCATGGATATAATGTCCCAAATACACTGCCGTATCAACTGTTTGGTTGTCCTATGTTTCTGATATATCAACATTCCCTAGGCCAGGGGCCCCCAACCTGAGGCCTGCAGGCCGCATGTGGCCCCCGACCCTTTTCTGTGCGGCCCTCCAACCTGCTTGTCTGCTGCTTTCACTCTCAGGGCATTTCCCCTCAGACCCATCCTGTTCTTCCTGACTCAAGAGGCACCATCTACTGCTGTTCATCCTGTTCCTTTCTTGCAAAAAAAGACAATAGCAACACTGTTTGTTTTGGTCTCCATGGTTCCTTCTGTCAGCCCCCTCTTTCTCTTATCCTCTATAATAGCATTTTGGCCACTGTAGGTACTTTGCTAGCCAGCAAAGCTCAGGCACCCAGACCACTCAGCTTTTTAACTCCCCCTCTCCGTGAATAACCACGTTGAAGCTATGTAATGAAGGTAAATTCGCTGTGTGAACGGGTTCAGGGGATGTCGGGTCTGTTTGGGGGGGGGGGAGGTGGAAAAAGGACAGTAAAAGGCCTGGTTATTTTGCAAAAAAATAAAAAAGGATATAAAGTGTTTTGCATACTGAATATTTCTAGAGGCTCCACCCATCAAAGCAAGTGGCTTCCAGAGTTACTGGTGAGATTCTTGCTGCCAGCAAAAGCATTCTTCCTTCCACAACAGGAGCTGGTTGCTCTGACTTCTGGCCTTGCTTGCTTCCGCCTCTCCTCTCTTCCTCCCTCCAGCTAGGAACCTTCTTATACATCTGTGATTGCAGGAGCCTGTGAGTGGCCCCTTGAGGGAAGCTTTTGGCATTCCCCTTCTTACATCTTCTTCCAGCCAAGTTCCCCTCCCTCTGCCTGCCATTTTACTTCTCGTGATTCAGGCTTGGTTGGCAAGCAGTGTTGTGTATGTGCACCCTGAATTTAATTCGAAGCCAACTTAATGGCATATCCTCTGTTCCAGGTGGAAGGCTGCCCTCATTCACTCTTCCTGTCTACTTGCCCTTTTTTGGAGGGCCCCCAATTTTTAACGTATTAAAATAAAAACGTATTGGCAGGTGTATATTTAAACTTCAAGGGACTTTGCTTATTAAGAAATAAATCTCATAGTATTCAGTGTACTTAGGATTGCAACTCTACCATCTGGTGGGCCAGATTCACAATCCATTTTTTAAAAATTGTTCCTAGCCTGTATATATAGCCCAGTGCTTCTGAGAACTGTAGTGCAGGGGTAGTCAACCTATGGTCCTCCAGATGTCCATGGACTGCATTCGCTGGCAGGGGCTCATGGGAATTGTAGTCCATGGACATCTGGAGGACCACAGGTTGACTACCCCTGCTGTAGTGGATGGTGTGTGTGTCTGTGGGGGGGAACAGGGTTCTCTTTTCTTCTTTTCCATGGTCGAATTGAAAAATCTCCAGCTAATAGCAGCTAGAGTGGAGTGGATATAACGGGAAAGGGAGGTGTTAGGCCCCTAAAATTATATTACTCAAATTTTTATTTATTCAAGGATAACATGGAAACTGTGCAGCTGCTGCTCTGCTAAAAACCCTGTAAAAAGAAGTTCTGTCTCAAAGAAACAACAAAAAATTGCAGATGAGCACCATGTCTTTAATGACAAATGGGCTCCTGAGTACTTCTTTGTTTTAAACAAGGAGAAAGCAGGTTGCTTGATATGCACTGAAACTGCCTCAGCATTAAAGGAGTTCAGTATTAAAAGGCACTTTGAATCCTGTCACAAGAACTACTCAATATATCAAGGAGAGGTGCGAGCGAACAAGATAAACGCTCTTTAAAAAATCGATGTTTTCACAGCGAAATAGTTTTAGAAAGCATGTTGAAGAGAACCTGTCTACTGTGAGGGCCAGCTATCATGTTGCTAAATTGCATCTCTGAGAGTGGTAGACCATTCTCTGAGGGGGAATTGGTTAAAAAGGGCATTGTTAATGTAATGGAGGACATGGGCCCTGAGAAGGTATCTTGTGTTAGTTGTGTCAGTTCATCTGCATCTACAATCAATAGTCATGTTGAGAACTTGGAAAAGAGCTGCATATGCCACTGGTTGTCGCCTGGTTGATGTCCTCAGCATCCCAAACCTCCATTCATAACCAGTGCCGCAAATTTAATCGCTTAGGTATAGACTACTGCAGAGCACACATCTTATCTCTCCGCTTCAGAAATCCCTCTTTGAAAAATGCTGCTTGAGAACATACTTTTTTGATAGGGCAAAAAGGTACAGAATGGAAGCTATGGCTGACTATAAAATCTTTTATTTCCCCCCCCCCTCGCTCCTTTTGTCAAAAGCAGAACAAATTTGGGAAGGAGGGGGGGGAAAGCTTTACTCTTGTATCCGCCTAATATGCATTTAAAAGAAAGCATGAATATGTATTTTGTGAACCTGCTATATCCAAAAGCTCCAAGTAACGCTTTGCTGTGGATTTAATAAAAAAAAATTGGTATACAGAAAGCCTTTTAAAAAACCAACAACATAGGGTTGATTATAAATAACTTAAGGGGCGGGGGGGGGGGGGAATGAGTCTCCGACATTGCCTTCAATTTAATTCAGGCCCATAAGTGGATCACTGGAAGGAACATTTTAAAAACCCAATAATGATGCTAATTCTCAATGCTTTTTATTCCAGGGGGTACCACTTCTAGCCCCTTATCCAGATAGTCCACCCTAGCCTGATCTCATCAGCCCTCAGTGGCTAAGCAAGGTGGACTCTGGTCAGTATTTGGATGTGAGAAGAATGCCAAAGAAATCCAGAGTTGCTATGAAGAGGCAAGCAATGGCCTCAGAATGTCTCTGGCCCTGAAACCCTACAGAAAACCCTACCATAAGTCATCTGTGACTTGACAGCACTTTACACCAGGGGTAGTCAACCTGTGGTCCTCCAGATGTTCATGGACTACAATTCCTCTGCTCATGGGAAAGGTGGGAAAGCAATACAGACCATAGTTGGTAGTCAGAAGATCTTGTTCTGGGAGTAGGAAAACTCGGGGCGACCTATCCCAAGTGAAAAACCAGGTGGCAACGCACCATGGCACCTCTGGTGCGGTAAAGGTCAGAGTGTGGTTTCTGTTGAGTTCTGTTTGGGTCAGTTTGTCCTTCGTTATCTCAATTGCGGCTGATTGGGGGAGTGTTTGCCTGGGCATGATTGCAAGCCCGGCCCCCTGCTGTGCAAAGACTCTTTCATCTCAAAGTTTCCTCCTCGCCAGAGGCATGAGCCAAAGAGCTCTTCACCTGTGAGTCCTTTAATACAGTAGAATCATGTGATCCCTTGTCATAATGCATAGCAAGAGAGTTGCTGCAAAAACCTTGAACAGTTGTGGAATGATTGTCTGCCTGCTGGAGGATGTGATTAATTCTACTTGCAGTAAGTATAAATCGGTTGACCTTTTGGAGGAGAAGGTTCAGCAACTAGAGGAGAGAATATCCACTCTGCAGGTCATTAGAGAACAAGAGTTTTATGGATAGAGTGGGGCAGACTGTGTTAGGTAGGGAACAAGCAGGGGATGTTTTAGTAGCAAGAACAGGCAAGAGATGTACCTGAACAAGAGTTGAAGTGGGAGGCTTTTGGGGAAGAATACAGTTCCAAGATACAAGGGTGGGCTGCTGGAAAAATGTGACACATAGAAGCAAGAGGCATAGGGAGCATTTGGTGAAGTTAAAACCCCACAACTGATACCATGTTCTTTCCCCTAGTAGAGATGAGGTGGAACAGGTGCAAGAGCAGCTGGAACAGTCTTCATTGATTGCAAAGGTAACCTCAACAGAATCACAATGCGTGATTCACAATACGTGCTAAACCCCAGAGAAGACAGATGGTGATGGTGGGAGATTCTCTGTTGAGCAAAACAGAGACAGTAATTTGTAGGCCTGATAAGATGTCTCGAGAGGTTTGTTGTCTCTCTAGTGCAAAAATTCATGATGTAACAGAGAGGTTGATAAGACTCATTAAGTATATTGAAAGTCATCCCATACATGGCCGGAAAGAGGAAAAGATAGTAGCGTGAACAAGTGATGGCATCAAGAGCATTTTGGCTTTTTGGATCATGACTGGTGCTTCCAGCTCAGTGGACATCTTGCAAGGGATGGGGTACAACTGATGGCAGCTGTCAGAAACACTTTTGCTAGGAAACTCACAAATGTAATTAGGAGAGGGTTAAACTGAGGGCATTTCTGCACACTTTAAATATAGTATAACATTTAATGTAAGGAGTAATTATATTCCAGCCCCTCCACATGACATCACCAATATCCAGCGTCCAAGCAGCAACCAGCCGGCTACAGCCTCCATTTTATAGCGTTAGTTGGTGAATCCCAAAAAGTAGATTCACCATCGTATGTAGCGCTACCCATCAAAAAGCAAACAGCAGGCCACCAGCAAAAAAATTGTATGGAGGCAACAAAGCACTATCTCCGCCTACAATGTCCTGCCCTTGCACCCACCTCCCTCTCCCTTCTCCCGGGGATGGGAGATTTATTTTAAATGAACTGCCTGGAGCAACAAATAGGCATTCATTCATGCAGGCAAGCAAAAAAAAAAATGTCCCCCAAAGTTGTAGCACAAAGCATTCCTCTCCAAGCTTCCCTGCCCCCTGCAATCAGGAACGAGATTTATTTTTTTAAAAAGCAGGACTCATGATTCTATAAGGGGTTGCAATAAAGAAGCACTATGCCTCTATGATTAGATGCAGAGGCGTTTCAATGGAGAAATATTAATTTAAAAAAGAATTAGCGGGCATTGCAGGCCCTTTAAAGCATGGGGAAAGGGGATTGGCTGCTAGGCTTGACTGATAGGCGGAAGAGAGTCACATATAAATTGTGTTGCTCTCTTCCACCATTTCCAGCAGCACTTGTGGAGGGGGAGAAGCGTGAAATTGTGGCAGAGAAGAGCAAGTCAGCAAAAAAGGTGAGAAGGGGCTGGGAGGCATGATTTTATTTAATGTTAGACCACTTAGCTGGCGTAACGCTATTTTTAACGATGTGCGGAAATGCCCTGAGTGATGTGGGGGAGGGAAGCAATATTATTAAGAGCAGTAGCTTTTATAGTGGGGGAGATAATAATCCAGTATTGATTTTGAAATCAGGGCGAGGAATTCAAGTACCCCACAGTGGAGGGAGAATAAATTTTAATAAGCAGATGGGGCAAGGGCCCATGGTATGAGATGTTTATATACTAATACACAGAACATGGGCAATATGCAAGATGAATTAGAATAATTAGTGCTGCAGAGTAAACACAATATAATGGGCATCTCTGTGACTTGGTGGGACAAGTTTTATGAGGGAAATAATATCAGTTGTGGTGTATAATTTATATAGGGGAATAGGCTAAATAAGAAAGGGGAAGGAGTGGCATTGTATGTCAGGGATGACTATTTTTGTGCGGAGGTCCACAATTTTAATCGTAGAAATCAGGATGAAAGCATTTGAGTGAAAATGAATGGTGGGAACCACATGAGTCTATGAACACCATGTCAATCTGAAGATTTGGGTGATGCTTTTCTGCTACACATGATTAAACTTTCAATGTGTAGAGATCTAGTAGATATGGGGAATTTTAATTATCTTGATATTTACTGGATGAACTCTGCAAAGGCTGCTAGATCTAATGAATACCTTATCTCCCTTGCAGACCATTTTATTGTTCAATAGGTAGAAAATGCAACAAGGATTTCAGCTATATTAGACTTGATTTTAACAAAGATTTAATTAATGGATCAAGGAGGTGTGTTATCTGTTTTGGACTGACCATGTTTTCTTGGAGATTGAGATTCTGAGGAAAGAAGTTTTATTTATTTATTACATTTATATACTGCCCTCCCCTAAGGCTCCCCAAAGTTAAGTATAGCCAGACATATTTTAGACTATAAGATAGATGATTTTCATAAATTAAGGAAAGTACTGGGGGTGATTCCATGGTCAGATATACTAAAAGACAAGAGCGAATGATGGATGGGAATTTCTTAAAAATGAGATACTGAAGTTCCAACAAAGAGGAGGAATGTACAATGTCAAAAGAAGCCAAGATGGATGACTAAAGAACTCATAAATGAGTTAAAAGGGATATGTATGTGAAATGGAAAAAGGAGGAAATCACAAAGGAACAACTTTTAAAAAATAGTCAAGAATGCTGAGAGAAGGCTTAGAAAGCTGAGGTCCAGAATGAGCTCATGCTTGCCAGAGAGCAAAAATAACATGAGGTTTTTTTGGGCTATGGCTATACCAAAAGGAAAAATAAGAAAGTGATAGGTTCATTGTCATGATAACAGGAGATGGTGACAAAGCAGAAGTGTTTCATTCCAAGTAGAGAATATTGGGGAAGGGACAAATTATAGGATTGATAAAGATAATATTTGTTTACTTTAAATGAAATTAAATCTTCAGTGTCTGAGGATTTATATCCAAAAGTGTTGAAAGAATTGACAGAGGAAATCTCAGCACCTTTAGCAATTATCTTTGAGAAGTCCTGGAGAACAGGGGAAATTTCAATGGATTGGCAAATGTGGCCCCCCGTTTTTTAAAAAAAGAAGTCCCAAACAACTACCACCCAATCAATTTAACCTTGATACCAGGAAAATTTATTGAAGAAATCATTAAAAGTAGGCAAACAGAAGATAATGTTGTGTTTAATAAAAGTGGATTTTTCAGGAATAAGTCCTGCCAGACTAATCTTATTTATTTTTTTGGTAGAGTGACTAATTTAGTAGATGCAGGAAATACAGTGGATATAGTATATCTTGATTTTAGTAAGCCCTTTGACAAGGCCCCCCCACAATATTCTTGTGAGAAAGTTAGTAAAAACTGGGATGGATAAAGTCCCAATCAAATGGATTTTAACTGGCTGGCTGAAACCAAAGGGTGCATCAATGGTTCATCTACATCTTGGAGGGAGGTGACCAGCAGTGTACTGCAGGATTCTGTGCTGGGGCTGGTATTGTTTAACATTTTCATGAATTGTTTAGATGAGGCAATAGATGACACTAAATTGGCTGGGGTGACTAATCCCCCAGGGGAAAGGATACTATTCAAGGAGGTCTGGATAGATTGGAAAATTGGGCCACAGCCAACAAAATGAATTTTAATAGGGAGAAGTGTAAAAAGTTACGTTCAAGTAATAAAAATGTCATGCATAAATATAAGATGGGGGGTATCTGGCTTGACGGACATACTTGTGAAAAGGACTTAGGTGTTGAATACGAGTTGACTGTATGATATGGCAGCTAAGAAGAGTTATACGATATTAGGCTGCATTGCTAGAAGCATAGAATCTAGAGCAAGGAAAGCTGTCACTCTGTTCTGCATTGGATGGACGGCATTTGGAATATTGTGTCCAGTTCTGGGCGTTGCAGTTCAAGAAGGATACTGACAAGTTGGAATGTGTTTGGAGAAAGGCGATTAGGATGGCTGATAGGTTGAAATCCATGCTTGAAGAAGAGGAGGAGTTGGTTCTTATATGCTGCTTTTCTCTACCCAAAGGAGTCTCAAAGCAGCTTACATTTGCCTTCCCTTTCCTCTCCCCACAACAGACACCCTGTGAGGGAGGTGAGGCTGAGAGAGCCCTGATATTACTGCTCAGTCAGAACAGCTTTATCAGTGCCGTGGCGAGCCCAAGGTAACCAGCTGGCTGCATGTGGGGGAGTACAGAACCGAATTCGGCTCTCCAGATTAGAAGTCCTCACTCCTAACCACTACACCAAGCTGGCTGCTAAGAGAGTTGGGTAGGTGTAGCTTGGAGAGGAGGGCAAGGGTTGATAGGAGAGCTGTGTTTAATTATGTGAAAGGTAGACATATTGAAAAGGGGCCAACTTGCTTCTTGAAGCTTTAGAGACAAGGGTTCGATGGGCTTGAGCCCCTTTAGAGCAATGGGTTCAAATTATGGGAAAGGAGGTTCCACTTAAATACGAGAAAGCACTTTCCAATGCTGAAGGCTGTTTGTAGTTGGAATCTGCTGCCTCAGAAGGTGGTGGAGTCTGCTTCGTTGGAGGTTTTTAGGATTAGATTGGATGAGCCCCTGTCAGGAGGGTTTGATTTTGAAGTCCCTGAGAAGATGTGTGCAAAATAAGACGTGCTTGTTTCAGGTAAATTTTAATAGCAGTTTTTAAAAGTATCTCATTCCAGCAGTCAAGACTATTTTCAGATGGACTTCAAGTGAACCATTAACTCTTCTGTTATAATCTTCCTGGGAGCCCATGTCATTTAACTTGTCACAGCTTCTGGCCTGCTGGAGGCTTCATTTTTATTATGTGTATTTTACAGCCCCAAGGAGGGGGGGATCATTTTATATATGTGTGTGTGTGTGTGTTGTTTTTGTTTTACTGTTCAAACATAACTGAGGAATAAAGCCCTTCCAATTATGGAGGTAAGCCATTTGAACAAATGGAATGAGATCAAAAATCAAAGTGGCATAGCAACTGTGACAGTGTGCCAAACGTCCTGAGTCATTAAAAACTGTAGTACAGGCTCAAAAGCCCTAGGTGAATATTAGGGGAAAGAAATGGATGCAGCTGGGCTAAACCGTTTTGTGCAAGCTGCTGACAGCTTCATTGGACACATTAGACCACATCAAATCCCTAATCAAGAATTCACACAAGTATATCTCTGCAGAACTTTAGTCGTGGCAAAGGATGCATAGAGTGACCAGGCCAGAGACCTAATTGCATTTCTCCTTTGATTGGGGGAGATGTGTGTGTGTTTATATATATTATTTCACTTGTGGTCCATCTTTCTCATTGACACTCATGGTGGATTGCGGAATTCGAAGGCAATGCAATAAAAACAGTATAATGTATACGATGAACCATGAAGTGAAAACAGTTTAGTACATAGAACAAGTAATGCACGCACACAAGTAAAACAAGTATCTTGTTTTAACGGGATTTTATGGGGATATATCATTATTGTTGATTTATATGACAATATTGTAAACTGGCGCAAGCCAATTCTTGGGAGTGGTGGTATTATAAATCTCATTATAAACAAACAAACAAGCAAATAAACAGAGACGCACACCTGAAATTAAAATAATATAATACAATGCTATACAAACACCACAATATACATATGAATAAAAGATAACAGCCCAAAGGTTTTAACAGATAGTAAAATTAGAATCCTAGGAGAGCCAGCATGATGTAGTGATTAAGGGCAGCAGCTTCTAAGCTGATGAGCTGGGTTTGATTCCCTGCTCTTCCACATGCAGCCTGCTGGGTGACCTTGGGCTCGTCAGAGAACCTGATAAAGAATGCTCTCCGGCTTTACCACAACTTAGTCCATTTATTATACAAAACACTTTTAAACCTTAAACCCTACAGTTTACAATTTGCTAGTCACAAACATTTGATTCTAAATAAATACTAGTTTTTGTCAAATCATTTTTCTATTAGCATTAATAATTCAGAAAGGTGTATCTTGATTACAAGTAACGTGGAATGGCAACGCATGGCATAGGCCAATTGAATCAGATCTTGGAAGCTAAACATCTTTGGTAATGTTGGTAAAGTTGTGCCCTGCAATGTCTCTTGCCTCAGCCTACTGTGCAAGAAAATTCCTTACCATGGCCTGCAAGTCAAGGGCCATAAGTTTGTTTATGGAGTAATGTTGATTCTTCCAGTTTGGTACAGAGACAGTTTGGTGTAGTGGTTAGGAGTGCAGACTTCTAATCTGGCATGCTGGGTTCAATTCTGCACTTCCTCCACATGCAGCCAACTGGGTGACCTTGGGCTCGCCACAGCACTGATAAAGATGTTTTGACCAAGTAGTGATATCAGGGTTCTCTCAACCTCACCCACCCCAAAGGGTGTCTGTTGTGGGGAGAGGAAAGGGAAGGTGACTGTAAACCGTTTTGAGCCTCCTTTGGGTAGAGAAAAGCAGCATATAAGAACCGACTCTTCTTCTTCTTCTTCCTTTTTTCCTGCTGCCTTTAATATTCCCTAGCATTATTGTCTTGTCTAGTGACTCCTCTCATCTTACAATGTGACCAAACTGTGACAGTTCTTTTATCATCCAGGAAGAGTTCAGGCTTATTTGTCCTTTTTGGTACCTCATAGTAGCCGAATACTTCACCAACATCACATTTCAAAGGAATCTACTTTTTTTTCTGCCTGCTTTCACCTTTCACACCCATACGTAGTAATGGGGAACAGTATAGTATGACTGGTCTTGAACCTGAGCACCAATGAGACATCCTTATACTTCTAGCTCCTTCAGGACTCCTTTCAATTTCCTGACTTCTTGGTTGCATTCTCCCTTTGGGTTGATAACAAAAGCCAAGGAATAGAAAATCTTTTAACAATTTCAGTTTCTTCAACATCGGCCTTAAATTAATGTAATTCCTTAGTAGTCATTATTATTATTTTATTATTATTATTATTTAATTTTTAGACCGCCCTTCTCCAAATAGGTCTCAGGGTGGTTTACAACATAAACAGTTAAAACACAATAAAATCCCCATAAAAACCCCAATTTACGTCAAACAACAAGTCACATATAGCATTACAGTTGTTTTCTTGATGGTCAGCTATAATTCTGCTTTAATTTTCATCAGCAGTCATTTCAAGTCTTCACTATTTTCAGCTAATAATCTGGTGTCATTTGTATATCTGAAAGAGTTAGCATCCCTTCCGCTAATTTTTACTCCACTTTTATCTAAATCTAACTCAGCTTTCCTTAGGATATGTTCTGGCATGTTATTCATATTAATCGGCTAGAAAGTTCTTAAACGTTAGTTTTTGCCAAACATGATCAATATTACCATGAACCATTCAGAAAGAATTGTCATCAATGCAAATTGTTGATGAAGTATCATTACCAAAATTAGTTAAAGGCTTTCTTAAACACCAGTAATTGCCACAATATTACAAGTAGTATTAATAATTTGGAAAAGATTTTGCTAAGCAGAAATTGCTACTGCAGCATTATTAATCATGCTTGCATTAATCATTTGGAAAGGGATTTCTCCAGCACAAACTGTTTGCCACAGTACAGTACAATCAATAACATGAATGGTAATCCTAACTATTTACACGAACAGTGTTGGAGGAAGCCAGGCTTGGTGTCAACATGCTCTAAGTCAGTGGTCCCCAACCTTTTTCCGGCCAGGGACCAGCGAGGCAACTGCCCCGCCCACACAGCACGCATGCGCGGCCGGGCCATGCATGCACGATGCGCAGCGCGGCCCTGATTCCCTCTCCCCCCCCTCCCGCAGTAAGAAGCTTCCCGGGCCGCAAGCTTCCTCCTGGGGAAGTTTTTTACTGCGGGGGGGGGGGCGGGGAGAGGGAACCGCGGGCCGGCGCCCTGGCCTTCGCGGCCTGGCACCGGGCCGTGGATCGCAGGTTGGGGACCACTGCTCTAAGGTGCCAGGGCCACAATTTTGGTGGGGCCCTCTGCTGCTGACTGCCCCCATCCACACATTGCTCCTACCACCTTTCTTCATGGCCTTTCCCATCTTTTCCCCATCTTCTTCATGGCCTTTCCCATCAATAGCGATACTTGGGGGCAGAGATTTAGGCAACAATCGCTTTACGTATTCCTTCATCGCTGTGGTAAAGCCATAAGAGATGTGTGGACTTCCTTGAGTGTTGTGACCTCACTCCTGGATACAACCAGAACTGATTTTGCGATACCATGCAACTTTACTTCCTGCACCTCATTCATGCTTCCACTGGAGCAGAGAGCAGGAGATTGCCTATCACTCTAAGGCAAACAACATTCCTATTTAGGGTTGCCAACTCTGGGTTGGGAAATTCTTGTTGAGCATGGAATTTGGGATGGGAGATAATGCCAAAGACACAGCTCTCTGAAGCAGCTTATTTCCTGAAGGGGATCTGATCTCTGTCATCTGAAATCAGTTAAAATTCTGGGGGATTTCTAGGCCCCACGTGAAAGTTGGTAACCCTATCCCAGACGCATGCTGGGAAAAGGTGCTGCAAGCAGCTACACACAAGTGGTTAGGAGGGGTTCCTGGGTGTGAGAGAGATGCACATAGACACACTGAGGAACTATCAGGTGGGAGTAGTGAAAGAGTTAGCATGAGGAGCCTGGTGGCAGCAGCTGGGCAACCAGGGTCTCCTGGCTGCTGTCTACCCAAGTTCACCCAAACCGGTGACCAGATTTTAACATTGGTAAAGCGGGACACCATTGACCGGGGTGGGGTGGAGGGGCTCTTGATTAAAATTTCAACATAAGTACAATTTGCCAATACGCCCAGATGTCCCTCCAAAAGCGGGACAATCTGGTCACCTTACACCACCTCTAAAGAGAGCAATCTTAAACAGGTTGCCCCCAAAGTAAGCCACATGCACTTCAATGGGGCTCCCTCCTAGCAAAGCAGGCTTAGGACTGTGGTCACCACTGCACGATGACCAACGAACATTATTAGAATCAGTGCGCAGTTGAAGAAGCCACGCTCCACGAACCCCCACCCGCCAACCGAACGTAAGCCCCGCCCCCGCCCTTCAGGAGCCCCGCCAATCCGCTCGCGCCTTTCCCTCGGCCTCCGCCTGGCGCTCCTCCCTCCGAGGCTTCGTTGACGGCCCGCGCCCGGCGATTCCGCGCATGCTCCGTGACCGTTCCAGTTAACCCCCTGAGGAAAATTTAAAAATATATCGATATTATTTTGCGAGGCGAATTAAAAGGACGCGACGGCCGTAGGCAAGGGTGAGTGGCCGGGGAGGAGGGGCCGAGGAGGTGGAGGTCTGAAAAGCGGGAGCGCTTTTGGACCCCTCCTTTCTCCCCCCCTCCCCCTTTCTCCGGCTTCCCTCGTACTTTCCCCGTCTGAGACCGAGTGGAGGAAGAAAGGAGGGGAGGGGGGCGAAAGAAACACTTCAAGCCCCTCCCGCCATTTTGTGAGGGGAGGGGGCGAGTCATACGGGGCGAGGGGGGCGCCTCCTTCCCCTTCACGGGAAGGTCCCGGTGGGGACGCTGGAAGAGGAGGCGGAGGCGGAGGATGGCGAGCTCTCCTGCCATCTCTGCGCGAGGGGGGGGGGGGGAGTTTTGCACCACGACCGGCGAAGTTCTTCAAAACTTTTAACTTTGGGAAGGAAGGCAGGAGGGGCGCCTTTTGCTTCCTCGCAGGAAACCGGCTCTTTAAATTGGTATTATTGTTCGAGGATTGAGAGACAGAGAAGGGGGGGGGGGGCTTGAATGTGTCCGGGCCTCTTCCGCTCAAGCGAGTGGGGAGGACATTTTAAAGCATTATGTTACTCCCCCCCCTCCCCGCGATGTTCTAGTCTGTTGTAACCTTTCTTCTTCTTCTCACTCCCCGCTGCGCAGCGCGTGTGTTTTTGTTCTCGCTGCGTCTCCTAAGGCGCCCCTTGTTGCCCTCCCTTTTCCGTCCTGCCCTTCACAAGTTAAGGTTGCCATTGACTATAAGGCGCACAGCTTCTTCTGGTGCCCCTGCTTGACACAGCGTGCCCTCAGCTACCATAGTAGGTGGCTTCCTGCAACCATTTCTCTGCCCGAGGAGCACCTCATAGGACACCTGCTTATTACACTCCGTAGCATCTAGGCATTCTCTGCATCTTACAGTACATTCTTGCTTTTTTCCCCCTCACCATAGTGTCCGAAGCGGCTTATACTTGTAGCATGTGCTATGTGCTATGTGATTCCAGGGCCACTGTAGTGCTGAACAGTTCAGGGGCCTTCATCCTGTGTGTTGTGTTCTTCTTACTTATGCAGCTTGTGAGCTGCAAGAACAAAAAAAGAATCATGCGCACGCTTTGTTAGTAACTCAGCATGCACATCACTCATTCAGCATGTATGCGGATCGCAAGCCGCATAAGCATGAAGGTCCCCTTAGATATTGGGGCATTGCACTTGCATGTCCCACCAAAGTTTGAGAAGTGTTTTCAACAAAGTGAACCTGCCAGTTGTTTTCAAACTTTCAACTATCCCTGGGAGGGAGCCCCCACAGTTGCTTATTTAGCACAAGTAACAGCACCAGTTGTGTTCTGTTAGGGTCCTGCAAATTCTTAAACTGGGCCTGGTGTCTGGGCACTGTATTGCTCTTTCTGTACTCCATAACACATTTTTTTCTTGCTCCACATATTGGTCTTACTCTCTGCACTCTTATTTTTTCTGATTCTTCTTGCACCCATGATGCATGTTTTTCTTTCTTGTTCTCCCTTTAGCCTGTACACCATGCATGCACTCTAGGATTTGACTTCTGTACCACCTTAAAGACCCACAGGATTTCCAGGGTATAAGCTCATTAGTGTCAAAACAACCTTCACCAGAGCTCTCTTGAAAACTTATCCTGTGGAAATCTTGTTTGTCTTTAAGATGATACTGGACTCAAATATCTCTCGTATGGTGCAGACCAACATAGTAGCCAATGTAAAACTCTCTGTATATAGGGTTGCCAACAAGCCTAGAGAAAAATGTCTTGTCTCTTTCACAGAGGCTTATTGCAGGGCACCTGCCATGCTTCCCTGGTCCATTTAGAAAATGGATGGGGTCCAGTGGGGGTTTTGCCAAACGGGTTTTCTCATTGGCCATTGAAGATTGGATAGAGATTGGAAGGCCATGGAGGAGGATAGAGAGGAGGATAGGGCTTAAAAATAATGACAGTAATTTTATCTCCCCTCTGTTTTGCTTAACTCTTAATTTTATTTGCTTATTTATTTCTTTTGTTGGCATTGAGCATGTTCATAAATAACTGGCTAAACATGTGGATCTAGAAGTAATTTGTTTAAATTTGATCTCAGCCATGAAACTAATGGGTGACCTTAGGTAAACCACTCTCTATAACCCTCTCCTATGACATGGATATAATATCACTTGCCTTACAGAACTGTTGTGAGATTATGGAGGCAGTACACGTGAAGTACTCTGAACCACTGAAATGTGTACACTATTTAGCCACTTCTCAGAGAAATTGGCATGGCTGGGCTTGTCTGCTTCATTTCTTTAGTGGAAGACACCTGCCTCCTTTGAAATCATTTTATTCCCTACTGTAGTAAATATATAGAACTAAATAAAACTTTAATAGTGTCTTTATACTCACTAAATTTGCATTTAAAATGAATTATTTGGAAGCAGGAGATGGGGTGGAAATGTTGTTTTATTGTTGGAAAGGATAATTATTAACAGTTATTATTATGAAACCATACGTTTTCACTGGAAATTAAAGGCATCTTTGGTCTTGTTTTAGAACATATATAAACTTGAGCCTTGAAATCACAGGCCACAACCCAGCATGGAGTTGGATGTTGTGATGTCGGCATCTTCATTTCAGTGAGACTTGCACATGCAAGTGAGAGCTTATAATGTGTTTGCTTACTGTCTCGAAGCTCTTGACAAGTTGTTATAAGATTATAGCATCAATCAGGAGTTCAAGCTTCCCTGCTGTCCTGTGGACCCAGTCTCTGTTTGCAGGTTCATATACCTGGGGAATGAGTTGGGATGATGAAATAGTTCAGTAAGGCTTAGTTCAGATGGGAACAAGGTTGGGTGGTTCTGGAATTCATGCCCTCTTTCTAGTCTTATGCTCAGTGATCTAGTAAATGAATTCTGCCTTTACTACAAATCATAGCTTGACATTATATCCAGACTGTGGTAAACTGTGGTGGTTGTGTTTCCTGTAAACCAGTTGGTTTCCAAATACTGGTTTATTATTCCCAGTTATAATCCTGGTTTTGAAGGGGGGAAAGCAAAGTATAGTTTGTTGGTAGTGACATAATAGCAAACAATGTTAATAGAAGTCATTTGTTAGTGTGTTGGGGGAGGGGGCATGTAGGCAGTCTTAATATGGTCTAGCCCTCGCACCTGACTTTGAGTCCAGGACAGTTGCATCCAGAACTGGTGGTTAGAAAATATGTCTGCTGATGAAATGTGTACCCCTTGCTCTGCCCCCAAATGGGAATACTAGCTGGCCGCTTACCTTTATAGGCAGAAGACAATTATGTGCCTGAAGATTACCCATTTTGTTCATATAGTGGCCAACCAGGATTTGGTTTTACATCTGTACTGTGCCTTAGAGCAGGGGTAGAGCAGGGAGCCCCTGCCAGCTCCTGGGAATTATAGTCCATGAACATCTGGAGGACCACAGGTTGACTACCCCTGCCTTAGATTGGCAAGGAGTGACAGGGAGGAAAACAAAGTAAAATAGCAAGGAAGGGGGAAAAGGGATATTCTAGGACACTATTACTCTGTTCAATCTCTTTTACCTTTTCTCCATTTGGACTGCCTGGATGAATTGTCCATTGTTTTGCATATGCAGTTGTCACCAGTTCTATGGCAATGTGTTTTATCAGCACTTGGTTTATTGGAAAACCACTTTCTTTTCTTTAAAAAAATTAAAGATCCTCAACCAGAGAGGCATGAACAGCTTCCTTTGCTATCCTAAGTAGACTTTTATTGGAATAAACTCCAGGCAATAATGTAGAACTTACTCCTGAGTAGACCAGTTTAGGATTGCTCCATCAGCATTGTCATATGCTTTCTCTAATATGGATATAGCTATGCATTAACTACTTTGCAGCAAAGCAATTCCAAGTCACAAAACTGAGTCCATGAAAATCTTAATAAGATTGTGCCAAGAAATATGGTGGAATGAGCTCCCAGGAAAGCTGAGAGCCTTGACAGAACTATCAGCATTCTGCAGGGCCTGTAGAACGGAGCTCTTCTTCCAGGTTTTTGGTTGAGGCTGGGTTCTTAAGATCACTGGGCCCCCCTCAGGCTACGCCATATCATTGAGCAGACCCCCTGGTGGTTGTCTGTGGGGAGGGGGAGGGAACTTTGCTATCCTGATGTTTTATTGGGGTGCTGGTTTTAGGGATGGGTTTTAAATTGGGGGTATGACTTTTTCTGTAACCCGCCTTGAGCTTCGGAAAAAGGAGGGCTATAAATTGAATAATGAATTTAAAAAAATAAGAAATAGAGATAGTAACAGGACTGGAGAAAAATGTGCTGGTATGTTCGACCGAGTGATGACAAACTGAGTTGTCCATTTCCACAGATTATGCCTTTGTTGAAGGAGTAGGACATTACATCTGTTTGCAACCTTTATTATAAGTTTATATTTATCGCTATGAATGAATGGATAAATGAATATCCTTGATTTTGGGATAGAAAACATTAAGTGCCCAACATATGTGATTCAGTACTGATGTCACTGAATTAAGTAGTTCCATTCTCTAGAAATGTTTCCCATTGTAAGGGTTTGTTGCAAAAAAATTCCATGAATCAAGGTGGCAAAACTGATCCCAGTATTTGGAGTGGTATAGAATTCCAATGTAAAGTCTTGTCAAACGGCAAATTGCTTCCTATTTGCTCTGATTAGCATGATTCTCTCGTGCTTTATGATTTTATCTTCTATTGCCACAGCAAGTGGTGATGTTAATTTTAATGGGATATATGATAAAGTGCTGGAGAACGCATTACAGTCAGTGAACAATAAACATCTTGCACCATAGGCAAATTATCCTGATTCCATCAAGCTACATTATTAAGGAGATTATGATATCTGGACATTTTAATTATTTCTCAGAGAGATGAAAGGGGGAAGTGTCCGAACTGACATCTGGGAATCAGGCTAGCAGTTCAGTAGGCTTGGGTAGGACTCTGGGTAGTGTAAGGCAGAGGAAGTCAACCTGTGATCCTCCAGATGTTCATGGACCACAATTCCCATGAGCCCCTGCCAGCAAACACTGGCAGGGGCTCATGGGAATTGTAGTCCATGAACATCTGGAGGACCACAGGTTGACTACCTCTGGTGTAAGGCAGCTCAATTTACACTGACTGTGAATAACCAGGCTAGAGTAAGGACCATGTTGGTTCCTATGTAGTGGATGTAGAAGGCAGTAAATCTGGTTAAGTTGTACTGTAAGGCAGGGGTAGTCAACCTGTGGTCCTCCAGATGTCCATGGACTACAATTCCCATGAGCCCCTGCCAGCATTTGCTGTCAAGGGCTCATGGGAATTGTAGTCCATGAACAATTGGAGGACCACAGGTTGACTACCCCTGCTGTAAGGTACCTGATTTGTGCTACACTCAGAGGTCCCTGTAGCAAAGGCACTTGCAGAACAGTGGAAACCAAAGTAGCAATTCCTTCCGCCTGCAGGCGGTGCCAGAAGCATAGGAAATAAAGCACTTGGATTTTCTACTATGGGAAGTTAGACTCTTCAAATTGTTATTATTGAATTAAATACATATTTGCTTTCCTGAAACCTGAGTAAATTCCTTTAAATGTCTTTGGGTGGGTAAGCCGTCAACTGGCTGGAGAACTATAACCATAATTTCTAATAATTAGAACAGCCTTTTAAAAACCCACACTATAAGATTTTATTTTGTTTTGCTACTCTAAATAAGTTTTAAAAATACCTAAATAAATCTTTCATTGTATATGAGAGGTAAAAAGTTTCAGCTAATATGTATACTGAGTAGCACCACTTACAATGCAATCCTAAGCAGAGTTGCACCTTTCTAAGTCCTGGATTTAGAAGGGTATAACTCTGTGAAGGATTGACTCCTCCCTCACACCTACATTGTTCACATGCAATGTTTAATCAAACAGTTCTTCCTTTTGTAGAGTTTGGATTTAGCTTGTGATTAGCACTCTGTGAAATATTGCTCTTTCTAGAATAGGACATTCCCCCTCTGAAACAGGGGACATCTGAGAAATGGGTTTTCTCAAGGAGGCAGAAGCGGAAGAAAGAAAGGCACCCTCCTTCCACTTTCTGTCATGCATGCTTGTCTCTTCCCAGTCTTTCTCCTGCCTCTGACAGGCAGAGCAGGGTAGCATGAGCTATATGGCTTTTCGGCTTATCTAAATAGATCCTTTTTCCTAACCATACCCCTTTTTCCCCCTTTTTCTGCCCCTTACTTGTCCCTTTTCTCTCCTAGCTGCCCTTCTCTCTCCTGTTGTGAGCAGCAGGGCAATGGGGCCTGGTGAGTACTGCCCCGAGAGGGGCTGCTCCAACTGAGGCAAAGAGAGCCCATAAGCACCAAAGGAGTTGAAATGTTATGTCAGACAGTTTTCCATCAATAAAATCCCATCTGCGGGCTCAGGTTACTACCAAGCCTGATTTTAGATCTCGGGGTACTGGCAGATATGGAACTATCTAGCACTCCTGCCCTTCAAAAGACCGTCTGTACCCTATAGTAGGGGCCCTACTGGAGACTTTATCTTCACACACTAGTTCTGGGACCTCAAGAGCTCCCACAGAAGATGCAGGAATTGGTTAGTTTGCCAAAATAGAGACTGCTACAATAGGGGGGAAGGTGGATGGGGGTGATATTGATGTTGAGACAGTGAATCAGCTAGAGATCCCTTGGCCTTGTCTGGGGGTGGTTTTTAGTAGTTCCAGGAGTCTTACCCAGACTGGTGTGGATAGGGTGCTAGCTTTGATGAGGACAACTACGTGTCCTCTCTCTGTCACTTGTAGACAACAAGTGGCTTGGAAAGCCTTTCCGGAAAATTGTAAATCTGTCCCTGTCCTCAGGGATGTTCTTGGAAAGGCTAAAAGAGGTGGTGGTTTGGCCTTCACTGCAAAAATATCACTAGACTCTCTGGATCCCACCAACTATTGCCCAATCTTGCATGTAATGTTTCTGAGGAAGGTGGTTGAGCAGGCACCCACAAATCAATTACAAGTATTGCTAGAGGAAGCGTCTGTCTTGGAGCCATTCCAGTCTGGTTTCTGGCATAACAATGGGGTGGAAACAGTGTTAGTTGCCCTCACAGATCACCTCCAGAGGTAGCTTGACTGAGACAGCGCAGCACTTGCTTGCATTACTAGATCTCATGGCAGCATTTGACATAGTCAACCATGTGGCTGATCTCTTTTCTCCAAGGTCAGGGGCAGAGGGTAGCTATCAGAGAAAAGTAGTCATGCCACTGTCTATTCCCTTGTGTGGTGCCACAGGATGCAATTCTCTCCCCAATATTATTTAACATCTATCTATATACACCCACTTGCATAACTGGCCTAGTAAGCTAATGACACCTAGCTATGTCTGCATCCAACTAGATACACACCCAGCTGTGGCAGGATGGCTCTGGAAGAGCTACCTGAAACTTAGCCCCTTGCAGATGGAGGTCCTGTGGTTGGGGAAGAAGGTATAAGAAGAGGAAGTATGCCTCCTTTACTTTAATGGAGTGTCCTTGTCAGAATGGCACTGAGGTATTGTCAACAACAAATAGAAGAAGATTTTTTGGTATGAAGAGGAACAGGGTAGCTGAAATGAGGAATTCAAACTTTTGTTATACAGAATTAAAGTTCTTTGCTACAGGCTTTTGGGTTGTTCATAGGGTTTTCTTTCAGGTGTTGAGATATCTTCTAAACAGAAGTTTCATTACTTTGTTTATCCACAAACTTGTTTTTCTTTTGTTTTTATGAGTTCCCCTGAACTCGTTTGGCTCTAGAAGGTGGGCACTCTTTGTTAGTACCACCACTTTCTCCCTTTCTAGAAATACCAGTATCCCACTGACTACTGCGTAGTCTGAAGCACTTTCCCTCACACCGATCTGAGGAAATCTTTATACCTGATTTCCCCTTTTTTAACTGGTCAGGGACTCCTCTTGTCTCCTTATAGAATAATTCCCTCTCAGCTCCTGTTGACCAATCAAAGTGCTCAGAGCTGCCAAATCTCTCTGCTTAGTGAAGATTTTAAACTCCTCACTTACTGTTGCTGTTTCTTTAGCATTTGAAATCTGACTTTCACAGTGCTTTCAGTCATATCCCCCCCCCCCCCCCCCCGGATATTAGGAAGCTGTACTTGATTCTCCTTTCTTTGTGTTACCCTCATTGCAGAGAGCCCTGTGAAATAGGTTAGGCTAAGAGAGAGTGACTGGCCAAAAGTCACCTTGTTAACTTTCATGGCTGATTGAAATACTGAACCAAGGTCCTCCAGATTAGTTCAATGCTCTAAGCGCTTAGCCAGCAATGCCCACCTTTTCTGGAAGTTTCAAGCAGATGGCTTCCATGCATTATCCTTTCCTGAAGATGCAAAAGGTCCGCATATGTGGAAAGTCTGGTGTGAGTTACCAGCTGTGGCTCCTTCCTGAAGTTATAAATGTTCTGGCTTCCTCTTCTACAGTGAGGTGAGCAACAACACTGCTCAAACTAGTGTTCCATACATGCAGGAAGCCAGCAAGAGGTACATCACCAAACATACCATTTAATACCTATAACTTCAGCACTGACATGTGCCTCATTGGGAAGGTTAACACTATTTCATCTTTGGAAACCTTTTGCTCTTGAAAGCAAAAACAGTCATTCTAATATGGTGAATGTCAGCAACTAGCATATTGATTTTGTACCTGTTTTGTTTTTCAAGCCTAGTTTTGTTTCTTAACTTAAAAAACAAACAAACAAACCCAAAGACTAAGTCGAAAGATGGAACAGAATCTCTTGGAGAGAAAACCAGCCATCGCCCAGACTGCAGACTTCGATGTTATGGGTGCCTTAGACTGGAAAAACGGCGTTGCCACTTTGCCGGGTAGCAACATACAAGTAAGGAAAAGGAGGGATAGGGTAAACAAAGCCCCTGACTTAGTGCGTATTACATTAGCAAATGTTCTTTTGTCAGTGTAGAGGAAAGGCATGCTGTGAAATACATTGACCCTGTGATGTGAATTGCTGGCATGATAATAAAAGCAAGCTAAAATTGGTGTTGCTATATTTCCAAAACATTTAATTTTTGCCGACTTTTCCTGATGCATAACGATTTAGCTATTTGTTCTTTCTTACTGTATATCTGGGATTTCTGGAGATGTCAGCTAAGAAGCATAACTTAACTTTCTCTGCATAAAAACAGACTAGGGTTATGCATTTCCAACCACATAATCACTTTACTTAGGGGAGAAATCCAAATGGAAGTAATAGTTGAGGTAGAGGATGCTGTTTGTTCTCAGTTTGCTCTTAAGGCTTAGGACTGAATATTTGTCTAGTCAAAAAAGATTTGGTCAGATATTGTGAAATAACTGATGAATATTTTATTACAACAGTAACAATGATAAATCATCAGTAGGCTTGATACACGCTAAATGCAATAATTACTTAACTGCTATTGTGTAACAGTGGATTAGACTCAGGGTGCAGAAGGGAACTTTCTTGCCTCCTCCTGCAGTATATCGCACCTTCTCCACCTCTCAAGGGTCAGAGTACCTCCAGTACAAAGTTGGCAGTGAAAGGGGAAAATTAAGAAAATCACATCTTGTGCACACACAGTTAGAAGAAATGTACTATAATGTTTTGTACTATATTTTGTAATAAGATTTGGTAAGGTTTATGTATAAAATTATGCATGGGATAGCGGAACTTGCTAGAGAGCACTCCTTCACCCCCAAGGGTACACTTGCAGGCACCCAATGGAATTTATTTATAATTCAATTTATTTACCCTTCCTCTTTAGATGTTGAATAACATTAGAGAGAGAGCACCTCCCTGAAGAACTCCACACACCAGGTCATGTTGCTGGGAGGTTCCCTCCCCTTGGAGGAAAGCTTGCTGCCTAAGGACTAGAAGACCATGATAGATTGTGTTAGGCCGACCAGGGATTGTATGTTAGGCCAAACAGATGTCAGAGTCCTGTCCACATCAACCAAGGAAACTGAAGTGGTTCAAAATAAGACTCTTAATGGCCAAGGTGCCTCCAGTTCTGTTATTGCTTTAAAGGTGACTAAGTCATAGTAGAGTGTGTCCACAAAACAGCTCACAAATGCCTCACAGCTAATATCTAATTGTGCAATTTCAGACTGTCCGAATTGTTTTAAATAAATGTGCCAGGCAAGAGCTAGCAGATGCAACAGAGGCTACAATATAATCTCTTCTGTGGTCTTTATTGCCACATCATGAATTTTCAATGCCACACCATAAATTTTCATAAGCATAAGAGGTTCTTTAGGCCTCGTTGTGAGTTTTCTGCCAAACTCGCTCTAACCATCTCAATTACTGTTTCTGTTTGCTCAGCTCTGGGGTACTCCATGAAGCCGGTTTAGGGCAAGAGTAGAAAAGGTGTCAGGGAGCGAACTTGTCAATGGCTTTGGATAGATGGCTATGCCAGTTCTCTTGTAGTTCATCTACTGACTCAGTGGGGAGCACTGGATCCCTTGGAGCATTCCAGAATACTATTGGATCCATGTCTTCTTGGGCAAGCATAAATCAGCTCTACACCTACACAGGGAGGGAGTGGGACACTGACTCTAGCCTTCAGAGCATAATTTATTTAATTTATTTATTATATTTATATACCGCCCTCCCTGGAGGCTCCAACCATAGCATTCTTGCAGATTGCACTGGATCAATCTGGACCCTTGCCCCAAAGATCAGATCCAGGGTAGGTTCTGTTTGATGTTTTGGACCAGATACAAATTGAGAGAGTTCTAGCATTGCCATGGCTGGTTGGTCTTTTAAATGTGTTATTGGATTTGAATTTAGTTTTAATTGTTATGTGGGGGTCATTGCATCGATAGCTTGATGGAAGATCTGTTCTTAAGTGCAGACTTTTTTGGTGAGAATATCTGTGCAGTGGCAAAGGGCCCGACTAGTTCAACATCCAGCTCTCACTTCTATGACACTTTCCTAGGAGTAAGACCCGTTGAATAATATGGGACTTGCTTCAGTGTAGACCTCTTTAGAATTCTTACAGTGTTCATCCAGGTGCTTGAGGATAGCAGCTGTTCTTAACTGTTGTCTCCTGCTAGTTGATATTTGGAGGCATCCTGACTTAGAACATGAACTCTCTCAATTTGTCCTCTTTGAGAGCCAGCTTGGTGGTTAAGAGCAACGGCCTCTAATCTAAAGAACCAGGTTTGATTCCCTACTCCGCATATAGCCAGTTAAGCGACTTTGGGCCTGTCACAGCTTTTTCAGAGCTCTCTCAGCCTCACCTACCTCACAGGGTGTCTGTTGTGGGGAGAGGATGGGAAGGCGACCGTAAGCCACTTTGAGGCTCCTTTGGGTAGTAAAAAGTGGGGTGCAAACCCCCAGCTCTTCTTCAGTCACCAGCCTTAGTTAGTGCTAATAGGATTTATGGAATGTTGCTTACATTAAAATTTGTTCATCACTTAACCTCTCCTCCCCTTAGATTGTTGTATAATATTAAAGGCATTTGATATAGGCAAGACTCCTTATCCTGAGAATTAATAGTGTCTCTTCAGAAGCAGAGTACTGCAGTTCACTGATCTGGGTTAGATATTGATAGTTACATTTCCTGGGTTGATAGTTGCACCTATTTTTATATCAGTTAACAACTGGTGATCCTAAAAAGTCGCCACTCTGTCATCAGAGTAATTTCTGGTCACTGTTGCCTGATCTTTAAACAGTCAGTGTAAATATCAGTACATTGTCCACATGAAATCCTGGCCAATACAATATTTAAAATTCTTCTGCCTTTAATGTTGTATCATAGCTGCACTGAAATTCATAATTCTACCTGTGTGTTTATAAGGAACATATTCCATTCTGTTGTTTTCCCATTTATTAAGCAAATCATACTTGAGACAGTGTATAATTATTGATAAACAAGGTGGCAGGGCTGCATTTTTGCTCTTACTGAAATCAAAATGATGCCTTGTTGTCATGTAATTGCTTTGCAAACCATACAATTATAACAATATTTAGTGTTTATTTAAAGTGCTTAAGATAGCTTAAGTGGAACACAAATGCTCACTTAGTTTTCAAGTGTCCTTGTCTCTAAAACTTCAAACATTCATTTGCCTTTTGAAATCTTTTTTTCCAGCTGCTAAGTCTCTCAGTACCTAAAGAGCTGTTTATTTGCTCCTGCCATGGATGTGCTGCGGGCATGATCCAGTCACAGTAAAGCACTTTTTAAGGCTTGTTTATTTCAGCGGAAGAGGATTGCAGTCCTATGTACACTTAATACTGGAGAAAGTTCAGTTGACAACAGTGGTTTCTATTAAATGTTCATAGGATTGAGTTGCATCTCTCCCACACGTCAGTGGTCTTAATGTGCTTCAGTTTGACTGGATTGATTGGACCTAATAGTCTGAATTGTGTTAAATAGTTGTTAAATATTATATGGGGGCTAGGGGGAAGCATAGAAAGGATGGTGCAATAGTAGTCTGCTTTTCTCACTTTAAGGTACCTTACATTTTTCATTACGTCCCAAAAGAGTGCTTCATTTTCTGATTTGTATGAGGGGCACTTTCCTTCTAGATCTCTTCGGTATGCCCTCTTTTGAAGGATGATGGTGTACAAATGCAGCAAGAAAAATCATATTAATTTGGACTACTAAACTGTCCTTTTCAGGATCTTAGATGTTCCCTTTATTAGAATTTTGATCTTGACCGACTCTAGTCTTACTACCATTACATTTGTGTGTACTCATTCCTTGTTTTGCTTGTAAAAGTTTTGATACCCCAGTGGTTGCTTTCTGCACAAATCCTAAAGTGGATCGATAACCCGTTTCTTCCTGGTCCATGTTGTCCTAGCAGTTGCTGCTATCAGTTTGTTTAATGCTGTTTCTTTATCAGTTGTACTTTTCAGTCTTAATCTGCCTGCTTTACTTGTTTTTATCATTGTTCTTTCAAAACCCTGTTTGGATTCTGTGGGATTTATGCTTACTTTGTTTTCTTCTCTTTCTCTCCCCCCCTCCCCCCCCCTAGTTTCGTTTAAGCGAGTTTGGAACACTGGAGATAATTACTGAAGCTGAAGCAAAAGTGATAAAAGGTCTGTCTGCCTCAGCTGCAACTACCAGTTCAGCCATCCTTAATGCATCTACCTCTTCTCCTTCCAGTACCATAACTGCTGGCAATCCTGACGGTGAGCCTTAAATTGAGGGAAGGAATGGGAAAAGAGGACGATGTCAATGTGTTTTTTTTAATATATACATACATATGCAAATATAACTCCAATTACAATGATATGTGATTGATATGAATTTTCTTTCTAATCCCCCCCCTTTTTTTTTCAGCACCCCCCGAAAACATTCCCAGATTTGAGTTCCAGACTCAAAGTCTCAAGTGTCCTGGACAAATGGATGGCTTTGAGAATCCTCGTTCTTGCCCTCAGGAGCATAAAGACAGGTGACAACTTTGTTCTTCTTTCTTTTCCTTTTTGTTTTGGCTTAAAGTGCATTTTGTTGCACTCTAAATACCATATTAGCATCTGACCAATATTTTGCCAGGAGCACCTGTGAATATTTTTGCTCTGGAATATTTTTCTGTGTCAATGTAGATGGTGCAGCCTACTTTAAAACTGAAGAGAAATCTGACTTCAGATCCTTGCTCCCCAACCTCCCTGCAATTTTTTCTGTACGGTGTTACTATTGAAACGTCGTCTCCAGTTCCTACATCCAATTTTTTAAAAAGGGTATTGGAAAACTGAAACAGGGGTATGAGCTGAAATTATGCAGATAATTTAATAGCATGGCTTTTGCAGATGGATGTCAATTTTCTCTGTCTACTAAAAGAAAATAGCCATGAGACTGCTGGGTAACAGCATCTCAATAATCTTAGTAAGGAATAAGAGGATTCAGAATGGAAACTGGGCTCACATTTTTGAAAGGGGTGAAGTAATTTCCCCCATCAGCAGCAGAAAGCCAGTGGATGAGACCAGGAGCCTAGGTTTAGGGTGACTTTCAGAATTAATTCTTCATGCTTTCTCCACATTTTTAGAAGGAATATCATTGTAGTTACAGATCACCACAATCATATGAAAAGAGTATTCTAATTTCCTGAATGATCAGATTACCCAGATATTTCGAAGCCTGCTTAGGTAAACAATGTGGTAAAAATATTTCTTTTAACTTCTAACTACATATTGCCATCTCAAATGTTTCCCACAATGCCTTTCTTACTCTAAGTTATGACACTTAGTAAAATGTTAAGGCTGCCTATGTAAATTGGGAGGGAAGATAACAAACTCAAGGCGGAAAATGAAGCTTTTAACTCAAATAAGAAGCCTGTATTCCCATCTGCTTTGCACAAATTTTCCTTTGACACCTAGTTTCAGCCACAAAAAATGGATATATTTTCACTTTCTCTGTGAAAGCACACACGAAGCTATCAAATGGGAAGTGACAAGGAAAAAATTGGACTAGCAGGTCATAAGACTGAAACATAAGGAGGGAAAATTGCACTACAAAAAAAGTACTGGGAAATGGGGGAAAAAATCCTTTTTCAGGAGCTTATATTGAATGAAAACACAAGTGTTCTTTAACCTTTACAATGCACATTTCCCCCTCTCACTCCACTATGAAGCATTATGCCCCTAATTGAATTTTAGGCACAGCTTCAAGGCAGTATGCATTGCTGTGCGAACTGCACTGTTCAGGAGATTATTCTTGTACATAATTGGCCTTAAAGTTGTTAATTAGGAATCCAGTGAATAATAGTTACCTAAATTGCAATGTCATCAAGTTTCTTCAAAGGGGCATTTAAAGTGCCATTATTTGTAATGAACCAATTCTGGGGATGACATAAGGACATTCTTCCTGTTACTGTGTTTACTGCAAATACATGTCATTTTTGAAAGCCTTCAATCTAGACTCCTTTTTCATCCATAACCAAGTGTAGGTAGCTTTCCATTCATTTTGTGTTATGTCTTTTGCTAGAGTTTCTAAGTGTTCTCCAACTGACTGTGGAAACCGGACAAGTAGCATCCAAGTGTATGAAACTGAGAGGCCCTCAAAGCGTCTTCGACGGAAGAGGAAGCTGCTTTTGGATTCTGATGATGAGGAAGAAAATGCAGAAGATGATGAGGTAATGGATGATCCCATACACAAGAGGCTAACTTCAGTGATCAGACATCTGTGTAATAGCCAGAATTTTTTTTTAAAAATCAGGCCACGCTTTCTCAAGCAGGATTTTGTGAAACCCTGGGGTTTCTTGGTGGCCCTAGAAGAATTTTGTGAATGAATGGGAATTAATTATTTCTTTATATATTTCTAAAATTTGTTAAAACATTTATTGGCTGATATGACCATATATGGTCATGTCAACCCCCCCCCCCCATAGTCAGGGGTGGGAATGGAGGGACCCTGCGTGGGCGTGTTTACAGATATGCTTCTCAACCATATTCTGCATGATTGCACCACTTCTGGGGTTTCTTGAAGCCTGAAGAATATTTCAGGGGTTTCTTAACAGTAAAAACATTGAGTAAGGCTGGACTAGATAGGCAGTGTAATTTTGCATTAAAAGAATAAAGCTGGCATTTTTAAATGAGCGATTTATATGTGTGAGTATATGAACACCCATGCTAAATAACTAATTATTATTTATTATAGGATTTTTAGGCTGCCCTTCTCCAAAAATGCTCTGCGGGGGGCTTACATCAGGGTATAAAACAAATCAAATGCAGATTCAAATTAAACAAGCTTTAGGCTAAAACAGTACTAAAATTCTTACTGTAATTGCTCCGTCCCATAAACTGCCTAACGAGCGAGATCTAACAGCTATGAAGACCTACTGTATGGCATGGCTCAAGATGGGGGACTCGCAACTGGGCAGTAACCCCAGATGTGGGGTAGATGGGGGGCCCATTTAGATGTTGGAGGTGTGACCCTGGAACTCAACCAGATGCCTGGTGAAAGAGCACCATCTTGCAGGCTCTCCAGAACTTTGGAAGTTCTGTAAGGGCCCGCATTTAATCCTGCAGCTCGTTCCACCAATCTGGAGTGAGGGCTGGAAAAGCCCGGGCTCTAGTCAAGACCAGGAGCACCTCTTTAGGGCCATGGATCATCAATAGATTGGAATTTGCTGAGGGGGTATGTGTTTGGCGAGGCGGTCCTTCATGTAAGCCAGTCCCAGACTGTGTAAGGCCTTGAACATTATAATCAACACCTTAAGCTTGATCCGGAACTCAATTGGTAACCATTGCTGCTGCTGGAGAACAGGACATATGTAAGTTCTCAATGGGGACTTCATAAGGACTTGGATGGATGCATTATATACCAACTGTAATTTCTGGGTCAAGGATAAGGGCAGGCCCACATAGAGCTAGTTTATAGTAGTTTGTCCTGGACGTGACCGTCACAGGTATCACCATGGCTAAGTATTCTGGAGCTAGATAGGGCACTAGTAGCATCATCTGGTATAGATGGAAAAACATCTGTTGAGCTACCTTAGTGACCTGCACCTCCATATTCAAGAAGGGATCCAGAATCACTTCCAAATTCCTGAATAATAGTGCAGCCTGCAGCTTCACCCTGTCAAGACAGGGAAGGCATGCTTTCTTGCATCCTCCCTTCCTACACAGCCAAAGGACCTCTGTCTTCAGGGGACAAGCGAAGGCATGCGAGATAATTATGTTCACACCCCTTCTAATCTCCATCCCGATCCCCCAACATGCAGGAAGAGAGGCAAAGGAACATATGCTGTGTAGCACCAGGTTGATCAACAGCAATGCCTATATTATTCAGGTATATTTTGTGGAACATAAAGTAGACCTAGCACGCGTGATCGAGACCTGGGTGAACGAAGGCAAACTTTCAACATGAAAGAGCTTGTCCCACCCAGGTTCTCGGTCCTCCATCAATCCTGGACCTCAGAACACGAGAGGAGGTTGCGATCCTGATCTTATGTCATGACCCAAGGAATGCAGTCCACATTTCCTCTCAGAACCAACAGACAGGAGTTACAGGTATTGGAATAAAACTGAAGGTAGTCTTTATTGAAGGTACAGCAGGAAAACACCAGATAGAAGTCATACACAGGTATAGTGATTGTCAAAGACACTGTTACCCCAAAGGGCCAGGGACTCCCACGCTTAGAACTCCATAGGAAAGTACACTCCAATGGAAGATCCATTGGATCCAGGAGAGTGTGAATATCAGAGACAGTTACTCTGATTAACACAAAGGTGGCAAAACAACTACATTGCCACCATTTAGCAGGTTTACATTCTAAGTGAGAACAGGAGATAAGACATTACCATAACAAGTAGAGCTATCAACAACAGAGCCATGCAAAGAACAAAGAGATAACAGATGGAAGGGGTACATCTCCAGACTAATTCCAAGATTGACATGATACATGACTGTTTTCTCCTTCAGGTTGCTCTCTGCCCCAACAATCCCAAGACTTGAATGTGTTGGCCTCAGGTTGGACATTGCTAAGAGCTTGGGCATCTGGGTGTGTACTGTTCATCCAACACACTGCCAGATGCCCTGTTGAAGCAGTGGCTGCCTGAGCATTGCAGTATCCAAGGCTGTGAGTTCTGGGAGATTTCAATGCCCATGCAGAATTACTAGAAGTGGCTCAAACCTTGTGTTTTCCATGCTGGAACTGGGGCTATCACATTTTATTGCCAGTCCCACCCATCAAGCAGGCCAAACCCTGGATTTGATCTTTGGGGCGGAGCTGGAAGTGGAGCTGATAGCGGCAAATGCCATCCCATGGTCAAACCCCTATACCCTGAAGCCCTGTTCATCATCCCACTTGCATTCTGGTTGGGTGTTGGGTGTATTTTGGCCCACCCACGGAGAATCAAAAGGATTCCTGAATGCTCTGTAAGAACCGATGACAACTCATTGGAGGGTTTGGTCAATGGCTGGCATAAACAAATGCTGGTCACCATCGATGAGGTCACTCACCAACATCCTCTCCGAGCCCACCTTAAATGAGCCCCGAGTATACCAAAGAGCTACATAAAAGAAAAAGGTAGCTGAAATGACTAGAGCAAGATTGGAGGAAGATATGTGACAAAGCCTCAAGAACATCTTATAGGACACTAGAGAACTGAACATCAGATGTGAGGCATTTGCGAGCCATTTCATAGTTAAAATCTCAACAGTGCTGCAGCCTTCCCCAACTATTGATATAGTAAGGGAACTAGAGGCCCCTTACCTGCCTTTGGAGGGAGTATTTGATGGGTTCAGATGACTAACGCTGACTGAAGTGGATAGTTTGCTAGGCTCAATGAGGCCAACTACATATGCATTATACCTCTGCCCCTCTTGGCTCATGGTACACCAGCCAGATAGCCTGGCCCTTGGTTGCGCCCCACCTAAAGGCCTATATATTTAATTTCTGGGATCATTGGTGCTGTGACTGCCTTGAAGGAGAAAGCCTCCTGGGTCAGTATCACACACACACACACACAAACACACACACACACAACCTGGTGTCCCGACTGATGGAGGACTGAGTACCTGGAGTGGGGGAGGGAGTTATTTTAGGATGACTGTTTAGCCCTCCCTCACCCAAGTCTTGGTCACCTATGCCAAGTGCATTTAAGATATGTTTACATTTTCTTGCAAATTTTAAAATTTAAAATATTTTTAGTTTGCCACCTTGCTATTTTTAAAATTTTCATCTAAGTGGTGTATGATGAAGTACGAAAGGTAAAACAGTATTGGCAATTAAAATTAAAAATAATCCATAAATGACCACAGTGCACCACTACCATAAGGAAACTAGCAACTCAAGGACCCATTTAAGATATTAATAACTTTCAACAGTAATAACCCATTGTAACCACAAGAGGGTATACTTTGCACTTTTTGCATAATATACCAAGAGGAAGTGCCCTTTGGACTTCTTCTAAGAGGCCATCCAAAGAAGGACTGCATTCTAGCTGAGGAGGTCTTCAGATTGTAATCAGAAGGGAATGCAGGAGCAGTTGTTGTGAGGGCTTTAGTTAGATGTTTGATGCAGGGATAGTGGGTAGTTGATACTGGGAGGAGTAGCCCTTCAAGAGGAAAATTCCTGAAGGATTTAAACAGTAAATAAAAGTATGTTGAATTGATCACAGAAACAATTTGCAAGGCACTTGTTGCAAAGTTGGCATAAAATGTTCAGGTTAAATTCCACCTATCAGATGAATAGCTGCATTCCGTACCTTCAACGGCAGTCCCCTGTATGGCACAGTACAATAATTTCAGGATTCCAGTGTCTAGTGGTCTGAAAAGTACCAAATCAAACAAGACGATTAAATCAATACTGCCCACAGAAATCCAGAACCTGTACAGAGACTTAAAGTTCCAAAGACTATTTAAATGGATGCCAAAGTGTCATTGAGGTAGATGCCTTACTGATGTACCCAAGGAGGATGTTCTTGGGGGCCTCAACCAAGAAGGCCCTGTCTCTTATTACCCATTCTACAAACAGGTAAACATGAATGTCTATATTTTTACTTACAGTTTTTAAACATGTCTTTGTGTCTAGGAAAAGAAACTGAATTTGAAAAGTCGTAGAAGTGCTAAACCAATTAAGCAAGGTAAGCTTTAAACATCTTTGATTTTGTTACAATTTAATGTTCAACACCTGCTATAAGATAGATTGTTTTGCAATGCAGAAGGCTGGGATGATCTCAATATATCCAGGATTGAAAAATGAAAAATTGATAGTTAGGAGTAATATTCTGCCAGCTGTCAAATGGAATAGCCAAGTAGATAGAAACTTGTGAAAGAACTTCTGGCTTCAGCAGGCTGCATTCCCTCTCCTGAGTATCCAAGTAAATAGGAATGATAAACATTAAATTCAAGAATGGGAATATACTTTTAGAGTCTGTAAGACTGGAAATGTCTTATGAGTTTTTGGTGGGAATTATCACTGTCTCCTCAAATATTTATTCTTTGCATTGATTTATGGATTCATAGATTATTCATTCTTCATAATCTTGTGGTTGCTATTTATGTTTCCTTTCACATGTCAGTGTTTGCACTCCTAGAATATTTTCAAGAACTAATGAGTAGGGATGGGCACAAACCAGTTCCTGACATTAAATCTGTCAATGATTTGGCTGGTGGTTGCCCCCCTGAACCCAGCTTGAGAGGATGTACCTTCTCTGAACCCAGGTGCCTCCCCAAAACATTTCCTAGACCTTTTGTCCAGTTGGGTTTGAGCCAATCTGCCATTTCACGCACACCCCACCCACCCCGCTCCAAATGGAAAAAAGCAAAACGGAGGTTTTAAAAGACTGCCAGCCATTTAAACCTCATGGTCCACCAGTCAGCTGGCAGCCATTTCAGCCTCATATCAGACAAACTACTTCAGGGATCTAGTCTCCTCCCTCCTGTTTCCAACTGTGTGCCTTGCTGTGAGGCTGAAATGGCTGCAAGCCATTTTAGGGATCCATTTTGGTACCCTGAACCCTGAACAGTGAAGCGAACTGAAATTTTCTAGTTCGTGCCCATCCCTATTGATGAAGCTCATAGTTTTGTATTCGGGAACTATTTCATCAGCTTGAGAAGTTCAATTTCTTAGAAGCATGAAAAACACTGTAAAAATATACACAATCTGTGTTGTGATTTTTGTTTTAAAGTAACATATGGTTTTGATTGTTTCACTAGTTCCCTTACCAATTATTTAATTAGGGGAAAATTGTAGTGTTAAAGATGTTGAACAGTTTAAGAAACTTGCTGTTCCCCTATTTTAAATGGGAAAGATAGGTCGATCCAGTGCAAGTGGATTTTTAAAAAATTATTTGAAACATTTGGCTCTCCGTTGCAGAACTCATAAAACATTATGAAAGACACAATAAATACCATAATTACAAAGTACATTATTTATTTATTTAATTTATAACCTGCAGCTCCCAGACAAGCTGCCTTGTGGCAGGCAACATATATAAAAGTGACAGATTAAAAACAGCAATTAGGACTGCTGATAGTAAAAGCTAAATCAATCAAATGCGGTTCTAAATAAAGCTGTCTTCATCTGCCTCCTGAAGAGTAACAATGAAGGGGCAAGGTGTACTTCCCTGGGGAGGTTGTTCCATAATTGTAGAGCTGCCACAGAAAAGACTTTCTCCTTCAGTTGGGAAAGTCATTAAAACTGATTAGGTCATGTCTCTTCTCACTGCAGGCAAGGCTATGCAAATTTGGCTAGACCAGTGGTTCTCAACCTTCCTGATGCCGTGACCCCTTAATATAACTTCTCATGTTGTGGGGACCCCCAACCATTAAATTATATTCATTACTACTTCATAACTGTAATTTTGCTATTGTTATGAATCGTAATGTAAATATCTGATATGCAGGATGTATTTTCATTGTTCTAAATTGAACATAATTAAAGCACAGTAGCTAATAACAAAAACAGTATGTAATTATATATTGTGAAATATGAATATGGTATTACAAATAAATGAAATTTTGTCTTGAAGCATGGTGTAGCATGGGTAACAGTCTTAATATAACAACAGTAAACTACATTTCTGACATTATGCGTAAAAAGCCAACATCGGTGCGAGGCCAGCAGGATTGATCCACAGCCAGGGAATAGCCAACCACCTCTGAACATTTCTTGTCCTGAAAATACTACCTGTGGGGTTGCCATCAGTCTGCTATGATTGGCAGGGGGGTGGGGGGGATGGGGAATAAAAAGCACTTTCCATGCAAAAAGACTTGCAGCTGCACACCAGAGTTCAGTAAAGCCACTCTCCTCATATTATCTGAAGCAGCCTCACAAACTAAATTGGCAGTAGAATTATTATATTCTAATCTAGGTACAAATTGTAACAGCCCTTGCAATTCTGAACCAAACAGAGGCAGTAATTGCAAATAAGAACCTGAAAACTAAGCCCTACCCTTCACCTGCAGGCATGTAGGAACTGGACTCTATAGCCTACTTGTAAAACTACGTGGTCTCCAGCCACCAGCTGGAGGTTGGTAAGGTATCTGGGAGTAGATTTGGATTGGGGGAGGTAATTTCCCAGTAGTTAATCCCCCCTTCCCCATGAATGACTCCTTATGAGTCTCCCATTTTCTGATACCTGATACTAAAAGCGGAGGTCTTACACAGGAATCAGGCAGGCAAGCTTCCCCCCCCCTCCAAATCCCTAGGATACAGAATCACATTGATCACACTGGAAAAGCTTAGCAGAGCTCTACTGGGTCAAAAAAAACAAACAAACATGAGATCGCAGCAAGTGGCCTGCCCTGTACAGATTCAGAGGCTACCAGGCCTACAGGGAGTGAGAATATTGGAGCTGAAAGTTGGACACACACACACACACACCAAGATACATAGAGGCAGTAAGTTAGTACCTCCAATGCAAACAAGAGGGTGATCCAAGCAGGGGTGGCAGCACAGTAGAGCAGTTTACCCTCCCCAAAGCTTCTCTGAGGCCTTTTTTGGATTCTACAGTTCAGGAAAACTCTAATAGGGCAGTTGCTCAGGTTTTCCCCATGCTTTTCCCATCTTCCCTCTGCAGATTTTGAAGGACCCAAGCCTAAAGATGTGGATAACACATTTAAGGATTCAGTAGGTAATAATAACAATGAGAGGGCCTTAGGGGATCCCATGAAACAGCCTTTCTGACACTGAAGCTCTCAGATTTTGCCAGAGCCATCATGACTTGGGCTGATAACATCCATCAATAGCTAGATATTGACCCCTTGATGCTCAAGAGATCCATCCTAAAGATTTCAAAGACTGCAAAACTTGCTGCCAGTGCATCCCAAGAGGCCATGCAGTTTGGTGCCAGAGCTCCAGCCACTAATACTGTAGGCAGAAGTAACCTACAGCTAAAGCACTGGAAGGTGGACCCTCTGTCTATTTGAGATTTAGCCACATTAAAAAACATACACCCTCCCCCCCAACAAAAACAGGAGCAAAAGGACTTTGTTCTAAGACTAGAGGGTCAGCCTTGCTCTGAGCCCATGCCGTCTGCACAAATTTACATAGTCCTGCTTGGAACGACAGGAGGCATGAGCTGACTAGTTTTGATAGCCCCACTGGAGAGAAGAAATCTTCAAGTAAGTTCCAGTGTTTTGCTCCCTTGTTTACCCACCAAATGAGCATTTAATTGGTGGGACAGTCAGAAGAGCATCTCCTCACAATCTTAATTTCTCAGCAGGAATGTATGGGAGAAGACAGTCCTTCAGATATCCTGGTTCCAAGTCATGCATGTTGTGTGTGCTTCACATTCTGCTCAGCTGCCATCCATAAACCTGAACTTTTTCATTCTCTCTTCGTTATTTAGTTATTCCTGAAAGGAAGTATGTGTGGAACTGGATTTCTTACTTAGAAGAAGAACGGATGATGGCTGCGCCGCTTAAACTATTCAAAGAGGTTTGCAGTATCTTAAATATTAAGGGTTTTGTTTTGTTTTTAAAACAAGTGATATGAGTTTAGCAGTATGAGTTCATCATTAAACTTGGATCACTAGGGGGGGAATTAGTCATAGGAAAAGGCTGAGGTACAGGCGGGAGTCTTTTCAACTGTGGTGGTGTGTGTGTGTTCAGGAGCTGATTTTGTGGGGAGAGTTCTCCCCACAGGCTCTGCTGGAGCTCTGCTCGGTAGCCGGGTTTAGACCACACTGCCTAACAGAGCCTGCAAAGAAGCCTATGGTGAGAACTCTCCTCCTCTGCTGGAAAGACCTGTTTAGATTGGGCTGCCTAACAGAGCCCATCAAGGAGCCTGTAATGCAGGGAGAAGTCTCTCTGCAGGCTCTGCTGGGCAGCCCAGTTTCAATCAGACTGTTCAGCAGAGTCCACCAAGGAATCTACCCTGCAGGACAGTGGTCTGCAACCTTCTTGAGGCTGCAGACCGGCGGTGGCGGGGAGGGCGATTGCCCGGCCGCGCATGCCGCGCATGTGAAGCCTCAAATGCGCGTTTGCGCCTTGCGCAGCTGCAAATGCACATGTGTTGCACTCCTGCGCATGCGTGCATGCGTGTTTGGCCGTGCATGGCGCAAATGCGCATGTGTGGGAGTGCCACACATGCGCGGGAGTGCTGCACACGCGCGATTGCGCCCACGCATGGTGCGAATGCGCATGCGCGGTCCTGCTTCCCTCTCCCTCCCTCCCCCCCTCCCAGGCCGCTTTTGTGGCCGATTTGCTTGCGGCCTGGCAAGTTTCTTACTGGGGGGGGGGCGGGAAGAAGGAGCCGCGGCCCGGTGGATGGGGACCACCGCTGCAGGATGAAATCTTTGGGGCTGTATGTGTGTTTCTGTGTGCAGCTCGGTCAATTTCAGGATGTTGTTTTTAAACTTTGATTGCAGTCTTTTGTGTGCATTCCCTTTCATTTGAGGAACTTAAGCATAAGGTTTTAAAAAGCAGGTGCTTACTTGAATAGAAGATTCTTACTTGCTTACTGCGATGGGACAGTTGTGTCAATTAAAAAAAAAAAACCTTTGACCTTCCCCCCCCTCCATAAATCACAAGTGATGTTCCCACACAAATTAAGAAAAAGTATGTTTTGGAGATTGTAGCTATGGAATAAATACACTGGAGAAAAAATAATGGTGAGTAAAGGCAGGCACCAAATTTGAAGTCAAGCTTAACACTTGACTGCTAGGAAAATCTGCAGTAAGCAGAAAAGGCCCAGGATGAATCTATTCGTGAATACAAATCCTATAAAGTTCATAGATTCCTCTTGCCACTAAAGAAGAATTTGCTATGAACCGCAAGCATAAGTGTAGAATAACATTCCCCTCCTTCCCCTTGCAGTTGCAGTCCTTTCCACAAAACAAGAATGGATTTAAAGTCGGAATGAAGTTAGAGGGTCTGGATCCTGAACACCCTTCCTTATTTTGTGTGCTTTCCGTTGCTGAGGTATCTGTCTGTTGTTTTTTTTTTTTACAAAATAAAAAAAACCCAAAGTACATGTTTTCTAGAATTGGGGGCAGGGGTTGACAAATAGTAGAAAGTTGTAAGGATTGTCCTCTATCCAGTAGATTAGAACCATGCTATAATACAGTAGTTAATTTTTTAAATTGAACATGGTTTCTCTCCAAAAGATTTTTAAAATATTTATTTGTGCTGAAATTTTGATTAAAGAAATCAAAAGATGTCAAGGCTCAAAAAATATTGGCAGTCTGAAATGTAATTGACAGGTAGGTCAGACAATCTAGGGAATCTTTGTTTCTCTCCCATGCTGGGTATGTGCCTAAGCTAATTTTGGCAGCTAATCCTTCAATGTTCCGTGTGAAACAGAATCCATAGTGGAATAACTATCTGTTTCATTGTGATTCTTGACGCTGCAAGCAGCGCCCCACTTAGTGGGAGTTTGATCGCAGGGGCACATCATTCTGGATGTGCAGATTCCATCTATGGATAAATATATTCTTTCTCTTGAAATATCATCATTCAGGGCTTACCCTGTTTCCTCGAAAATAAGACATACCCATAAAATAAGCCGTGGCAGGCTTTCTAAGTGTGTGCACTATATACGCCATAGAAGTAAAGCTGTGGCTGATGTTTTACTCAGCACTGTGGGTTTCTCTCCCTCAGCACTGACCAGCAACAGTGGTAGGGTTGTGAGGCAACCAGTGGCGTGGAGGGGAGGAGCGGTGCTGGCACCAGCGCGCCAGCCGACACCCGCATGCAGGCGCAGAGTGCTGCCAGCATCAACACCCTGCCCCTCCTCACCACGGCACTGGCCGCCCCAGTCTCTCTCACCCCCCACAAACACCAGTCAAGCTGCTGCTCTGCAGCACTGACCAGCAACAGTCTGTGGGTCTCTCTCACCCCGCACAACCACCTTTGTTGATGGCACCGACTTTTCTAAATACCAATAAGCCCCCCCCTGAAAATAAGCATAGTCTTATTTTCTTGAGGAAAATAAATATAAGACAATGTCGTCTTTTCGGGGAAACACAGTATTTTTTTTTTATGAAAAAGACTTGTTTGTAGTGAGCAGAACTGTAAAATCTGGTCATTTTTCAAGGGAAATAACAAAAAGGGATGAACTTGTGTCGCCTCATATTTACAGATACAAGGGTACAGGCTGCGATTGCATTTTGATGGCTATTCTGAGTGCTATGACTTCTGGGTTAATGCGGATTCTCCAGACATCCACCCTGTGGGCTGGTGTGAAAAAACGGGCCACAAACTGCTTCCTCCTAAAGGTACATGGGTTGGTTTTTGTTTTTGTTTTTAGTGTGCTTGATTATCGGCTTCCCTGAATGCAAGCAAGCCTTCTTAATGGAAGCGTTTCTTACTAAGTCCAGCTACCTTGAACTGTTTAAAATGGGAAGAAATTTGAACCCCTGGTCGTTCCACACGAGAAATATACCACGTGTCTGCTTCTGTCCTGTGACACATCAAGCAGCTAAAATTTTCCTTCCATACTGAAAATACACTACTGAGTAGTGGTTTTCTGACACATGTATAATCACAAAGAATATGCAATTACCATTTTAAATTATTACTGTCATTTTTTCAAGCAGGTTTAGGAAGCCTTAGAACAGGTAAAGCAAGGTGAATGAGTTTATTTTGCTAGGCTCAAGCACTAGTAGTACAGTTCTATGTAGAATTACTCCGGGCTAAGCCCATTTAAGGCAGTGGGCTTAGGCAGGTGTAACTCTGCATAGAATTGCTGTGTAGGAAGAATGAAAATAATACGTTCTTTTAGTAACGTATTCAGTGCTTTCTCCTTCTATTATTCTGTTTACCAGAGACTTCTAACACTTCAGAGTTGCAATAATGTATTTAAAAAACAGGAGAAAGTGAGAATGTGATCTGAAGGCTTGCATGCCTGCCTCTTCCACAAGGGCTTCAATCATGCAAAGTTCAAATTCTTCCTGCATAATTTCTCTGAAGTCAGTCTGAGTACTGGTGCTCCCTGTATCAAACAATGCTTTTATCTACAAATCTTATCTCTAGGTTACAAGGAAGGGGAATTTAATTGGGCTTCATATTTGAAGAATGGCAAGGTCCAGGCTGCCCCCAAAACTCTTTTCAAGGCACTCAACACAGTAAGTGGTAATACTGTCTTTTACGTATGATGTTGTTCAAGCACTTT
Organism: Paroedura picta; assembly: GCF_049243985.1. Taxonomy (NCBI): domain Eukaryota; kingdom Metazoa; phylum Chordata; class Lepidosauria; order Squamata; family Gekkonidae; genus Paroedura; species Paroedura picta. Next base: position 35,400,254 of record NC_135373.1, read on the forward strand.
TTAAAAGCCTCATCCTGGTTGCTCCCTTTTTCAGATGCTTAGAACAGGAGCTAAACTACGGAATGGGACAGGGATAAGAACACACCAAGCGGAAGCATTCTATAGGACAGGGCTAGTCAACCTGTGGTCCTCCAGATGTCCATGGACTACAATTCCCTGCATTTGCTGGCAGGGGCTCATGGGAATTGTAGTACATGGACATCTGGAGGACCACAGGTTGACTACCCCTGCTATAGGAAACCTAGGTAGTCGCTCACACTATAGTTGTTATGCAGAATTCATTTCCTAAGTGTGCATTCACTGAAGCCAAATAAACAGACCAGTAAGCATCAGAATCCACAAGGCAGTGAATACCAGGATATTAGATAACATTGTTTGTTCATTTGCTTGTTTACTTCTATTTTTATACCTCCCTCCCATATGGCTCTGGGCAGTTTACATGGAACGTTTGGAGGTACATTAAACATCAAAGGTATTTGATTATTACATAGCACAGTGGTTCTCAACCTTCCTAATGCCGCGACCCTTTAATGCAGTTCCTCATGTTGTGGTGACCCCCAACCATAAATTTATGCAAGTGTTCTTTCACAGAAATTAAACCGAAACTGACCAATGGCATGGAGATCCATTGTTCATGATTGTATATAATTTTTTTTTATGGGGTTTCTCAGTTCCACCATGCCAATTTCGCTCTTTTCCACTGCTCCAGACAGATGAACGCTCTATCTCGATCTACCCCCCCCCCCCCGGTCAAGCTGCTTGCCCTGTTGCGGCCCCTGTGAAAGGGTTGTTCGACCCCCAGGTTGGGAACCACTGACATAACACGACATGAACAGTTTCAACAAGGATTTAAGTTAACAATTTCTGTAACTGGTCCAGTTGAACAGTATCAGTAGGAACAATATTAATGGAACTCCTAGGGAGTTTGTAAACCTGAATAAACTGCCATTGATGTCAAGATTTTACCATTGATCTGAATAGAAGCTACATGCCCTAAAGTCATAATCCTAAAAAACAATGTTACAGAACTCAAAACTTTCTTGAAGATTTCTGCTAAAGCTTGGTCCAGCCATGGGCACCCATCCTTCTGCCAGTTCTTTCAAAAGCTGAATCTCAGGAATTCCTGATACCTCCCTAACAAAAGCAGGTGTGACCCTCGCCAGTCTGTTTCTACCACATTTTCCTGATTTATTTATGCTAATAATAGCAAGATGCATGCTCAGGTTGATGCTAGAGACAGAGGTGGATAATAGCCTCACACTTGCTTGCACAGAAAAAAGCAGAATCAATATATAACATCTCAATGCCATGGTAGAGGACCTGGAAGCAGAAAACATCTCTGTTCCAGGGATCTGCTGATGAGATATTTGACTTTTCCGCCTGCTACCTTTTTTTTCCAAAGAAGAAACATGCAAATCTTTTTTCAAAGAAGAGACATGTCTTTAGTTTACTTCTAGTTCCACTCTGTCAAGTAGCTTGGCTTGTACATTTGCGTAGCATCTTATCCAATCTGTACCCCAGTAATGGTTGTCTATTCCTGTTGATTTCAGTTCATTAGAAGACAGGCTTGTAAGTCTTCCATGCAGAGCAGTTTTGTGGAGAAAGTAAAATCTGACTCTGAATGTCCATGAATACCAAAGCTGCTCTCTGGTTCTGATTTACACAGGGCAGCCCATTTTTTTCTACCTCTGACTCAGGCGGATCATTGCCAGAGGCAGCCATTCTGTTCATAGACATTCAAGGTCAGTTGCTACTTCTTGTGTGTTCCTGTGTCTGCAGGGGCCACTCTGTACATAAAATTCTCAAATATGAATTAACCCATTTTTAAAATTTCAGTCTCAGCAGTCTTCCCCAATTAATGAGAGGCCTCTTCTATATTGTAGCTGCCGTTTCTAGACATGTCAAAAGTTTACTTTTTCCATAATGGAGTTTTTATAATAATCAGTTTCTAAAGTGAAAAGTGGCAGTATTCGTGATTTTTCTGCCTAAATGTTACAGTTGATCCGGTTTGCCAGTGAATGTGTGTGTGTGTGTATGTATATATTTGTATATATGTATATTCGTGTGGACTCCAGGGAATGGTAGAGGACAGGAAGGCTTGGAGGATCATTGTCCATGGGGTCACAATGGGTCGGACACGACTTCACAACTAACAACAACAACAACATTTGTGTGTGTGTGTTTGTGTAATTCTGGGGTTTATCCTCATGTAATTGCAAAATGAGGTTATTTTGTTTGTCTGATCTAGAAAACTATATTTAAAACATAGCTGCAGACTTTATTTGAAAGTATAATTGTAAATGACAAGCATTTTCCCTAATTTTTCTGTTCTCCAGCCAATCACACCTTCCAGTTTTCGAGTGGGAATGAAATTAGAAGCAGTAGACAAAAAAAATCCTTCCCTGATGTGCGTAGCGACCATTACTGACATGGTGGATAATCGGCTGCTAATTCACTTTGATAACTGGGATGAAAGTTACGATTATTGGTAAGGAATTATTTCTTTGGAGGAAGTTGTGTCGACAAAGATAACAAAGTAGTTTGGAACCAGAAAGGGAATTCTGAGCTAGCCTCTAATTCTGTTTTTCGAATGTTCTGCAACTTTGAGGGCTAGAAGCATGAATGGAGAAAGATAACACTTTGAGAATCTCAGACTATCACAGTTAGCTTTATAAATTCCTATCAGGTTGCATGTTATGCCTTGTCTACTGGACCAGCAAGGAGACATTAGACAGGGTTTGCATATTGGTGCCTCTTCTTATGCTCAGTGATGGAGCCAGTTTTCTGTTTGTTTTTGTGCAGGTGTGATGCTAGTAGCCCATATATTCGACCTATTGGTTACTGTCAAGAAACAGGAACTCCATTAACAACCCCAGCTGGTATGTTGCAAGCCTACTGTTTCCCAGTGCATTGAAAGTACTGTATTTGCAAAGTGTGTTATCTTGTGTGATTTGATAAGTTATAAAGTTCTGAGTTGTTGAGTTTTTTTCTTTTATAACAGTGAAACTGGCAAGAATTGGGTTTGCAGTTAATAGAGTCAGAGTACCTTTATTGGCATAAGAATGGCAAAGTGTAGAAACTAAAATTTTAAACAATTACAGTTACAAATTTTGTAATGGAAAGATTTTCATTTAAAATTGGCAAGGGAAAATTAGCTACTTTTAGAATCATTGCTGAGTCCTTCACACTTATATAGTTTTTATCCAGTGTTTCTTGTCAACACAGATCGATCTCAATTTCTTCAAATATTCAGCTAAAGGACAACGATGTAAAGCAAACTTAGGACATTCCAAGAGTAAGTGGTACAGCAAGTCAAGGACATTACACATATGCAAACAGTATCTCTCCTGAGAAAGAATCAGCAAATATCTACCCGATTTAGGATTGAAGGAATTATGTTTAGGCGAGCTAAAAGAAATGCTCTTTTTAATGGTTGTGTCTCCAGTGTTTGGAGATACAAGGGCATGGTTTTATATGTTAAGGGAATGTCTCAGAATTGAGAAGAACATATGCTATTATTAGAAAAACCTAATCACAGAGCATCCAGATCTTCTAATCTATGAGAGATTGATTTTAGTATAATACCTTCTTCTTGCCCACTGAAAGCTGGGGTGTCCAAACTCATAGTTTGAAGTTTCTGTGATGCTTAACCAGTTAAGAGAGTAGGAATCACTCAAAGCGTTACGGTAAATATATGCTAGAGAGCTGCCAGCAAATAATTGAAAATGCTTTACTGAGGAAGGTAGTAGAACAATGCTCCTTATTGTCAGGCGGTCCTTCAGTTACAGATCAGTAAAAGCCTGCTGAAATGTAATCTAGCACTAAGTACAACTGTAGTTGGTGATGGAAGTACAAAATCTGGAAAACAAAGGAAAACATAAAGAGACCCATGCCTGTTTCTGGTGCATTGGGACAGTAGGGACTAAATGTCATACTTTGCTGATAAAGGGAACAAAATATGACTCTGGTGTAGCCAGGCTATTAGCTTGTAGGGTGATATATCAAGTACTGTGGAAATTATTCAATAGGGGACAATCAAGAATAGAATAGTCAAATGCAACACAGGGAGCAGGAGTCCTGTAATGCTGAATACTACAGGACCTTGGATAGCTCCCAGAGAAAGGGAGATTGAGAGCAGGACTTTATTTGATGAAGTCCTAAACTCAGTCGTGTCCTTATATCTCCTGCAAAGCCTGGCGAGGATTGTCAGAAGTCTGCCTGCTTCATAATTGTGGGGAGTCCATGCACAACCCCCTTATGTTTATTATTCTATTCAGGATCAGACAAACATCTCAATCATGAAAGCCATTCCTGGGTCACTTATGACACAGCAGAATGATATTCCCTCTATGTTGCTTCTGGTGGAGTTATTTTCATAGCTGAAGATCAACAGATTTAGACATTTAGGGTTTTTTGTTTCCCTTCTAAGATCCATTGTTCTTTGGAGAATAACCAGTCATGAAATTAAGTTGATTTTATGAGACCGTAATATATGTTATTGACATCCAGTCTTTTTATTTGAACTGCGTTCTTGCACACAAATAGCAATGGAAAGTCTTGTCTTTGTCAGTAATGTATCTGGTTATTTCAGTTCTGTCACTGATCCCCAGCTCATTTTTTGTAAATGATTTTATTATTTTCAAAAGTATAGGGGAAAAAAACAATTGTTACAGAATTGTTATCATCACCAGCTACTCCTCTAATCTAATACAAATTTTTAAACTGCTTATTCATATAGTCTACATAATAATACCACTGCTCTTGAAATTTTTCAAAAGGTCTCCTATTTACTAAACTTGTCAGTTGTGCCATCTTTACTAAACTTGTCAGTTGTGCCATCTTACAAAGTTCTCAAAGTTTATCCAGCCAATCTGTCACTTTTGGCAATTCCGATTGCTTCCAATATAGGTTCGATTATTATTCTCACCGCCGTTGTTGCGTGAAAAAAAATTATTTGACATTAAGGGGTAATTTTTCAGGGGAAAAATGTAACAGCATATAATCAGAATACATAGGAAATTTTAAATTTAACATTTTTTCTAAAACTGTATGTATTTTGATACAGAATTTTCTAACCTTTATACAATTCCAGCACATATTATAAAAAAGAGCCCAATTTTTCACAACACCTCCAACATTTAACCTTGTTCTGTTTTGACATTTTACTCATCACTTTCGGTGTTATAGATAATTCTATACCAATTTTCCCTCAACCTTGACATTTCGTTAGTTTTATGTTTTTTCCCCATAGTTGGTCCCATTCATCTAAAGAAAATTATGATCTAAAGAAAATTATGATCTAAGTTCTGCATCCATTTAATCATCCATTCTTTATCTGTTCAGTCTCTGTCTCATATTTTAGCAAAAGTTGGTATATTTGTCCCTGCTTTTTTTTTTTTTTTTTTTTTTTTTTTTTTTTACAATTGGGGTTATCAAACCTTTTAATTCCCAGATCATTTTGAAGTCCAAGCGCTTGGTGTGCAATAAAGAAAGAGTAGCTGCTTCTGTTGTGGGGAGAGGAATGGGAAGGCGAATGTAAGCCGCTTTGAGCCTCCTTCGGGTAGGGAAAAGCGGCATATAAGAACCAACTCTTCTTCTTCTTCTTCTTCTTCCATATTGATGTTTGCACATGTAACCTGCACATTGGGAGCTTACACTAACTTTGTATGAAATCAGTAAAATCAGCAAGTGGCTTAATTTCTGATTTGAGCTGCCACACAATCTTGTGGTGTTTGGTTAATGGCCATGTACTGTGGCTTGATTTTGTTCTAGAATATTGAGAATATGCCTCAAATCTCTTTCCAGAATACAAGGATTTCAAAACCTTCTCATGGGAGAAATATTTGGAAGAAACTGGTTCACAGGCAGCCCCAGCAAGAGCATTTAAACTGGTTAGTCAAAATCCGTTTTGGTTTTTTTATTGAGGCAGCACGATCCAAAAGAAGACTATGATTTTTTCCCTTTGGGCAACACTTTATTGTAGGACTGTTAACAAAGAACTAACAGGCAACTAAATAAGTGGGTGGAGGGCACATTAGGCATTGTGATTTAGGTAAACAGTTCTCAGTGATGTACAGTTTTTAAAGCTGCCAGCACACTTTTGAGACTGGTAAATGGTGTTGGACTTGGAAACGTATTAAGGACAGGAATGGAGCAGACTGTGACCCCATGCCATTAAGGAATGTCCTTAATGGCATCTTATGAAATTTGTCACAGTCTGCTCCAGTCCCAGTATGACTGAGGCACATTGCTGAGGAATAATAACAATATGGAATGGAATAATAACAATAGTAAACATTAACCATTCTGTTCTAAACTGGGTTGTTTAAAGAATGACGGAGAGATGGGGTTGGGATTGCAGACTGGTGGGGTGATGATCATGTGGATTAATTATTCTTGAATAAAAGGCAGGTGATCTGTGAATCCTGCTGAGCCTAGGCTCATATTTAGAATTTTGAGGAAGGATAGTGGGTGCCACCACCATGGAGGCAAGATAAACCAGAAAATGGCTGCCATAGATCACAAAACATTAGCAGGTTCCAAATCAAATGCCATTCTGTGATGGGGGGAGTTGTCTCTGAATGGATTGGTTTGCAGATCCAAAGGTGATGCCTCCCTGGGATTTTTGAATTATAAACTATGCCAGTGAAGTGGAGAAAAGCCATGCTTGCCTCTTTGTTCTGGGGAGAGGCATTTATTCAAATTTTTTAACTAGCAAACACAAGGCACCATGTTGGGATCATAGGTGTAAGTTATTCACCATGATGTTTATCTTTGTTTGTATTGCACGCTTTTGTTTTGTTTCTTACAGCGCCCAGCCCATGGTTTCCAGACTAACATGAAACTAGAGGCCGTAGACAAGAGAAATCCCATGTTAATCAGAGTGGCAACTATAACTGATAAGGATGACTATCGTCTCAAGGTAGGCATTCAATTTCATCAAGCCACAGTACTGCTCTGTCTGATAGGAAAGACAAAAATAACATTAGATAGGAATGCGTTATATTTTAAGGTAGCCAGAAATTACCACTTTCAGTGGTAATTTGGTGGCTTGATGGTTGTCCCCCTTCCCTAAAATGCAACCCTCCTGCTTAGTATTGTTGGAGCTAGTGTAATGTAGTTTATTGATGATAGACATTTGTTAAATTGATTTTTCTTTCCCTCGTGAAGTTTCTCTGAATGGTCTTACATAAAGCTGACATGTTTGAGCTCTCATACTTTGAGGGTAAGCTGCAAAGGGAACCTGATCAGCAGGATAATTTCAACTTTTTTATGCTGAATTAACTCCACTTGCCATCCTCTAACTAGCATGTAAACACAGCTAGAATGGGAAAATCTTAGGTAGATTAATTTTGAGTTTTCCACAGTGTTTTTTGGTGGTATGTTTCAATTCTTGTTTAGCAGGATTCTGTTTAGAAAATACTAACTCAGGAACTGTACATCAGTGCTTTTGTGTCTGTGGGTGCCTATGCCAAGAATGCCAGACCTCAGGAAAACTAGCACAACCATGTCATTCATTTCCACCTTTGGAGAGTGGGGTTTTTTTGGGTGTTCAAAATGGTACTTAATTCAAATTCCAGAAGAGTTCCATGGCATTTTAGCGGCTAAACTGATTTATTCCCGCATGAAGTTTAGAAAGCAGCCACCTGCTTTATCAGTTGCATGAAATATACTTATAGTGGACATAACAATTATTTTTTGACATTTAGGGAAGGAGAATTCATTTTGTCAGTGATTTAGATATGCTGGTTGAACCACTGCTAGGAATGTTAAGAAGTTGTAATTTTATAACAGATAATCTGCCTAGAAGTTTTTAAAGAGCTGGTTAAAGGACTGGAAAACAGAGGCGAGCTGGAGATTCTTTAATCTCATAATAAGATGCTATATTGCTCTTTAAAGAGGCAAAATTTCTGCTGTGGAGTTCATCATACATAGTTTTCCCAGCTACTCTAATAAAATTAATTGTGTAGGCCTAAGCGGTATTGTTCCCTCTTGGGGGAGGAGGATACTATGATACACTTGGATTTCTCTTTCCACAATCCATGGAGGCAGGAAATATATTGCACTTCCTATCTTTGGAGGAAGGAAGAGCCCACCCTCAGTCTTTTTCCTGCCTCCACCTGAGAGAGCAGTGGATTTAGAGAGCTCCTTGAAGGAGCTCCTTTGGTTGCACTTTGTTATTCTCTTTCCATGTGTGTGCCTTTCTGTGTGCCCTTCTCTTTATTTAAAAAACAAATGTTATTCTTCTTGCCTGTCTTCCCCAAGGCTGTTTGTCTTTTGCCTGCTGCTTCCGTCAACGCAATGTCTGCAACTGAGGTCTCTGACCATGGGACCTCTTCTGAGGGAGAGTCGGGGGTGGGGGTGGGAGGTGATTCCCCAGGAAGTGGAGTAGAAAATCACTGCTCAGGTATCCTGCCACATCACAGCCCCTAGAGAGAGCCATAGACTGTGAAATTGCCTGATCACGAGGAAGCAGGCTTGATTTTTGGTGCCAAAACTGCACTCTCTACTGGTGAGCCAGGGCAGCCTGCATCAGCCCATCAGCCTGCTCAATGCAGTCCTCTGCGGCCATCAGAGTAGTGAGTTGAAGGGAGACAATAGCTCTCCAGCAGAAAGGAAGCCAGGACTGGAGAGAGCTCTTTGTTGCTCCTCTGGGCTTCCAGGGTTGGCTAGAACAATTTGTCTCCATTTAGTTATAGAAGGAAAAAAGGGCTCCTTTACCCTCTGGGAAAAGATGACATAAAGCCTCTTCCCCCCCTCCCTCTGTAGTCAAACCCCTTAAAAAATTGTCTTCAGGGCTTCTAAACACAGAGAAAAGCCAGGACTCTTCTTGGCCCACAAAGGCTGCCTGTAAAAGCACCTTCCCCATTAGGAGCAATTGTTCAAATCTCTCAGACTACAGATCTATAGATCGGGATTTCCCCTTAAGCTTCAAGAATCCTGAGGCAGATCTGGATAAAGAGGAAGGCCAGTTGGCTGAGGATGAGGTCCCACGACAATAGTAAGCCGACTCACTACCTATTTTCTCATATGGAGCTTCCTGCTTTCTTGCACAAAGCATTAAAAAATCCTACAGCTTTCTGTCCCTAAGGGAGAAATCCCCATGGAGGAACAGGATGATGATGTTGGCCATAAAGGAGCACCTGAGGTTTTCTGTAAGGTTTATTCCATAGCTGCGTTTCACTACTGCTGGATTTTGTACTCATGATGATTTTAGTTCTGTACTTCCATTCATGTGTTGTCAAAATAGTCATTTCTTTTTTAAAATTATAGATGACTGGATGAATGGTTATCTAACAAGCCCCTCTTGTGTCTAATTTTATCTGTTTAGGTTAATTTATAGTTCACCTTTCTCACTAAGTCTCAGAACAGATTACACAGTGTAAGTCAATGCAGATAACACGATGAGGCATCTAATAAACAATGTAATAGGATTAGGAATTGCAGAAATTTGAAACAACACTGTTCTGTGAATAAATTGTAAGTATTAAAAGCATGTTAAATGAAGGTGAACATAGTATCACATCAGTTAAAACACAGTATTTTTTTCTGAACCAGTCTGTTATGAAGGATCAGTTCCAGTCCAGGTTCAGACTAAATCACAGGGTAGAAACAGCTCAGGTTGCTTTCGCAGATGACCTACTGAGGCAGCTGAATGGAGGCAGATTAGTGCTACTCATGTTGCTAGATCTCACAGCAGTGTTTGATATAGTTGACTCATAGTCTACTTATTGTCTGTCAGAACTCCTAAGTCCCTTTCATGTATACTACTAAGAAAGTTTTACAAAGAGAGACTCAAGGGAGACTCAAGACACCTTTATTGGCATAACAAACATTCAAATCAGAGCAAAGATACCTGAACATCAAAACATAAATTATGCTGTACACATCTAAACTTGTCCCTTCCACATTGACAAAGAGCGATGGGTTATTTTGTTCAGTTGTGCTCAGAGATGACTGAGCGATTTCATTAGCCAATGTTACTATGGCCGTGCTGCATACAGAGCTTTTAGTTTCAGTCACAAGGATTCCAGCTTGCCACAAGAATGCAAAAGGCAAGAGAAGTTACTCCATTTTCAAGACAGTTTCAATAATAAGCCTCCCCAGAAATAACAGGGTTCTAATAACTTTTCCTTTGGGTGTCTTCCATATGACTGGAAGTAAACTTTTTAAAAGGCAGCCAAAGAGTCGAGGGTTATCTGAGTCTTGATATGGGAGTGGATTTTGTTAACAGATTATCTTGGAGTAAATTAATAAAATCTCTGAGCATAAGAGCTATGATTGCTTCCTCACCTCCACCATCTTCAGCCTGATGTATTGCTTCTGTGCGATTGGTCTGCTGCATAGAATGGCTTTTACTGTGCCAGTATTTTTAAGCTACAGAAATGCCATGCTGGATAGATATGTATGATGAAATTGTCCTTCTGTACAAATCTTTTGGTTCAAAGTACTAAGAGTTATTTCTTAAACTACTGCTAGAACATGATGTATTAATGCCTAATTTTGAATTGACAATTACCCCCAAGGGGTCATTATTGTTATAGTATTGTTACAAAATTCTCTGGTGATAGCAAAAATTGTATTAGCTCATCACTGGAAAGGTGCCAGTAATTTAGCGATGCTTAATTAAAGTCTTGGCTATTGCTGAAGGAGATAAGTTTTAATGGTGACTTTTATGGGTTTTATAATTGCTGTTTCTGTGTTTTATTAAAGGAAGAACTGTTTATAATGTTGTAACAAATAAGCTAACAGATAAAGTTGTTTTTGTGGGTCCTGATGAACAATCAATCATATTGTTTTGTACTGAAATACTCCCAGATAGGGATGGGCATGACCTGGAGAATGGACCAAAAAACCCAACAAAATAGCCTGGGTTGTGACTTGTGAACCCGGGGGTTGTGCCAGCTGCTGACACAGTCCTCTGATGACCCTTTATCTGATTTCCAGTTTGGAGGTTTGACATGGGATCAAGGGTGTCTGTTACATATTTATTTGTATATTTACTTATTTATCTATCTAGGGATTTTTATTCTGCACCCTCTTGAGTAGTCACTTCAGGGTGGTTTACAATCAGTCTATAAATACAATCAATTATAATGGACAATAAAAAATAAAGCATTAAAAGAACAATAATTAAGATCTGAGTTCTATCTAAAACCACTAGCCCAGTGGGGGGAAAGGAAGAAGAGAGGGAAAAGAAAAGGGAAGAGTGGAGGGACGCCTGAGTAGATGATCAGTCATTTTTCAGTCAGTTTTCCCACTTGCCTCAACCATTTACTTGGCGGAACAGCTCCATCTTGCAGGCCCTGTGGAACTCTATGAGCTTTTACAGGTCCTGATCTTTCCCAGGAGTTTGTTCCACCAAGCAGGAGCCAGGTCTGAAAAGGCCCTGGTTCTGGTTGAGGCCAAGCATACCTCTTTGGGGCCAGGGAGTTCCAGACGGTTGCCATTTACTGATTGGAGAGCTCTCTGGTGGACATACACAGATATGTGGGGCCCAGTCTGTTTATGGCCTTGAAGGTTAAGACCAATATCTTGAATTGGAGTCAACATTCAGCTCAGCAGACACACTGCAGTGTTTATTAGTATTCCAGGAAGTGGGGAGGACTTCTGCAGCCCTGGAAACACCCAGTAGTGTGACTATCCAGAGTTGACAGGTAGCCCTATCAAGGGCACTAAGGGAGCTCCCATTCTGCTCTATGGGAGCAAAATGGTACACTCAGTCCCTTTGGAAGGGGGAGGGGAAGCAATCCATCATGATGGCCTGTGTGGGGAGTATTTTGAATAGTCAGAGGATCCAGGCATGGGGGGGGTGATCCCAGGGAGAGAAACCTCTCCATGGGATCAGCTGTTTGTCAGGCTGTGCCGGAGGACAGTTTGAACCCCTTTCCCTATAGCCTGATAAACAGCTGATCCCGTGGAGAGCTGGTTGTCTGGGAGTCAGCTGTTAGACAGGGTCTCTGTAGTGCTGAAATCACCTGCAGCCTTTTTGGCCTGACAGCAGGGCCCCCTGGGCCCCTCAGCTTTCAGGCGAAAATAGTTACAAGCCTTTACAGCTGACCCCCTTCCCCTACTTCCAAGTGAGTAAAAGCAAAACAGATTGGATTGGTTCATTTCAATGGGGTAGGAATTGGGCTGTCTGGGTTCAGGAACGCCCTAAACCCCAAGCCAAATTATTATTTTCCAGTTTGTGACCACCCCTGCTCTTGACAACATCATGATTATGGAAAGATTTCCCCCCCTGTAATATAACAAAGGTACTGTGTGAGAGAGGTTATGATTATTATATATGCAACTGCGATGAAATTTAGTGGCAGTAAAGCTAATGGGAACGCAAAGAGTACTTCTGCTGAAAAACATGACTCCAATATTTGTTAGAGGAAATACAGTTTAGTGATGAACCATTGATATTCCTGTCAAGTATAGCACCCTTCCACGCCTATTTATTTCAGTGGCAATAAATAATATCACCCACCTTAGGATGCCAGTGTAAGGAACTCTTGCATGTCTATCATCATTCCATTTTTTATATCTCAGACAAGTGCTTCCCATTTTCAGACTTGCAGTTCTGTATTTTACATTGCTCACAGGAACTCAGTGTGATTTCATATTCAAACCAGTTTTGCTGGATAACTTTGAGCTCAAACCTGCCACTTACTATTTAAGGGCTTCTTTTCTTGCCGCATCTCCCTTAACCAGTGAAACAATCCCTGGATTTTTTCAGTGCAGGAAATGAGCTCGGATGGATTACCATAGCACCTTGGGTATCCTAGGGCTGTACTGTCTAATTAAACAAGCAATTAAGCTTGTATATATTTTATGACTGAAAATTGGAAGTGCGACCTGGCATGTCCTTTTAATCTCTCCATATTTTGTTGTGGCCCCTGTGATTTAATTATGTCACCAGCAGAATTGGTCCCAACAATGTCTTCAAGAAAACGGCAGTCATTGGTGTTTTCTATTTGATCATCTCAAGAAATGTGTAAGGGTCACAGTCCCTTGGAACAGTGGGGCAGTTGTATACTTGTGCTAGGGATTTACTCAACAGCAAAGTCCCTTGTATACAATACAGATGGATTTCTGTCTTCCTGAGAGACTAGTGCACAAGAGAAAGAGAACAGAAATTATCATGAGGCAGTCTGGAAAAATTCTTCCATAACCTTTATGTTTTGAATAATGCTGGTGCATGACTAAGTCTCCACCTCATGTCATGAAGGAGAGAGTTATGCTAGCTTCATATCAGTGCAAATTGTGATCCCAGAATTTGGTTCCTCTTTTCCAACATCTTTCCCACCTTCTTGTTTGGATATAAGGGATTGGAGATCTCCGACTCATATCTGATGAAGGGAACTTTGACTCTTGAAGTGTGAGGTGTAGTCTGGTTTGTTATGTAACAGGGGGCCATTCTTTGGTGTAGACCAGGGGTAGTCAAACTGCGGCCCTCCAGATGTCCATGGACTACAATTCCCAGGAGCCCCTGGGAATTGTAGTCCATGGACATCTGGAGGGCCTCAGTTTGACTACCCCTGGTGTAGACTTTTCCTCCACAGGGTTGTTTTATGAATTATCTCTGAGGCTGAATTCACGGAAGAGTTTTTCTTTGGAAAATTTTCTGAAAATGATTTTTTCTGTAAAATTCTATGAGCAGAATCAGGCAAGGGGTTTGATCATTTTCTACAGGTACTTTGATGAGGGTCTGCAAGGATGCTTGAGGTCATTCCAGCCTCACTATCATAGTGGAAAGTGTTACTGTAAACAAATCTATGCTTGTTACCTAACTTGACTCGTTATGTCAATAAAGAGGTCTTGAGTCTCTTGAGTCATAACTTGACTTCAGTCACTCTTGTTAAGTTAGCTCTACAACCTAATGGCCTTTTTAAAAACTTGACATTTAGTTCATTTTAATTTATTTTTCCTTTTCTCTCCTGGGTATTTTGTCTCCTGTTTAGATACATTTTGATGGATGGGACCCTATCTTTGATTTCTGGATCGATGCTGACAGTCCAGACATTCACCCCATGGGCTGGTGTGCAAAGACGGGACACCCCTTGCAGCTCCCACTAGGTGAGAAGCGACATAATGCATGATGTCAAAACCATGATTTGTGTTTTTGCCATGTAACCTGGTTCCTATTATTAGCAAGCCTTTGCTAGTTATCGATGCATGCATCACGTGTAGCCCTTTGATCCTGAGTCTAGTCACCTTGCTTTGGATTCTAGTTATTGTCCGGAGTCAGTGTGAATGTAACAAGCCTGGAGCCTGGAGCCCAATGAGGAAGGCCTCCATGCTGTGCAGTGCATGGGAACTGCTGTCTTTCCTAGGGCCCTTGGATACTGGCAGAGATGCCTGGCAAAGGATAGTCCATATTATCAACAAGGAGTCTTCACACCCAGTTTGGTACTAGGAGGGGCTCTGGGTGAGGGGTAAATAAGGGCCAGTTTAGTTAGGATCTTTAGTCTTAGGAATGATCCCATGATGATAAGTTTGCTATTCCTTCGATAAAGAGATTTTCCTCAAACAAATTCTGCTTATTGGGAGCAATCAAGCAAACTTCATAGGTGACAGTGTCCGTTTTCCCCCATTGAATGCCCAATTATTTAAAAATAAGGCTGTCAAATGAAATCTCTTCCTGAACAAGTTTTGTTTTTCTAGGGTCTGCAGATCCATCAGGGACAGTGGGACAGGGATGCCCTACTCCTGGCTGTCAGGGGATTGGACATGTCAGGGGACCCAGATATGGAACACATTACACGTATGTACACTGGGGGTTAATGGAGCAATTCCCAGTGGATTGTTCTGGGGGATGTATCAGTTGCTCATCTCCTGTTGGAGTAATGCAGCTTCAGTGAAATGATGAATAGGAATATATGCCTTTGCTCTAAAATGCTGTGCTTGAGCTCCCTCTTGTGCTTTGCATATAACTTCACTCGCAAGCTTAATACTGTCACCACAGAAAAGCAGCAATAGAACCTGGCTGTCTATCAGATGAGATTTGGCTGGCCCTGACTATTAAGGACCTAAGAAGCCTTCCCCCCTCAACTAGGGATGGGCATGAACCAGTTCACTAGCCCAAATTCGCCATGAATTTGGCCCTTGAACATGCAGCCATTTCAGCGGTTCAGTTCACTTCCTCCTTGCTTTTAAGTGGGGAGGAGCAAAATGGACTGGCCAGTTCTTTTGGGGTCTTTTGGTTCAGGAGTTACGTTTGGAAACAAACCAGAATTTTTTTGTTTTGTGCCCTTCCTTACCCACAACTGTCCCAACTGACCAGGAAGTCCAAAGCGACTTGAGTTCACCCCTCAGCTTTTTATGCCCTGGGCAAATTGAAAAAGGGGAAGCGCTTCTTTGCTGAAGACAGTGATGTCTCACTGCTGGCTGAGCCAGTTTGGTGTAGTGGTTAGGAGTGTGGACATCTAATCTGGCATGCCGGGTTTGATTCTGCGCTCCCCCACATGCAGCCAGCTGGGTGACCTTGGGCCCCTCACGGCACTGATAAAACTGTTCTGACTGAGCAGTGATATCAGGGCTCTTTCAGCCTCACCCACCTCACAGGGTGTCTGTTGTGGGGAGAGGAATGTGAAGGCGACTGTAAGCCGCTTTGAGCCTCCTTCGGGTAGGGAAAAGCGGCATATAAGAACCAACTCTTCTTCTTTCTGTCTGGGTATTGCTGTTTATGAGGGAATGAGCAGGAAACTCTCAAACAGCAATTCTTCCCCTTTCCTTCCTCAATCAGTACTAGCAGCAAGATGGCAACACAAATATAGAGCCATTCTTTCACCTTTGACGTCTTTGCAGTCGTAAGCTGTAGCTAGGCTTTTTAAATGCTCTGGTGTCTGGTTACTAATGTTTATTATTTATTTATTATTGGATCTCTCAACCACCGCTCCTGGGCTAGCCGGCTCACAGCGGTGTACAACATAATGACTTCACAGGAGTCTTGAGCCAGCCACCTTAAAAGCTGTTGAGGAGTTCTCAGTAAGAAAGCTCTACCCTGACATGTACAAGTGGCAATTGTTTGATGTCTTTCTGGTTGCTTGCAATTAGTGGTCGTTTGCATGCACAGTGCAGAGACTTCTACCTCTTGGTTAAAATACTTTTTTTTCATGGAATGCATGTGCCCTTGACCATCAGTAGGCTAACACAAGTGTCTGCTAGCAATGAGGAAGGCCTCTTTCACATGCCATACAGTACACATAATTCCACCTTCCTCTTTTGCTTCCTAGCCAAGGTGTCCCAGGCTTTCTGTTTGGTCACTGTGCTCTTGACCCTCCATGCTGTGCATCTTCATTGACCTTTTGTGCAGCTCTCACTGAATTTTGGGCTTGATTACCCAAGCTCCGTCTCCCCAAGCTCTGTCAGCTCTTTGGAGTTACTGAAGAGTGGGGTCGTTTTGCCAGCTGCTTCCTTTCCTCTCTGTCTGAAACTTCACACACTTTGCAATATTTCTGGGTAGTCTTTTGTCTCCAAAACATTTGTCTTGCTGTGAGGTCCATCTTGGTGTAGTGGTTAGGAATAGTGGTCCCTAATCTGGAAAACCGGATTTGATTCCCCACTCCTCCACATGCAAGCAGCTGAGTGACCTTGGGCCAGTCATAGTTATATTATTTTTCCTTAGTGTAAACCATGAGAGGGGGAAAAGGGTGGACCAGTTCAATTTTCTAAGGAACTTATTTTCTGGTAACTCTTTTTCTTCTTTTGATGCAGGTTGGTTGGGTGCCCTTACTCAGAGATCAATCGGAACAGAGAGAGTTCCTTACAGGATCGACTGGGTGGGGACAGACCTTTGCCAAATATTAATATTCAGAAGCCCAAGAAGCCTGAGCCATCTGTGCCACTTTCCGATCTACAAGAGGATTCTCCGCAGTCCAGGTGAAGTTTAGGTTAAATGTTATGCAGGACACCTCTGTTAAGCTTTGCATATGTCAGTTTTGTTGCTGCAGCAGTGTGCTATTTTGCTGTCTTCTGCCCGTGTGCTAAAATAGAACACCAGTTGTATGAAGTTTGTACAGAGCTTTGAGATTCTCTTGTTGTATTAAAATAAATGATTTTTTTTGCTTTCCTGTAATCCATTTCAAATTTTTAATCCTCTTGTCTTTAGCTGACCAGAAATTACTGGCTAAAATACATACAGCTTGTCTCAAGCACAAATATTCCCACTGTCTGTTCCACAGTAGTCAGAACCATGTGTCATCAGGAAGTCCACCAGTAGGACCAGAAGCCCTCACACTATGGCCTCCCAAAGAGTAAGAATACAGAGGATCATTATACTACACATAGTGTTCCATCTACACCTTGTAGCTAATAGTCACTGATGGACTTCTGCTCCATATGTTATCCAATTCCCTCTTGCTGCTATCTATGTTTGTAGCTGCCACTGCTTCTTGCAACAGGAATTCCGTGTGTTAATTAATCTTTGGATGAAGAAGTATTTCCTTTTATCTGTTCTAAACCTATGCTCATCAAATACATTAAGTTCCTACAGGTTTTTATATCATGAGAATGGGAGAAAAGAAAAAAGAAATCACTCCCCAACCTAGAATCTGTATTTGGGATAACTATCTTCCGAGTTCTCAAAGCTAGTTCTGATGGGTTGGTGGTTTTTTTTTTGGGGGGGGGGGTGATGGTGGAAAACAGAGGGGTAGCTCTATCCTTGTCCTCCCACTCCTCTGAGCAAAAGTGGGAGTCTTCCTCCAGCTTGTGGCTCTTCTGTTGGAGGAAGTCTACTGGGAGGGTTGTTGGATTCACCATACTGAAAAGCTGTTTTCCTCCAACCTGGAAAAATCTTTCGGCAATGGGATGATAGATACTGCTCCTTCCACTGGGTTCCTACTGGAGGTGTTCTGCTTTAAGATGGAGAGCAGGTTTTGTGCCCATTGCAAACTTGTTTTCAAGTACATCATGTTTTTCTTTATAAAAAAAACAATGGCAGCTATTAACTTTGGGAACAAGCCAAGTAATGAACTCAGGGAAATGCTATCAAGGTGGAGGTATAAACCTGTCTCTTGACCCAGGTGATCTCAATATCTTGAGTAAGGAAGCAGCTTTCCCCTTTCTCAGCTGCATCCCAAACCAGTAGTCTGTTTTTTTGTCCCCAAGAATTTGATGAGAGTCACTGAGAACCATGCCAGCACCTGTCTGTATGATCCTTTCCTGGATGCTTAGCTAGAGAGAACATTGGGAATTGCTTTTTACAGGTGTTCTTTTCTTACTAGAAAGTCTTCCACACAAGATGAGGAGCGATCAGGGAGAAGCAGTGTCAACAGCCTATCAGAACAGTCCGAAACAAGCCAAGAGAAGGATTGGACAGAACCAGAATCGTCTGCTATCACCAAAATCAAACCCAAAAGGTCAGCAAAAATGTTGAACGCGTGGAACCTGCTGACAGTAAGATTCCCACTTGTGGAGCCAGCTGCATTCAAAGTGAGAAAAGAAGGGTTGAAAATAGATTTTGGTTTGCAGGTAGGAAGATGATCTTTGGATTTTTTTCTCAGAGAAGTTGCTAAAACCAGAGAGCCAAACTAAGGCTGCTTCCAGACAGAGATTCTCTGTGTAGCTCACTGCTGCTGCAAATTAAGTCAAAATATCTCAATGTACCCAGTTTTTGTAGCTGCTTCTGTTCTGGGTAGGATTCAACCAGTGACTTTAGTAAGGACATTTTAGGGCTTGGTGTTTCTTTATATTTCAGATTTTCAGTAAGACTGCTCTTATGGGATGAGTTTCCTTTCTTCCGTGATCATGGGGCTAGAGTAAGTTGTGTAGGCCATGTTCAAGGCTGATCTTCTCCAATGCAAGATCTCTTTTTGACGGATTATTAATCCATTCAGTAATCCAAACCAGCACCGCAGCATGATAGAATAGTTTTAAATTAGGTACTCCCAATCCACCTCTTGATTTGTCATCTTGCAGAATCCTGAAAGCGATCCTGGGCCTTTTGTAGTTCCACATAAATTTATTTATTTATTTTTGCCAATTCTGGAGTGTTTTGTCTTTAATCTCTAAGGGAAGGGATTGGAATAACAAAATTCATTAGGGGCAGTATTGTCATTTTTATTGATGCTACCCTCACTGACCATGACAGCTTTCGTCTGAATCATTTTTCCAGTTCTTCTTTGATTTGGTCCCATGTATTATAATTGTTTTGAACCATTTTTTTAAGATCCATATCTAAATATATACCTAAATATTTAATTTTATCTGGGTTGACATCACACCCGTGTGTCTTCTATTCTTTGATTGTGTTTGGTGAATAAGAAGATTTTTGTTTTTGTCCTTTTGACTCTGTAGCCAGAGACCCAACCAAAATCCATTAGATCAGCAGTTCTTAACCGCCGCAAGTGCGGTGGTGGCAGCATGCATGGGGGTGGTGTGCGCAGGTCGTGGGCGCAGGCGCAGAACAATCTGGAGGCAGCGTGGAGGTGGCCAGTGCCATGCCGCCACTGCCTGCTATCGCCACCCGCCACCACTGCTGGCCACCACTGCAGCAGCCACCAACCTGGCAACTCAACGGAAGGGGCCAGGCGACCCCACTTGGGGTCGGGACCCCAGGGCTGAGAAACACTGCATTAGATAGTCCATCACTCTTGGTATCTTTATTTTCAGTTTCCCCAATGTTAGTAGAACATTGTCCGCAAAACTTCTAATTTTGAATTCCTGTTTTCCGCCAGTAAGCCCCATTATCTTCTCATATGATCTTATTTTATTCACTGGTACTTCTAGAACTACATTAAATAGAAGTGGAGATAGCAGACATCCTTGTCTGGCTCCTTTGCCAATCTGAATTTTGTCTTCTATTACCATTCCATTAACCAGGATCCTTGCCTCTTATTTGGTGTATCTTAGTTGCATCCATTTTATGAAGCTCATCCCGCATTCCATCTGTTGGAGTGTGGCTAGTAAAAAATTCCACCTGACGTCGTTATATGCTTTTTCCACATCTAAAAAGAGAAAAGCTGTATCTTGTTCTTTTGATTTGGCCAAATTCAAGGCGTTTAGTATGAAGTGGTTGTTGTTTCTCATTTGGCTCCTTGGAATAAATCCTTCATGAATTGATGAAATTGATCTTCATGAATAACTTCTATAGTGCATTTCGTAAGTCTTTTGGCTGGGATTTTACTGAAGATTTTGTAATCTACATTTAACAAGTCCTGTAAGATTGTTGTAGCAGCATATTGGCGCCTTAGTGGACGATGACTTACCTCTCCATATTCATAAATATTGAAAATTTTTTTAAATATATAGTTATTTGTCTTACTTTTATGTTTTTCAGGATTGGTTGCTCACGTGGTTATATAAAGTTCCAGCTAATGAAACAAGAAACTGATGGAAGAGGTTAGTAATAGTTGCTGTTGTTGTTGTTATTTTAATATTATTATTATTATTATTTAGACTTATTACCCGCCACTCCCGGAACGGGCTCGTGCAATGGTACAATTTGTCCATCATAAAAACACCATAAAACCCCATTAAAACACTCTAGGACAGAAAAACTATACAACTGAATCAATATCCCCCAAAAGACATGCCGGTATTCAACCTCCTAACCCCCCCCCCCAATAACATCTGCACAGGGGAGTGGGAAGAGGAAGCAGAGATAACAGAGGCTTAACAGTGCTTAGCACCAAGGGCCCAACAAAATCTTCTTGCCATGCCTTCCTCAACCATAAACCTGGTGGAAGAGCTCTGTTTTGCAGGCCCTGTGGAACACCAAAAGCTCCCGCAGGGCCCACAGCAAATTAGTCCCTGCAGAACAAAGGGCCCTACAGGGGATCATAAGGAGACAAGCAGTCTCTCAGATAGGTAGGGTCCAAGCCACAGATAGCCTTAAAGATGAGCACCAAAATCTTGAACTTGATCTGGGTTGCAATTGGCAACCAATGCAGCTGCCTCAGCACAGGCTGGATATGGGCCCTCCAAGATGTCCCTGTGAGGACCCTACAGAAATTCCACCAGACCAATAGAAGGTAAGAAGAAAGCAATAAGATCCAGCTGGTGATGAGCTGGTGGTAAGGCTGCTAGGGTTCTCACAGGTAAGAAGACAGCAGTACGTTCCGGATAGTCCACTGTACAATAAAGCATCCAATCTTAAAAAATAATTTCTGTCTGTCTGCTTTATTTCAAACGGTAAGTAAAGGAACATCAAAGCAAGGTCTTGGGTATTAATCATCCGCTTTCAGTTTCTTCATCAGTGACTTCCTTAAATGATAAGTATACATTCAATCAGCCTGCAATTTGCAGTTCTGAAATTTAGACACCCCCACACTTACCTCAAACCAATATCTTTAATATTCTAACAATTCAAAGTACTTCATATGTCCCAATTGAGTTCATATTTCAACTTAAAAATTAGTATTAATTGGAAAAATTATTCTATTACAACATTAATAAAAATCATAGTGTCCATCTATAGTTACCTCTTAGACACCAAAGAATCTTCGCTTCTTCTGACTGGAACAGTTGAAGATAGGAATGCATTAAGAGATTGATGTGAACAGTAAATTACTACAAAAAGAATGCCAATATATTTTTTTGACGGACACGAATGGACTTAATGCATCCTGGAATCTTTCAGGTTTTTTATAATTTGAAGTTTTGTGTTATTTGTGTAGGCAGCCTAATTAAGTTGTATATCTTTAAATGCTCATTAATGAGCTACAGCTGGGATATACCTGTTGTTGTTGTTGTTATTATTATTATTATTATTATTATTATATTTATTATTATTAGATTTATTCCCCGCCACGCCCTTGCGGCCCATGGCGGGTTACAGCATCCTAAAATCCCCGTTAAAACCCCATTAAAAGTCAATAATAACATTACCAGCATTACCAGCATGGCAAGATCGGCAACTCAATCTCCTCCCCTCCCACTACCGGCGGGTGGAGAGGAGGTCCTGATGATGTTTACTTCAGGTCCCAAATCCCAGGGGGGGGGCATAGATCTATATTATCAGCCCTGGCCTCAACCATAAACCTGGCGGAAGAGCTCCGTTTTGCAGGCCCTGCGGAATGATGAAACATCCCGCAGGGCCCACAGCTCTCCCGGGAGCTCATTCCACCAGGCGGGGGCCAGGACTGAAAAGGCCCTGGCCCTGGTCGAGGCCAGGCATGCTTCCCTAGGGCCGGGAACGACCAGCAGATTTTCACCCGCAGAGCGCAAGGCCCTGCGAGGGGCATAGGGCGATAGGCAGTCCCTCAGGTATGTGGGTCCCAACTCGCATAAAGCCTTGGTTAGAACCAAAACCTTGAACCGGATCCGGGCAGCAATTGGCAACCAGTGCAGCTGCCTCAGCACTGGCTGGATGTGGGCCCTCCAAGGTGTGCCAGTGAGGACCCTAGCAGCTGCATTTTGCACTAGCTGAAGTTTCCGGATCACGGACAAGGGAAGGCCTGCGTAGAGTGAGTTACAGAAATCTATTCTGGAAGTGACCGTTGCATGGATCACTGTGGCTAAGTGTTTGGGGGACAGGTAGGGCGCTAGTAGTCGGGCCTGGCGATGGGTATGGAGTACGGTTATGGGAATGGAGTACGGTTATACTGTTCTTGTGTAATTGAGTTTTGGGATCCCATTATGGTAGCAGTTAGCACCAGGGATCTTCATGAGAGCGATGAGCTGAGAGCTAATGAGATATGAACAGATAACTATAGATGCCTGCTATGGTTTTGCATTGATGTTGTAATACAATAATTTTTCCAATTGATAATATTTGCTGTATTTTTTAAGGTGAAATACGAACTCAATTGGGACATATGAAGTAGTTTGAATTGTTAGAATGCTAAAGATATTGGTTCAAGGTAGGTCCAATGTGGGGGTGGGATGTATAGATTTTAGAACTGCAAACTGCAGGCTGATTGAATGTATACTTATCATTTAAGGAAGTCACTGATAAAGAAATTGAAAGCGGGTGATTAATACCCAGGACCTTGCTTTGATGTTCCTTTACTTACTGTTTGAAATAAAGAAGACGGACAGAAATTATTTTTTAAGATTGGATGCTTTATTGTACAGTGGACTATCCGGAACTTATTGCTGTCTTCTTACCTGTGAGGACCCTAGCAGCCTCATCACCAGCTGGAGTTTTCAGGTCAAGGACAAGGGTAGGCCAGGATAAAGCTAGTTACAGAAGTCCAGTGTAGATGTAACTGTTGCATGGACCGTTGTGGCCAGGCAGTCCAGGGGAAGGGAGAGCACTAGTAGCCTTGCCTGGTTATGGTAGAAAAACGGTTTGTTGGCTACTCCCGTGACCTGCACCTCCATTGAAAGGGAGGTATCCAGAATCAGCCCCAAGTTCCTTTCTGAGGAAAGATATAAAGCTGTACCTCAGCCAAGGCGGGTGAACACACTTCCTGGCCTGCCATCTTTCTGCCCAGCCACAGGACCTCCATCTTGGAGGGGTTGAGTTTCAGGCGACTCAGTTCTAACCACCCAGTGACGGCTTCCAAACATCTGGCAAATGTATCCGGGGGTGGGGGGTGAGACTGGGTGGTCGTCCAGGAGGAGATAGAGCTGGGTGTTATCCGCATATTGGTGACAACCCTGCCCGTAGCTCCAGACCAGCTGTGCCAGGTGGCACATGAAGATGTTAATGTGAGGGAATGTACCGCTCCCTGTGGGACCGCATTGGTTTTTTCAGTAGAGGGCAAACCACTGCCTCCTCCAGCACCTCTGGGAACTCCCTGGGAGACAGGGAGAGGTTAATAATCTCTCCCAGAGGGCCACCTATCCACTGGTCCCTCCTTTTGAGCAACCAATACAGATAGGGATCAAGGGGGCAAGTGGTCGCCCTCACCGACCCCAGCAACTTCAGTTTCTCAGAGCTGCCTGAGCCATCAAACATATCCCCCTGAGGTGGCCAAGGGGCTTCTGGTTTCCTTTCTGTATTAAGGATGACAGGAAGATCCCAGTGGAGCGACAAGACCTTATCCGCAAAAAAGCTCGCTAATGCCTCACAGCCAAAAGCTAATTGACTACTATTTTGGCACCGTTCCTCGAGGGTGCCTTTGTTCCTCATATATTTCATGCATTATTTTTTATTGTACTACACAACTAAGATTTTATCAGTGTTTTAAACTTTTATTATGTGCACGTAATTATAATAAATATTTGTATTTTAAACAAAACCTTTTTATGCAGCTCAGCCTTGAGATTCCTAACTCCCAAGAGCCTGGCCATGCTAGTTCCCCTATCCCAGGGGTAGTCAACCTGTGGTCCTCCAGATGTCCATAGACTACAATTCCCATGAGCCACTGCCAGCAAACGCTGGCAGAGGCTCATGGGAATTGTAGTCCATGGACATCTGGAGGACCACAGGTTGACTACCCCTGCCCTACCCCATCATTTTATTTTTCAGCTGACTCTTTCTATTATATGCTTTTTTCCTCAGTCCTCTTCTGGTCTTATTTAAAGCACCCTCCTCCCTGAATTCTCCCCCCCCCTTTCCTTCATTTATAAAGCCATACTTGTTGCATACCAAAGAACCCCCTCAAAAATATGGACACCTGTGCTTCTTTCAGCTGCTTCCATTAGTGACTCAAGCCTCCATTATTTACTATTAAACAAAGTATTTTGAGCTGCAAACTTTGCTTCAGTTGAAATGAAAACTTTTGTGAAGACAATCTGGATTTTGAGTTATTCCCATTGTCATGATAGTCAGTTCATAGTGTGAGGAAGAGTGCTTGCACTCGAAAGCTCACGCCTTGAATAAATCTTTGTTGGTCTTAAAGGTGCCACTGGACTCTGATTTTGTTTTGTTGTGCTGCTTCAGACCAACACAGCTACCCACTTGTATGGATTTTGAGTGTAATTTTCCAACTCCTAACAGACATACTAGGTTCTCTTCTCCAGCAGGCCAATGTTCCATTGTCCTTAGTACTTGCAAGAAGAATTTAATTTCAAGTCGTTAAAAAAAAATTGTCCTCACAAAGCTGATTAATGCAACAAGGCCAGGTTAATGCTCCTTATTGAGATAACATCTTGGATTTCCACTTAGGCATTTTGTATCATTGCTTTGTTAGTGGGTCCCACCTGAAACATTTCTGTAGTGGTTTGCCAAAGCTTAGGACCAAGCCACTATGGCCATTGGATGAACTCATTAGTATTCTTTAACCCAGGGTTAATGTATTCTTTAATCCCATGCTGGGATGGCAAAATACAAGGTAAAATGCTGAATGCATTTTAAAACTAAGAATGATAAAATCATAATCAAACAGTTATCAATATAAAAATTGTAAATATTTGACTAGTATAAAAAATGCAAAGATTTATTTTCCTGTGAAATGTTTGCACATCTTAAAAGCAGCGGCACAGACTGTGGCAGTACATAGGGTGGTTGGGGGGTCTCGTCATTTTAAAGTTTCTTTACCTTTTCTTTTGCTGTCAGACCTGAGTACCTCTCTAACCTGTATTGTTTTGTCATGTAATAGATCATATATGGGGCAGTGGAGTAAAAAAATGCTCCCTTGTTTTGTTAGGTTTCTGGGACAAGGGCATAGTCTCTGAGGGAGGGGGATTTTTGTTATTTTGGCCCTCTAGTCCTCCTGTAGGCAAGGCTGAGATCTGGCAAGAGTGAAAACTCTTCTCTGTTGACTGTTCCCAAGGTTATATAGATAGGTGTTCAGAATAAGTGATCAAGAGAGAGGCGGTATAAAATAACCTATTTGCCTAACTTTCTTCCATCCAAGTACAGACTGTGGTCAGCCCTGCTCAGCTACCAAGCTCTGATGAGCCTCAGGCTGCTCCCCAGTTGGTATTACTAGCATCCCCATCTTGAAGAGCCAAATATATGCTATATTATTCAATAGAGATTGAATTTCACAATTTGGATATTCATGACATTTACATTCAAAGGATAACCATTGAGGAAAATTTCCATTTGAAAACAGGACATATTTAAAACCGTTCTGGTTGAATTCTATACGAGAATAAACAAAAAGGAACAAAGATTCCTTTACTTCAGTGGTCCCCAGCCTTTTTATCACCAGGGGCTGGTCAATGCTTGACAATTTTACTGAGGTCTTGGGGGGGGGGTAGTCTTTTGCTGAGGGATGTCGCTGCCGCCGCCTGAGCCCCTGCTCCACTTGCTTTCCCACCGCCACCCCTGACTTCCCACCGCCTGCTGGGGGGCGTTGCCAGCAGCAGCTGCGCAGTGCCACTCCGAGGGGGAGCCCCAGCCATGGCGGCTGCTGGAGAGCACCAAAGGTGAACCAGTGGCAGAGTGGCAGGGCAGCCCCCGAGGCAGCAACCGGGTAGGAGGATGAGGAGCCGTAGCCCGGTACCAAATGATCCCCGGACTGGGGGTTGGGGATCACTGCTTTACTTCATTTATTCTGTATTAATTTTAGTAACATCTGTAGTAGCCTTGGGATAGGCTTTTTTCTTTTTCTTATGTATTCACTACAAATTGTCCCACTTGTCTATATTTGCTGAAACCTTTTTGAGACAGTGGAAACAGCAGTAGACACAGAGCTTCTCTGACAATTGCATCATTGTGCTCGCCTAAGTGGTGAACTCTATTTGTCTGTTGACACCACTAGGTGTCACCATAAACCTTGCCCATAATTTATACTGGGAAAGGAGGACCCAGTTGTTTGGATTGCCTTGTATGCTGTGAGCCGTGTCCCGATGGAGGAGGAGGAAAACCAAATGTAATTAGCCAGTGTTGTTAGCCGATGAAATGTTGCTATGCCACATTCATCAGTGGCTCTGCTGTCTGATATATCATGCAGTCAGCAACAGATCCCTGCCGCACTGTGACACAGCAATAACCAAGTGATCTCATAGGTGGTGCGTAGGAGGGGGGGGGCAGAGACAGGAAGGGAGGGAGAGGTCCCCCCCCTCATGCATTGATTATTTGACAGATGGGGACTGATACTAATGTCTGGAAGGAATTGCCAGCCTCCCTGACCTTGGAGTCTTCCCCCACCCACCCCGGACGTGGCCGGTGCCTGTCATTAACTGGCATGTAGAGTCCTCTTAGCAAGCTGGGAACAGGCTTTAAGCTGGAATGGTGCCATTGATTCCCAGCCGAAGATGCAGTTACCCAACCTCCTCCACCCTGGCAAGAGAAAACTGGCAACTCCTCCCATGTTAGCATCAGGACCTCTCTTCCCTAAGAGCAGCTGTCAGCACATGGATTTCTTTTCTCTCCCCCCCTTCCCTTTTTTTGTGTTCAGGGGAGGAGGGGAGGGATGCTCCGAGCACAGCTGGCCAGGGAATAAAGTACCTGTGTTTTGTTTTCTAAAAACCCATAAGGGACTGACTTGTCTTACTTCCTCTTCAGACACAGCGTTTGCTCTGCAGCAGGCCCTCCATCAGTCGGTCTTCATGCCGTCCCTTTCCACCAACCCGACCCACCGCCTCCATCTCTGCTGGGAACAACACTGCAAATTGCTGCCAGAGGTCTCAGGCCTTACTGCCAAGAACGTGGCCAAATGGAGCGTGGAAGAGGTAAGTGGGGCTTGCTGGCCCTCCTTCTCCTTATACTTGTCAGACAGTATTTTTAATATAGTGGCAGTCATTTTATTTCATTTTAACCTTGTCTGCTTTATAACAGCAGCTGGTTCTGGATTGTAGCAGTCCAACCAAAGTTTAGCTCAGGACCCAGACAAGATCTGAATGTTTAAATCCTTCTGTTTCTAGCCATGAACGTTAAAAAAAAAAAAAACTGTTTTTTACCCTGTTTGGGGCCTTTGCTGACAATACCTTTTTTTCTATTCGCATGCTCTCTGTCTCTCTTTTCCCTCCTCCTTCCCCCAGTCTCTTTCTGCTGCTGCTGACTCACTTTAATTTGATGATTGCTTGCATGGCCATGTCACAAAACATCCCCCACAGTGTGACATGCTTGCTGGCAGGCACACTCATTCTGTCAGAGCTATGTTGTAGGTTTTTAACCGGGGAAAATCATGTCATGCTTTGGTGCAACTCAGGACACTGCCCCCGCAGTAAGGGGTTAAGTGACACAGTTCATATTTGGTGTATGATGCACATCAGGCTCTGTGTGAGTTGTCTGAGGTGGCAGACAAATGCTGCTTTGCCAGATTCAGAACAAAAAAAAAGAGGGATTTTTTGTGTTGCCAGGGCATGGAGCTGGGTAAAGTCTTTTGGGTCTGATTTTCACTTGTCCCAGCTTTGGAAGCTTCATTGTTTTTGTTTTATAATTTGTATTATCAAAATGACATTGTTTTGTTTTTTGTTTTTCTTGTAATCTTTGAAAAGTTCAACTATCAGATTTTGGCTGTTTAAAATGTTAGCATGCACTGCTTTGCTTTGAAATGTCAAAAGGGTTTTGTTGTGATGGCGATTATATATTGTGGGTTTTGAAACAAAAAGTTGGAATCTATTCCTGTTTTGTCCAGCTTTCTTTCTGTCATTAGTAAATCTTACTGTACAAAAGGGATGTAGGGGCAGTGATAAAGGAACATATTTATTTTTTTAAAAACCATGAGTTCAGTTTATATTAGCCAACCAAAGAAGGTTTGAACTCCATCTAGCAACAAGATATAAGGCGTTAACAATGCCAACCTTTGCAGAGTTACAGTCTTCTAAGTCCATTGAAGACAATGGGCTTAGAAAGTGGAATTCTGCCTAGGACAGCTCTAAAAAATGATGCTAAAGTCAGATGCCATCAGCTTGAAAGTCAGCCACAAAAAATCTCTAAATTTTCTCCTAAATTGCTGTGTGTGAGTAGCAAATCTGGAAAGTCTAAATGTATTCCGTTATATGACAATCAGAATGTAAAAAAATGTAAATTTTATTAATAGCACCAAATCCCCTGACATTCATTGCCAACTTTCCAAGGAATAAATAGATGGGACATTATGTGTGGATGATGAACCTCAGTAAGAACAAAAGCCCTTTCCTTGGACGTTAAATTTTAAATCACAACAACCAGAACTTCATTCCATTCCTTTTTTTCAAGAGGGGAAAATCATCTGCCCTAAATTCTCGCCCTAAGTTGCTGCATCTCTGGATAGAGAGTGTATCACTTTTTGAAAGAAGTACGGCACAGCAGCTGCTCATGTGGGCAATGCAAATATAAATGTGTAAGAAGTATTCTTTCTTAGGCATGTGACAAGAATTTAACTATGTAGAATTGGTCACATGTTCTTAAGATCACAAGAAATGTCCTGCTGGATCAGTCCAATCGTCCATCTAGTCCTGTCTGATATAGTGACCAACCAGTTCCTCTGGACAGCCAACAACAGGACATAGAGGCCAAGGCATTCTCCTGATGCTGCTTCCTGGCTCTGAGATTCAGAAGTTTTGTGACTCTGACTGCAGAGGTTCCCCTCAGTCACTGTGGATAGTATCCTCCATGAATCTAGTTTGTAAAGCTATTAATTCCTGTAGCCATGACTACATCCTCTGGCACCAAATACTACATTTTAGTCACTTTCCTTTTGTCCACCATGAACCTATTGCCTTTAGCTTCATTGCATGCCTATGAGTTCTAGTATTTTGGGAAAGGGAGAAAAAATTATCTTTGTCAACTCTCTCCACCCAATACATAATTTTATATGCCTCTATCATATGTCTCCCCTTAGTCATATCTTTTCTAAATTGATAAGTCCCAGACTCGTCAACCTTTCCTCATGAAAGGTGCTCCAACCTCTTAATCATCTTGGTTTCCCTCCTCTAATTTTTCCAGCTTTGTGATGTCTTTTTTGAGATATGGTTACCAGCATTGTACACAGTATTCCAAATGGGGCTGCACCATAGATCTATACAGAGGCATTACAATATTGGCTGTTTTGTTCTCAATTGCTTTTCTAATAATCCCTATAATTCTTCAAATAATTGGTGTAAAGATTGCAAATGGTGGTCTCACTGACCACAATTGGTGCCTTCATTCAATTAAATTCTTCCTTTGAATCTTGCTCCTTATCCTGCAGGACAAAATAAACTAACCCTGGAGTCATAAGCTGTTTCTCTGAGGTAAAGGACATCTTGGTGGGTGATTCTCACCATTCACTCAGGGAGGCAAGAACAATTTTTCTTCTTCCTGTCTCCTTGTTCGGAGTCACCCTTCCTTCAGTATTTCTCCCTGCCTTTATAGGGAAAGAAGCTAGCTGGTAGGCTAGCTGCAGTGGTCCCCAACCTTTCTATCACCGGGGACCAGTCAATGCTTGACAATTTTACTGAGGCCGGGGGGGGGGGGGTAGTCTTTTGCCGAGGGATGTCACCGCCGTCTGAGCCCCTGCTCCACTTGCTTTCCCACTGGCGCCCCTGACTTCCTGCTGCCCAATGGGGGGCGCTGCCAGCAGCAGCTGCGCAGTGCCACACTGAGGGGGAGCCCCAGCCAAAGCGGCCGCTGTAGAGCATCAAAGGTGAGCTGGCGGCAGAGTGGCAAGCCAGCCCCCGAGACAGCAGCTGGGGAGGAGGACAAGGAGGAGCCGTGGCCTGGTACCGACTGATCCACGGACTGGTACCGGTCTCCGGAATGGGGGTTGGGGACCACTGCTTTACTGTATTTTTCAACCTTTTGCCCTTTAATTCTCGCCTATGCTAGTCTACCAGCTATTTCTTTATTTTCTTTCCCCTCTGTTTTGTTTGCTGCTAGCAACTATGGGGGAGCAGCAAAAAGTCTCTAATGAATGCAGAACTTATGGTGGACATTTTAAGAGCACAGACTCTTCTCAGTCAGACTCTTGGTACAATGGCTGAATCAGGGCACACAGACAGATTTCTGTCCAATAATGACTTATAAATCCCCATTGCCACACAGAACCATGCAAAGCACAGTAAAGCAGTGATACCAATGGAAAGTGTCCCAGAAGGTGCTGCATCAACTGTGTATATTAAGGAGCACAGAGCCAAACTTTAAAAGGGCACCAAAAAGCACCACAAAGAAGTATCTTGGAGACCCAGGTTCTCTCTCTAAGGCTGAATCTTTGTGGCAGCCATTTTATATGCTCCCAATGCATAGAGAATAATCAGCCCAAGACTTTCACAAGCCAAATGGGCACTGACAATAGATTCCAGATGCTCCAGAAAATCCTTACAGGCTGGTAATATAAGCAGCACTGAGTCATTTAATATGCTCCCTGAATTCTTCTCCTTCCTTAAATAAACAGATGGGGGGGGGGGGGCTCCAGATCCTCTGCTCTACACACAGAAGCTACTGTGGGCTGAGCTGAACCTCCTATCAATCCATGCTGAGCATATCCAAGGAGTGTCCAACATACATGCGGTTGAGCCAGCAAACATACAGAAGAAAGAATGGTCCTGGAGGTATTCAGCCTCATTGTGAGCCAGTAGTAGACTTCATAGTGTCAACAATAATCACTGTACTGTTTCTACTCCAGGTACTTCCATCCAAAGGCAGAAATCATGGATGCAATAACATTGGATTGACCAGCCTACTATATGCATTCCTTCCAATACTGGTCCTCCCCAAATTTCTTCAGAAAGTCAAACAGCATCAGGCAGAAATCCGAGTAGTGGCAACTTTTTAGCCAATGAGATCATGGTTCTCCACTGTCCCACAAATTACAGAAGAACCTCCCCTGACTATGTCAGTCTCAGTGGACATGCTTTGTCATAGACCAATCTGGCACTCCCATCTAGAGTGGTTGAAAATGATAATGTGGAGATGGGGAGGATAGTTCTCTTGAAAGTGAGTTACAGCATAGATGTCATCTTCTTGGCATCCAGACACTAATTGTCAAATGTTGGCAAAAAAAAAATTGGATTGTATACTTCCCAGAATCAGAGACATCTTACAGAAGGTATAGCAAGAGGTTTATGAGCAGCCACTCTTTGCAGACAAATTGCAGCATTGGCCGTTGTTATTCCTGCTAATAAGGAAGTACCAATCTCAAGACATCTGCATGTCATGAGATTTAAAAGGAGTAGCATGAAGGGACCCCTCTCAAAGCCATAGGTTCCCAACATGGAGACTACATACGATTTTTCTGCACTAATCAAGCATCTAGTATTTTGTCCTAATTCTGTGCACCCCAAGGAGAAACTCTGCCATATTCCAGCTGCCAGAAAAACTCTTAAGACGTTCATAATTGGAACAGAGAGCATCAGAAAAATAGTCTGTTCACAGCAGTTTTTCCTACTTACATGGGCTCAAGAATATCTTAAGTCATCTATCAGCAGATGGCTAAAAGCCTGCATCATAAAAACTTACAAACCATAAAACCAAAAGATGCCACAGGGCATCACTGTGCATTCAGTCAGGAGTGGTACAATGAATGTTGCATCCTTAAGACATTCCACAATGGAAGAGGTGCACAAGGTGGCAATATGGTCCTCAGTATCAACATTCATTAAACACTATAAATTCAACCTATACAGATCTTCATATGCTGTTTTCAGTGGAAATGGCTTACAGCATGTTATGGAGCTTGAGGACAGTGACCTGTCCAGGACTTAGGGGACTGTTCTGGAAGGTCCCACCAAGAGACCCTCTTTCTCAGAGGGAGAACAGCCATTGGTTACTTACCAAGACGGGTCCTTCTCTTCTGAGACAGGAGTACATCTTGTCCCTCCTAATTCATTTTCATCTGTGGGATATTAGTCTACTCTGTCTTACTATATTGTGTTATATTATACCATACTATGTTTCATATTTTTCCTGTTTTCTTCAAACCCTTAATACTTAATATTTACCTGTTGCAAGTTGGTTGTTGCATGTTAGCTTCTTCTACTACTAGAGAGCCAGCAGGGTGTAGTGATTAAGAGCTGTGAACTCTAATCTGGGGAACTGAGTTTGATTCCTCATTTGTCCACATGCAGCCAATTGGGTAACCTTGGGCTAGTCACAATTCACTTAAGGCTGTTCTCGCAGAGGAGTTCTGTTAGAGTTCTCTCAACCCTGCCTACCTCATAGGGTGTCTGTTGTGGGGAGTGGAAGGGAAAGGTGTTTGTAAGCCAGCTTGGTGTTTTCTTCAAACCCTTAATAGTTAATATTTACCTGTTGCAAGTTGTTTGTTGCATATTCTTCTACTACTAGAGAGCCAGCTTGATATAGTGTAAGGTGACCAGGTTGTCCCACTTTTGGAGGAACATCTGGGGGTATCTAGCAAATTGTACTTATGTTGAAATTCAAATATATATGTTACAATACTATTTTTGCTTTCTATGCATTCTATGAAACTTTTTGTTGCTCCATATAGACCAAATTTTTAATCAAGAACCCCCACCCCCTGTCAATGGTGTCCTGCTTTACCAATGTTAAAACCTGGTTACCTTAATATAGTGGTTAAGAACACTGACTTGTAATCTGGAGAGCCAGGTTTGGTTCCCTTTTCCTCCACATGCAGCCAGCTGGGTGTCCTTGGGCTCACTACAGCACTGACAAAGCTGTTCTGACCGAGCAGTAATATCAGGGCTCTCTCAGCCTCACCTCCCTCACAGGGTGTCTGTTGTAGAGATAGGAAAGGGAAGGTGAATGTAAGCCGCTTTGAGACTCCTTCGGGTAGAGAAAAGCAGCATATAAGAACTGACTCTTCTTCTTCAGTAATATCAGTGCTCTCTTAGACCCATTATGCACGGGGGTTTTAGCGCACATTCGGGGTGGAATGGCGGCGACTAAAATCACGGATAACGCACGGAGCCGGCTGCAACCGGCTGCAGCTTCGGTGCATGCCGCCGAAAAAGCCGCGTCAGTGAAACGCGGAAGAAAGCGCAGCTTCCGGGTGAGCGGGGCGCAACCAGAAGCGGCGCCCGGATCGGCGTGTGCATAATCGGTTACTCTGGGTTTTGCCGCCATCGCGCCCCGCCCCGTGTATAACCGGTATGCGTCGCGTCTTCCCCCTCCGTGTTTTCCATGTGACCCGAAATCGCCGTTTCGGCGGCCGTGCATAATGGGCCTTAGCCTCACTTACCTCACAGGCTGTCTGTTGTGGGGAGAGGAAAGGGAAGGCTAATATAAGCAGCTTTGATACTCCTGGTAGAGAATAGTGGTATAGAAAAACCAACTATTCTTCTAAGCCAATTTGGGATTCCTTTCGAAGAAGAGGAAGAGGAGGAAGAAGAAGAAGATATTACTGATCAGGGCTCTCTCAGCTTCACCTCACTCACTGGGTGTCTGTTGTGGGGTCTTTCTGATAAAGAATAGTGGCATATAAGAACCACCTCTTCTTCTAAGCCACATTGGGATTTCTTCGGAAGAAGAGGAAGAGGAGGAAGAAGAAGAAGAGGAGGAGGAAGAACAAGAAGATCAAGATGAAGAGTTGGTTCTTATATGCCGCTTTTCTCTACTCGAAGGAGCCTCAAAGCGGCTTCCAGTTGCCTTCCCTTACCTCTCCCCACAACAGACACCCTGTGAGGTGGGTGAGGCTGAGTGAGCCCTGATATCACTGCTCGGTCAGAACAGTTTTATCAGTGCTGTAGCAAGCCCAAGGTCATCCAGCTGGATGCACGTGGGGAAATGCAGAATCTCTTCTTCTAGTTTAATCATAGCTCAGATTATAGTTTTTGGGGTACGAAACCTGAAGGAAGGGTGAGTTCCACCATGGTCAGGCAGAGGAAGAAAAGTTGTTCCTGTCTCCCTGAATGAATGGTAGGAATCACCCACCTGTCCTTAGAAGAGAAGGACCTTCTCAATAAACCAATGGTTGTTCTCTGACTTTTGAAGAAAGCAGGCTTGCAAGGATTTAACTCTGCCTAGGATTGCATTGTAAAGCTAGGAGCAGGCTCTCTTTTCTCACATTCACCAGCTGTTCTGGAACATCTTAAGAACACCTTGCATATCTTAAGAGAACATTTCCTGCACATAACTTTCTAAGCAATCAGAGTGGGATGGGAAGTGGGTTTGCTTTATTTTTTAAATACTTGGCACGTCTACTTCTCTCAGCATCTTTACTTGAAAAGATCATGATGCTACCACTGAGGAAGTGCCAGGCATATACCCTAATCTTCACGTTTAACAGCCTGATAGAGCTGTTAAAGGAGAAGTCCCGGTCCTGATGGAGCTGTCAAAGTTCAGCAGGACCTGAAAACAACACTCTTGCACCCAGGCTTATGGTTGAGGCCTTGGCTGTCTGCGGATTGATACAGGCCTCTTTCCTTCTCTTTGGCTCTTACCCACCTTGTTTGATTAGCTTGGCAGAAGATATCTGGGGGCGAGGTTGAGGTATTGGTTTTATCAGTATTTTTATTGTAAATCAGCCCAAGCCCACTTGTGGGGAGGAATGGTATATAAATCATCAAATGTGTTCCACTTAATATTTCTGGTAAGGGATTGGAGGAGGAGCGTGTCTCATGGCTTAAGAGCTTAACACCCACTCAGGGTGGCTGTCCCACCCCTGTGTGTCTCCTCCTCCGATCAACTTGCCTGTCTGTCCAGTGGCCAGCCAATCGTCTTCTGTCCCCCACCCCTGACCACCCCCCTCCTCCTTCCACTTCCCTCCGAGGCTCAGAAGCTTCAGATTCCTGCCATGTGAGAGCTGCCCCTGCAGGTGAGTTCCCTGCCCAGGGCCTCCATCCTGCAGCCTTTCAAGTTCCTGGGAGGAGGGAGCAGCCACCTGCAGAGTTCTTTCACCCTACCCCCCACCCCAGTCTAGTGCCCATTGTATTCCTGAATGCAATGGGCTTTGCCTCTAAGTAAATAAATAAATCCCAGGCAAGTCCAGTCCTGTCAGATCTTGGAAGCTAAGCAGGGGTGACCCTGGCTAGTATTTAGATGGGAGACCTCCAAGGATTTGGGTGGTAGTTTCTCCAAGGAACACTAGGGGTCATGATGCAAAAGCAAGAAATGGAAAATACCCTCTGAACGTCCTTTGCCTGGCTGTCAGACAATCCTCAGATCTCCTGGCTACACTGCACTTGTCATAAGATGAAGAAATAAACAATACACAAATCATAAATAATGAAGAGACAAATGACTGGTGGCAACTCCAGCAAGCGGCTTTCAAGGCAAGTGGTTTGCCATTGCCCTTCTCTACAAGTCTTCCTTGGTGGTCTCATAATCCAAGTATCAACCCTACTGAGCTTCTGGAATCGGTTGAGATCTGGCTACCATGCTGTCTTTGTTTCAGCAATAAAACAGTGGAACTAAAATGAAATTACATACACCAGATCTAGAACAAAAATACACCAGATCTAGAACAAAACAAATGGCCGAATAAGGTCCAAGGTGTAATGAATTATCCACTTCTTAACCTGATATACAAACTCTCATGAAGTTCTGTAAGAGTGGAGAAAAGAACATGGAGCATAGAGACTCAAGGAAATGCATAACAGAGCGAAGATCCTGAGACTACGATAGTACTGTCTGAGGAAGTAATCCTCAGCAGGTCTACACCAAAGTACGTCCCATTTTATTGAATGTTGCTGACTCCCAGGGAAGTATTCTTTGGATTGTCGCAAGTAAAATGGGGTTTATTTCAGTTCCATTGTAGCAGCTCTCACATTCTGCCCACTTTCAGGCCTCCCAAAAAAACAGAATCGGGCAATGTAAAGCTTAGCCATCAGCCTTAGAAGAGGATATAACAGGGGCAGAACTCAGTTGCTTATGAAACTAGAGCTCACATGATGAGATGCTCACAAATGCCTCGAGTTGGAAGTTTAGAAAAGAGAACTTATAATGTTATTTGAGTGGTATGCAGGCCGAGTCAAGGGAGCTGTCTTTAATTTTCACAGCTTGCCCTAGCAGCATCCCTTCATTTGCTAGGAAGAGCATAAAATGATCTGTTAGCTACTCAAGACCTCAAGCAGAGGCTTGCTCCTATAATCTTTTCCCTTTAGTGAGAACTGTCATTTGAGTTTTGATTTTTTTTCTCCATTTCTCAAAAGCTTCTTACCGTGTTTCCGAAATGTGAGTTGCTGAGTTTGTATCACAAAATGTATTAAAATCTGTCAGTTCTTAACTCCCAATCGCTAATCCCTCGGGAGATATTAACACAGGGGCGGGAAGCCTGTCCAAAGCTTTTATTGATGATGACTGCAAAATGTCAAAGCATTCCAAATCTTACTTTGGTTTGTGCTATTAAGGAATCTCTTTGTGATTACTAATGAATAACATTTAAGCACTTTTCTGGGGGGGTTTAGGGGGGGGGGTTACCGGTATCATCTGCACTGGTGTGGGATATGTTTGGGTTTTTTAATGCCTAAATTATGGTGTTTAACCCAGTCTTTAGGACCTAGATTTTTAGTGAAACTTTCAGTTGGGAAATTAGGAATCTATGGCAAACTGTTCAAAAGTTACTCTTAGCTGTTTGAATCTGAATCTGCTCTTGCCCATTCCTTCAGCTATTTACATGGGAAACGCTTCAGCTGTGTCCCCATTCCATATCCCTTTATCCCATGTCACAAGGATTAGTCATACAAAGAGAACTGGTGCTATTTTTGATATATTAATCACATACATCCAGTATATTATGAACATGAATGGATTGATGTGAATTGCAGGACTCAGGATGAAACCCTCTTCCTTAGAAGGGGACAGTCCCCCTTCCAGTTTGGCATGAAAGCAGCAGCGTATCTTTGAGCTCTTCTGCTTCTTAATTTTAAAGCCACAATACAGGTTTATTTCAGTTGCTTTGTGCCTTGAGCCCTGTGTAAGCGGACTATCATTAAATAATTGGGGCTGAGGCCTCAAACTTCTTCTGAAACTAATTAGCTAAAAACTCCTTACCTTGACACAGAGATCACCCTTTTGATTGATAGCAGACTTCCAACAATTGCTGAGGCTAAGGGAGAACAGTAATACTTTTGCCAACTAAGCAATTTTACTTTATATATACATGGTCTGGAGCAGGGGTAGTCAAACTGCGGCCCTCCAGATGTCCATGGACTACAGCGAATGCTGGCAGGGGCTCCTGGGAATTGTAGTCCATGGACATCTGGAGGGCCGCAGTTTGACTACCCCTGGTCTGGAGGCTTGGAGGCTAGAAGAAATGAAACCTTATAAGTGAACAAGGGATTTAGAGGATGAATCGCTTCCAGTATCCAAACAATAAAACATTGGAGGCTATTTTTTTGTCAACAAATACTTTGCCATCTCCTCCAATTTTTAATCATTTTGCACCTCTTGTTGATACTCCTGATACTTTGATGACTTATCAGAAGCTTCCCCACAGAATGCTTGCTTGAAGGCTGTAATTAATGAAGCACAAAATCCAGTTACTCGACTGGATGAGGAAAGTTAAAATAGTAAGTGAAATTCCAATGGATTTGTTAGAAAGAACAAATGAATTTGTGAATTTGTGAAGAACAGTGAATTTAATTTATATTTGCATTTAATTTAAACTGCTACATTTAAAACTAGAAGGTTTGTCTATGTAGTAGTAGTTTTTTTGAACTTTGCAGTAATAAAAATGTTTCTAAAGCCTCTGACCAGAAGTATCATCTAAGCCAGGGCAAGGAAAAGTAACTTTAAAGTAAAATAAGATACCTACACAGTGCTACAAGTGAGGAATGAAGGAAACCTCCCAATTAGTCTGTCAATCACACAAGGTGTGCCTGATCATATAAAGACAATCTGCTTTCTTGGAGGACTGAGTCACTTGCCAGGAGACATTTGGAAACTGGGTGGGACAAGTAGATTTAGAATCAATGGAATCTTTAAATAACTTAAATCAAGTTCAAAAGTTCTTGTTAACCTTTAGTAGCTCCAAAGTACCAAAGCTGGTGTTTTGACAGAAATCCTTTTTAGAAACCAGGTTTTAGCACCATTATTTCCCGACTTTTCAGATAAACAGGCTCAACAGGACAGTAAAGCTGTGCTCCCTGTCATCAGTGAAAATGAGGGAATGAGCAACCAATACACAACAAAAGATCTACAGAAATACAGGTTAAAGTGGATGTTCAAAAAAAAAAGGGGGGGGACTAGAACTGGAACCATAAAAACCCAACAGGTTGCATGTCTGTATTATTGTTAAAATTATATTACTTTTATTATGCACAATTTTTACAAAACAACTTTAGGAATTAAAATCATATATCCAGCTAGTAGATTGTTGCAAACCAGTATGCTATGTACTATGGGAACCAATAGACCGACACATTTCATCCCTTATAGGGTCTTCTTCAAAGGTCTGGTTTTAACACACACACACACACATATATATAGACTTAACACATATAAAATATATACAGCAGCCAATAAAAGCTCCGAAGTAAGAGCTGTAAAGTATCAGAATCACTTAATGAAAGAAGTTGTCTAGTTTTCAATCATTAGCTGTCTTCCAGAAGCTGCCCAAAATTTCAATGGTGCGTTTCAGTGGTGTGTTTCCTTATTATTTCAAGTATTGCAATGACTGCAATACCATTTTTCCCTTCCTGAGATGCTCAAAGGATAACCATCTGAATTCTGTTGGTATCAGCCTTGCTAAATTTTGTATTTGAGTTAATAGAATGTGGTTGAATTGTTTGTTTGTTGGGCTTATATACTGCTACCCGGCCAGCCAACTTTGATAAATCAGATAACTTTACTTTTATATCCACAAGAGAGTATTGTGTGATCAGTTATGTTTTGATCTCTCATTCTTTTTGGGATCCTGTTGCAGGAGACTACACTATTCCTTTAGTGCAGGGGTCTTCAACCCCCGGTCCGCGGCCCAGTACCAGCCGTTAAGGCCATGGTACCGGGCCGCCAGCGGCCGTGCCTGCCTTCCCCCCCCCTGCAGCGAGGGGGGGGAAGAGGCAGGCGCGGCCACTGGCACACCAGCGACGCAAACGCGCACGCCACTGGCAAACGCGCACGCAAGTGCGGCTGTTCTGCGCATGCACGTTAGCGCCACCTAGTGGCGTAAACGCGCATGCGTGGCCACTGCGCATGCGCGTTTACATGCAGCTGCTGTGGCCGGGCCGCCGGCTCTCTCCCACCCTCGGAGGCGGTCCCCGACTACAAGAAGGTTGGGGACCGCTACTTTAGTGTTAGCTATCAAATTTAGTATTAGTGATTAATCCAACATTGGCCTGGAGTGATAAAATAGATACATTGCCAAGGATCGCCCAGTCTGCAAGTATAATTCAAAAGTCACAACTTTTTAAATATAGAATTAGCCTAGACCAGTAGTTCTCAACCTTCCTAATGCCTCAGCCCTTTAATAAAGTTCCATATGTTGTGGTGACCGCTGACCATAAAATTATGCAAGTGATCTTTCACAAAAATTAAACCGAAACTGGCCAGTTGGCATGAAAATCTATTGTCCATGATTGTATCTAAATGGTTTTTTCCCCCAGGGTTTCTCAGTTCTGTTCTGCCTCTTGTCCCACTATGCCAATCGCACTCTTTTCCACTGTTCCAGACTGATGAACTCGATCTCGATCTACCCTGGCCAAGCTGCTAGCTCTGTCGCAACCCCTGTGAAAGGGTTGTTCGACCTCCAAAGGGGTCCTGACTCCCAGGTTGAGAACCATTGGCCTAGACTATAGATCCTCTATAATTAGTTCAAAGGATCCTTTAAAAACAATCAAAATTGATGGAAATGTAATGATACCTATTGTTGAGTCATTAAAACAGAAGCCTGACGTGTAGAATGAAAAGGGGAAGGGCCAAGATGGCTCGTGTGATAGTGAATGTAAGGACTTAAATGCCTGAATATGTGACATCTATCATCACTATCAAGATTCTAAAATTATAGCTTTACCACGTGAATATTTTAACCTTAAAAATCAATTACAGCACTTCATAAGAATGAAAAGTATATTCATTAATAAACAATGGGAGCAACTTCTCCATGCCACGTCTTCAAGTCATGACAATTCTGGACCATAGACTAAGAAGCTTTTTTGCATCAAAGCTTCTTCTATATTCACTTCACAATTAGTCTATTTTATGAGGAGATCTGTGCAAAAAAAAACATCTTACCTTCCTCTGGATGATTTACCGGATTGGCCACCTGTGGCACCTGATGAAATAATAGAATTGGTTAGTTAAAATCAGGGAAAGCCCCAGGAACGGATGTGATTATCCCTGAAATTTAAAAAATGGACCCAGATCGATGGGCATTCTTACTTGTTACTTTTTTTACGATGGTAAACAGAACTGG
The DNA here is from genome assembly GCF_049243985.1 of Paroedura picta. Taxonomy (NCBI): domain Eukaryota; kingdom Metazoa; phylum Chordata; class Lepidosauria; order Squamata; family Gekkonidae; genus Paroedura; species Paroedura picta. The sequence continues at coordinate 35,441,197 of NC_135373.1, forward strand.
CCTAATGGACAAATGCAATACTAGTTCCCATTTATAAGGAGGGAAACTATATTTCGCCCTGAAATTTCAGACTGATAAGACCCCTCTCTGTAGTAGGGAAACTATATGCCAGACATCTATTATTCAAGCTAACCTTCTGAATGTCACAGCAGAAGAGATGGTTGGCTTGTGCCAAGGAAAAACTACCCAGGATCATTATCATTATCCCACCTGGCTAATAAATACACCAAAAATGCAAAGACCAGACTTTTCACTGCTTTCCTAGACCTTAAAGCAGTCTTTGACTCCATACCAAGGGGACTTATCTGAGATAAACTATCAAGAATGAATAGATAAGAGGTTTTTGTTCCTTATAAAGAAGTTTTATTATACCTCTGTGAACTGTCAAATTAAATGATTTCTGGAAAAAAAGTTAACTCGAAATATTTGGACTAATGAAGCAGTTAAAGGGAGCTGTATTTTAGCCTTTCTTATTCAGACTATTCCTAAATGATCTTGCCCCAACTCTGTCTGGAGTAGGCGGCCATGGCCCTCGCCTTGGCTCCATCCATTTGCCCTTGTTGCTTTGTGCTGATGATACCATTCCATTGTCCCACTCTCAGGTGGGCCTGAAATGTCTACTGAAATGTTGTTTAGAGTTCTGCGTGGCTGATCAGTAGGAACTGAATTATGTGCAATAGAAAATCCTTGTGTCCTTGAGAACCTGGAAATCTCATATATGGGTAACGGAACAGGTTAAGCATTTTAAGTACTTGAGTATATTTCCAATACAACATAAGATGGCAACAAATATGACCAAACCCACCACCCTGGCTTTCATCTGTTTCTTCTTTAATAGAGGAAACCAGTATGTGCCCGCTGCTCTCAAAGTATTTAGTACCAAAATAAACGCTCATTGAAAGCAGGCCAAAGAACTCCATATTTCTGTCATCTTCTAATACCAAATCAACACAGTGCCATTTCTTTGGCCAGATGTAACAACTTGTCTTCCGCAATCCTGCTAGGAAGATTCCAAAAAGCAACATATTCCTATAGATACTTTCCATGCAAAACAAGCAACATTGAAACTATTTTGCATGTTTATTGTCCTTTTTACACAGATATTTGTATAAAATACTTAAGTCCATCTTGTTTAATAAGATGGGACTTCCTGATCTTTTAAAGATTTCCTTCCTTTTAAATAATACCAGTCCTGAAATAATAGAAAGTGTGGTTAAATTTTTGCCAGGTGCCATGAAGTTGCATCAGGACAAGTTCTGATTTTGCTGTATATTTTCTACTTCCCTTTGGGCTTTCTCTATTCACGCTGCTACTTTTTCCAATTTCTGTCTGATATTTATTTATCCTAATTTTTATCTGTGATACAGTTTTATATACCAGTAAAGAAAAGATTGTCTGATTTTTGGGAGGGTTTGGCTTTTGTGATGGTTAAAAAAAAATCTGGAAGGATCTTGTTCACAGAGATCTGAGAGAGGAATTTAAATAAGCTAAGTTGAGAATGGAGCAGAATGCATTCCTCGCAGAAGCTTAGAGCAAGACATTAGATAACAAAGAGTTTTAAGAAGAGGAAATTGTTTGTGGCAGTGTCGCTTGTAACTATTTGTGCTTTGATACTAGCAAGAGGAATGTCACATCGATACAAAGTCAAGAGAATGTTTGTAAAACAGGATTATTCCCTTTAGGGAGCACCAGATTATTGAGCTGTTTGATCTGATCATGCCTTCTTTTCTTGGAGATGTTAAAGTGAACAGTTGCAGAGGAATTTGTGCTCCCCCCTCCACTGTTGCCCCTTATGGTCTGTGATGGCATAACATTATGAAAATTATTCCTCCTACTTTTCATGGGAGTGGGAAATGCCTAAGCCCAGCTTAGCTTTCATGTCTGGAAGTCCATTTTCTGATTGGAGTCCTGAACTTCAGCTTAAAAACCTAATGCTTGCAGAGTTTTGTTCAAATGAATAAAAATGGATTCCAGGAAGTGCTTTTGTTACCAAATTCCCAGTTGTCCCTTTAACCTTTCCCCATGTTGTTTGCAATACTTTTTTAGGTGGCCAGCTTTGTCCAGCGTTTACCAGGTTGCAAGGACCAGGCGGCATTGTTCCGACAAGAGGTGAGTCCTGTCTGTTTAAGTCAAAAAGGTACATGAAAGGGTCTTGCTATTTCTAAAAGCAGACAAGAATGGCCCATAGGGGTTTACGTACTTTTCCCTTTAATTTTTTTAAAAGATAAAATAATGCACCAAACAAGGCAAATTCTTCTCCCTGAAAAGCAAAAATGCTGCATTTATGATGCAAATTTGACATTTTTGTATTTATGTCTAATATAATCTGTGTTTGTAGTACTTAGGAATTATATAGGAAATGCCAAGAACCCCCAAGGACTTGAGGGGTTACTACATTTCCCTTGTATCTTCTTCCCTACACTATATCTTCTTTCTCTTTTACTCCCAGCCGCTAAAGCCTTTTCCCTTTCCCTGCTTCACGCTCTACTTCCAAACTCAGCACCAACCTTGCTTTTATCTGCTCCCCATCTTCTACTTTATTTACTTCATTTATACATTCCACCTTTCTCCCCAGCGGATATCCAGTGCACTTTCCTCTCCTCCATTTTATCGTCTCCACAACCCTGTGAGTCCGATAAGGCTGATAACACTATTCAGTTACCATGTCCCACTTTCAGTGAGGAAATCACTGCAGTCCTTATGGGGTTCACTACTTCCACCTTACAGAATATTCCTCCTCCTGTTCTTCACCTCTATATTGCCAGAAGTTGTTTTCAAAGCTGTCTATCACTCACTTCACTCTCCCTGAATGGTTCCTTTCTGCACCAGCTAGTAATATTCCCCTTTCTTACCTCCCACAAATATTGTTTCCATACACTTCCATTCTTTTCTACCCAAAAACTAATCAAAGCAGCCATAACTTGCACAGCCAAATCAGTGACATTTATTACTTACACTACATTTACCAATCTACTGGGTGCCAAAGCAGAGCCATACAAGCCATTGTTTGATTCAGCTGGATCAATTTACTTACCATTATAATAATTAAAAGCTTTAAATCCGAAGTAAGATAGCCAAATAATCAGGCCTTCCTTTCACTGGTGCCCAAGACAGTGTAGACAACAATTTCTTTTTCAGACAAACCATTATCTAAGATGGCAACAACCCCTTCTGGCCCCCAGCAGACTTTTCTTCTCATGGACTGTGAACCCCCATTTGTCTAGGGCCGCCTTTCTCAACTTTTTTTACCATTGAGAAACCCTGAAACATTCTTCAAGAAACCCCAGAAGTGGTGTGATTAGGCAGAATATGAGTGGGAAGCATAGCTGTTGTACATGCCCAACTGGAGCCCCCCCCCTTCCCACCTCCTCCAGGCACATTGGCCATTTTCAGAGGGGAGGTCAAAATGACCATATATGGTCATATCATGGTAAATGTTTAACAAACCTTAACATATATTTCAAAAATTCATTAACTCCCTTCCAGTCAGGAAATCTTTCCAGGGCCATCAAGAAACCCCAGGGTAACACAAAAGCCTGGTCTAAGGATTTGTGGATCCTTCTTGTTTGCATATCTCTCCCCAATATCTTCTGGTGTTTTATTAAAAGCTAAGATTGCTGTTATCAGAATCACACAGAGTTAGATGAAACTACCAAGGCTAATGCAGCAGTCCTTGGGAGACCATTTGATACCCACAGGCCACTCTTCCATTCTGCACTATTTCTTCCCACAAACCAGAGAGGTCTCCAATACCATGGTGATCTAGTTGTTATCAGGGCAAATACTAACAGCCATTTTTACAGTACTTTGCAACGGGAACACGTATTTTCATTCCACCCAAGTAAAAGACGGCTCTTACGCTCCCAGTTAACATCAGCGGTAGGTGGCCACACAGCCTTCTGCAATTTAATTGTCATTGGCAGCTTCAGTTCCTGTAAACCCTTTGCGGTTACTGCTGTCTGCAGAAGCAGATTGAGGAAAAAAAAATTCAGTGTGTGACTTTTTCTGTGCAAGCAAAACCATCGATGATGGAAAGTTCTGTAAAGCTGTAGCCGATTTATGGTGCCCTCATAGGGTTTTTAAGGCAAGAGACAAAAAGAAATGGCTTGCCATTGCCTGCCTCTGCATTGCAACTCTGGGCTTCCTCAGTGGTGAGCCAGGACTGATCATCTGATGAGACTGGACTAACCTGGGACATCCAGGGTAGGAGAAACAATACACTGGTGTTAGTAGTCCTAGTTGCACTTTCAACTTTGAGTTTAAATTATGATGGCTTTGCCTATTTCTGTTTCCTATGACTTGCTACTTTACAGCCCTGTTATCTGCAGTAGATATTTGGGAACTAGCCAGTCTACACATAAAGAATGGATTTATATTTTTAATAAACAGCAGCTGTCCCATGCATTGCTTAAAAGTGAAGGAATGCTCATTGGTATTGATTTTCTTTACATTCCATAAAGCAGGGATAGGTTTCCCTTCTGACCCACTGTCCCCTGCTTGAAATGCTAAAGATCTTATTTTCATGTTTCTGGCTTTTTGCTAGAAGGAAAAAAAAGATCAATACTGAATTGTCTTAGGAAAGGTCTTTCTTATAGCCCAGTTCTGGCATTCGAAGCGGCACTAAAAGGTTACTCCTTTTCTCCTCCATTTTCTTCCCACAACAACCCTGTGACGTTGAGTATATACGAATGGCCCCCATTCACCCAGCAAACCTTCATGCCAGAGTGGAAATCCTAGTCCAACTTCCTTAACCACACTTAACCCAGCCAGATCCTAGTCCAACTTTCTTAACCACACTGGCTCTTGAGTAAAATTTCACTGCCATTTTATTGTGAAGCCTCAGCATGCTTCTAGACATAGTGACTCCCATATTTATCCCTCAGATATTCCAGATAAAGGTGGCTGGGCCCTAGATTTTCTTCCTGGCACGAGACAATTGCATTTCTCATCCAAAGAAAGCTGGGCTGAAATTATGCCAATTTTAAAGATCCCCCCATCCCCCTTTTGCTTGATTCTGGCTGGATAAGGCATTGGGTGACAGAACTGCTGAACTCTGCTATAACAGTCCATTAGCAGCAATTGAGCTGCCCAAATGTACTGTATTTAGGTAAGTAATGATAGACAGTAAGGAGGGAGTGGGTGGCTGTGCTTTAATTTCATTTTCCATTATTTACTAAATGGCTGGAGTAGAAAAGAGAATAGATTTGTGCACGCTGAGCAATAAAAGCCAAGCGGAGTGAGCAAAACTACTAGTGAGCCATAGATAGGGAATGGCTGCATTCAGATGAGGTCTCTGCAGCTCAGTGCCTTGATAGCTCATCGAATGGAAAGGAAAGGCCACGTGTCAGAATCCAAACGGTATCAGTGCTGGCAAACAGTATTTGGAAGTTGTTTACAGCCATTCCGGTTCATGATCCAAAACCAAATCACAATCCGCGTAACACCTTTTATTTGGACCAACCAGAACTCTACAAAACAGTGTGCAGATGACATCCAAAATGAGAAAGAGCTCTGAAGAACTCTGGAGCTTGCACACTGTTCACTGTCATTTTGACTGCCCCTAATAAAACATAATACATGGACTGTGCTTAGAGTTTAGTCAGCATATACAGTATTTCAGTAGCCCCAAGGTTTTGCCAGTTTCCTTTCCCTTTGAAAGCTCTCCCTTGTGTCCATTTCTCAGGCTGCCTAGCTCACAGGTGCAGTTAGAATGAGATGGGAAAAGGCTGAGTTGGTAGCCTAAAGAATCCATGATAAGTTTCTGCCCATCCATTGCTTATAGACTGCCAGTGAGCTCACCACCTCTGTAGGAGTCAATTCCACTGCTGAACTACTCTGTGTGTAGGGGGGGGGAGGGAATTCTGATATCTAGCCACTATCGTGATATCTGTTGCTGATATTGTGATATTCCACTGCTGAACTACTTTGACTGTGTGTGTATGGGGGGGGGGGAAATCCTGATATCTACCTGGTATTCCTCCACATGAAGCCTGCTGGGTGACCTTGGGCCAGGTGCAGTTCTCTCAGGCCTGCTTGCCTCACAAGGTGCTTGTCATGGGGAGTGGAGGGAAGGTGATTGTAAGCCAATTTGAAACTGCATAAGGTAGAGAAAAACTGGGTATAAAAACCAACTCTTCTTTCAACTCTTCTTGTTGGCCACCAGGAAAGGTGTCGAGAGGCTCCATGATGCCCATGGACAACATTGGGAATCCCTGTCTTAGAATGCTTCCCTGTGTTGGGGGAGAAAAGGGGTGGGTTTTTCCCCCCTGTTGAGCTTGTTTACATTGTGGGTTTTTAAAGCAACTTTCTACCACATGCAGTTTGGAGTTGTATCGCCCATTCTACCACCTGAGGATCCTGCTGCCTCTTTCTTCTCCCTGTGTGAACAAGGCCATAGTTCCAGAAGACAAGGAGAAGTGGTAGTGGTTAGGAGTGCAGACTTCTAATCTGGTGAGCCAGGTTTGATTCTGCATTCCCCCACATGCAGCCAGTTGGGTGGCCTTGGGCTCGCCTCAGCACTGATAAAGCTGTTCTGACCAAGCAGTAATATCAGGGCTCTCTCAGCCTCACCTCCCTCACAGGGTGTCTGTTGTGGGGAGAGGAAAGGGAAGGCGACTGTAAGCCACTTTGAGACTCCTTCAGATACAGAAAAGCAGCATATAAGAACCAACTCTTCTTCACAGGGAGGTTGTGACTTGCTGAAAGACACTGTGTGGACTCTTGAAGGAATATAGAATGTCTGAATTTGAGGCCAAAGCCTTTTATACATAGCTGTACAACCTTCTTAAATGGACACCCTACTTAGCTAATTCATAGAGTTCACCTTTTTAATGCAAGCTTTTCATTGATCGGTTAAAGATTTTAATGCCTCCCTATTAATGCCTATTAAATATATTTGCATAAACTGTCATTTTGGGACATTAAATCTTAAGCAGCAACGCACCACTCTGTATCTTTAGTACATTGGACATAAGTTCTAGAATATTTTTATATTCATATATTTTGTGGTTGCATATAATCTGTCATTCACATTAGATTCTTCAGTTAAGACTTGTGGCTTCTTCAGAATCCCTGCCCTGTAAAGCAGGGGCAGGTAAAATGTCACTCAGGAATGACTACAAGCTATTTAAATAGCTCTCTACCCTATCCTGTCTGCTGCTGTATTCATTTTGTTTTACTTCTCTATAAAGTGAGCCACTGGCAATGGCTTCTCTTCTCCTTCAGTGGGGGAAGTCATCCAAACTGGTTTGGTCATACCTCCTCCTGGACTGAACTCATTCAACCCGTCCAACTACCGCCCAGTTTTGCTCCTGCTGTCTCAGGCAAAGTGTTTGAGTGGGTGGTTGTGGGAAAGCCACAGAGATCTCCCTGGACAAAACATTGGCTCTTGAACCATTCTAGTCTGGCTTCTGACCCAGCCATGGGGTGGAGATGGTTCTAGTCATGCTTACAGACTCTCCAGAGGCAGCTGGATCTAAGCAGGTTGACGCAGCTGTTTTTGCTAGACCCAACAGCAGTATCTGACAGTGTCAATCATTCCTAGCTGATATAGAGATCCAGGGCACAGACTTTAAGTGTTTGCAAGCCTTTCTCCAAGGTCACTGACACAAGGAGGCACTAGAGCAGGGGTAGTCAAACTGCGGCCCTCCAGATGTCCATGGACTACAATTCCCAGGAGCCCCTGCCAGCATTCGCTGGCAGGGGCTCCTGGGAATTGTAGTCCATGGACATCTGGAGGGCCGCAGTTTGACTACCCCTGCACTAGAGGAAAGAACCTCCTGGCAGCCTGCCCTGGAATGCAGGGTCCTGTAGGGCAGGGGTAGTCAACCTGTGGTCCTCCAGATGTCCATGGACTACAATTCCCACGAGCCCCTGCCAGCATTTGTTGGCAGGGGCTCATGGGAATTGTAGTCCATGGACATCTGGAGGACCACAGATTGACTACCCCTGCTGTAGGGCAGGGGTTGTCTGAAGATTTATTGTCTTAAGTAGAGCCAAGTCATCCACCTTCCACCACAAAATAATAATAAAAATCTAGTAAGTGAGAATACATGAGCAAAAGTTAATCCTGCTAAATTAGTAAACTGGGTCACAACATCCAACAGCCATATGGTAATTCTTTGGTAAAACATTGTCATGATGGTTTGGTCATACTCTGAGGTTCATAGTCTGAGGAAGAGTGCCTGCACTCGAAAAGCTCACGCCTTGAATAAATCTTTGTTGGGCTTAAAGATGCCACTGGACTCTTTTGTTTTGTTGTGCTGCTTCAGACCAACTTGGCTACATCTGTCATTTATTCTCTTACAGAAGGATTATGGCACATTAAGGGTTGTGGAGTCGTGGTAGAGCCACCTCCTTTGCATACAAAAAAAAAAATTCCCTGATTCACTCCTGGACATCCTGAGTCAAGACAGTTTTTAGGCAGCAGGTATTAGAAAAATACCTTCCTTTGCCTGAAGCCTGGGGCAGCCACCTCTAGTCAGTGAACAGTGCCAAATTTAAGCAGCCCTGCTTTGTCACAGAGCAATTACATACAGTCACCACTGAAAGAGAAATGGTGTCGCAGGAGCTTTAGCAGGTGTAGTTGTCTGTGTTGCCAGTTCTCAGCCTTAAGCCTTTCTGTCCATCTGTTAATTGTAAGGTCACAGAAGCCATCTGTCATCCGTCAAAATTACTTTATTTCCCTTTTCTCACACTCCAGCAAATCGACGGCGAAGCCTTCCTTCTCCTAAACCAGTCAGACATTGTTAAGATACTGAGCATCAAGCTGGGACCCGCGCTGAAAATATACAACGCCATCCTGATGTTCAAGACAGCCGAAGAAGTTTGAAAGAGCTCCTCTCTGACTAGGCTGGAGCACGAGGGCGGACATTCGTGCAGGAGAAGAAAGCAAGTGTTCATCTGCCCCCCATCACCACCACTAAACCCGAATAGGCTAGGACCTTGGAAAGGCAATGTGGCCTTAATTGTTTTTCAGATTGATTTGGGTAGATTCTGCTGAATGGATCCCGAAGAAGAAGAGGAATCCCTTCTGCCACTTGGAATGAATGCAGTGGCTTCCCTTCTAGGAAGAGATTATTACTTTTTTCTAATTGAATTTTGAATATGGTTATATTGATCTTTTGTGAAGATCTTGAAGACGCCTCCGGTTATAAGAGGATTCCCAGGTATTGCTATTGGTGGGGAGCCAATCTTGATCAAGCAAACTGCATTTCCTGCTGACAGTGCCTACGAAAAGAGAGACCAAGCTGTCTCCAGATTCTTTAATGTTTTCTGTCTGCATAAAGTCTTGAGGGTGGGGTATTTTTTTAGTAGAACGGGGAGTCTTCAAAGCAGTGTTTGGTTCCTAGTACTGGGAAATTCAGGTATCTCTTTTCTTCCCAGGCTACTAAAACCCTTCTTTTTCAGCTATCCAAATACCGGCATTTAATTTTGTTGTTGTGTCATCGTGGTTGTCTCTAAGTCCAGCAGTGTTTGCTTGTGGAGGAAAGGGAGGGGTTCCACATGAAGTCCATCTCCATGTATGATGAATGTGAAGTGTATTGTATTGTGTTGCATTGTTTAAATGCACAGTTAATAAAGGTCACAGGAGAGGGCTCAGAAGGCAGGCTCATCAGTTGAGTGCCAAGTTCTTTTGAATGAACGGTACAAAACATACTAGGGAGCCCTTATAAAACAAAGGGCCAGTTTTTAAAAGAATGCCTGTTTGATGGATGCATTCAGTCCTCTCCCTCCCTCCCTCCCCGCCCCTCTCTTTTCTTGCCAAGAAATTTTACTGAGCCCCCCCGGGAAAGAACGAGGTATAAATCTAAAACATTAATAAAAGATCCAGTGACTTCAGAAGCATTACGGGTTTTTATACACATGACTGGCTTATTGTAGAGAGGAGACGACTGAGAGAGGATCTGATAACCATCTTCAAGTATTTTAAAGGCTACCATATAGAGGATGGAGCAGAGTTGTTTTCTCTTGCCCCAGAGGGACGGACCAGAACCAATGGGATGAAATTAATTCAAAGGAAATTCCGTCTAAATATCTGGAAAAAGTTCCTGACAGAGCAGTTTCTCAGTGGAACAGGCTTCCTCGGGAGGTGGTGGGTTCTCCATCTTTGGAAATTTTTAAACAGAGGCTGGATAGCCATCTGACGGAGAGGCTGATTCTGTGAAGGCTCAAGGGGGTGGCAGGTGACAGTGGATGAGCGATAGGCTTGTGAGGGTCCTGCACAGTGCAGGGGGTTGGACTAGATGACCCAGGAGATCCCTTCCAACTCTATTAATCTATTGTTCTGATTTTTTGCCAACACATCACACACAATTTGCATCTTTCCTCTGTTATGCTAGCAGTCTCTTGAGCATAGATCCCCTTCTTTTCTGCTCATTTTAGTGAGACTTGCATGCAGGCTGAGTCCAGCCAACTTAAAATAAGTAGATGCCCCAGAGCATCATTCCTCTGTGAGGCAAGTGTGCAGAAGGCTGTTGCTGAAAGAAACTAGAAAGTTCGAGGCCCAAATGGGCCTATAGTCTTATCGGTCTTTGAGTATTTGCCTGTAGTAACTGCAATTTTATGCTGATTTATTATGCATTGTTTTTATTGCTTGAAATGCCTGTATGCCCGGTCGATTGTTCACCAGCCTGAGAAGGGTGGTGTATAAATTAAATAAATAAAAATAAGCAAACAGTGCTGTGCAAGAGACCAGTTACCCAGGTCTCCTGCACAGTACAACAGGCAAATACTTTATTGCAAGATGGACCAGGGAGTGGTTTTTGCTTTGCTTACGGAAATGGATAAGACTTTCAGGTGAGGAAGGAGGATACAGGACAAACTTCGGCCCAAAGAAATCAGATCATCCAACAACGAGCTGGTAAGAAAAAGAAACAAAAATAAGTCAGTGTTGTCCATTGCTGTTTTTCCGGTGACAGCTAATGGCCAAGCCCGTGGTTGTGTTGACTCATATGTAGGATCTGATATTAGAATAGAGGCAAGTAGTTGTATGTCTGTTTTCCAAAGAAAACTACTGTCTCTTAGGAAGCAGATGATAGGCATGTATTCTCTCCTTTCAGACATAGAGTCTTCTGAACTCCCCCCCCCCCAGAACACTTGCTGACTTGCTCTCCTGCATGCAAATCAAAGTGACCACTCATATGTTTCCTTGTTGTACTCTAGTCTCTTGGGCTAGGAGGGTCTTCTCCAGCCCCTAACCAAACTTTGTAATTTATTTGGAGGGTCGGTTGTGTGCACTGGACTAGGATTGGACAGATGTGGTCTCAAATCCTGGTTCAGCCATAAAGTTCACTGGGAGATTGTCTCGGGATAGTCACATACTCAATGCCCTCTCCCTTGCAGTATCTTTATTAAGAAAAAATGGACTGGGGGGAGCCGTGTTTTCTTGTTAGCTCTTAGAAGGATGGAAGGAAAGGATAGGAATGTAATAGATGAACTTGAGAAAGGGTGAAAAAGTTCTTAATGGCAGCTTTTCTGGTCTCTCTTTTCTCCATCACTGGCAGGAGCACACAGCACATATCTCCTTTTCACAGTGGTGACTGGAGGCAGTGTCTTTTAAGCCTCATAGGCAATTGTGTAACATTTTCACTCATGATGGATGGCTTCTGGTTAGATCCGTTTCACATCCCTCATCCACACACACACACACACCAGTCTCCATAAAAATTGCCATACGTGAAGATGATCTAAGCCTCTTAAATCAGTATACAATCCGGGCTGCTGAATTTGAACAATATTAACTAAGTCTGCAGAACCAGTGCATCTCATAGCCTTCTATTTTTGTATATGTCCAGGAGTTTAAAGCCTTCTGCATCTACTGGCCGATTTGAGGCCAGTAGAGAGAATCTCTTGGTAATCAGGAGCAGCCACTGACAATGGGACGCTTACTTAAAGAGCATCAAATTATATGGGTCAGATACATATTTTTAAAAATACATTTCTCATGAGGTAAAAAGAGGATAATTGCCAAAGGGCATATTCAGCATACTTTTCTCTGCAAGAGGAAGCAGCTGACACATTCCCATGGAAATAAAGTTGGTTAAACAATGAACTCTGCATATTTGCAAAGGGCAACCACTAGTACTACATTCATATGCTTACACAATGCAGGATTTCTCTTTACAAAACTGATTGCTTCCAAGAAAGTGCTGTGGAAGGAGGTTTTGTTGCAGATATGTACATCACCTTTCAGGGCATGTTCCACAGTGCAATTATGCACAAGTAGAAATGTTGTATTAATGGCAAAAAAAATGAATATTATGCCAAGTTACTCTTAAACCGCTCTCCTGAAACAAGTCCTGGGTGAGTTACAGTAATGCAAGGCAGCTTGATTCATCCTTGGTTCAACTTCATGGCTTCTTCGTGGCACTTCGCAGGCCTGACATAGAGAGGAGCTATCAAGCTTTTTCCGAATAGTATTAACTCCCAGGTGTGCTCATCCCTCTCCTCACAAAGGAGACTGACTTTCCCTCCCAAAAGTCATGTGAACACGGGAGGGATTAGCGCTCCTCCCTCATTTCTCTGTTCACCACTGGTGTGAGAGGACAGATTTTAGGAAACTGAAGACTTCATTTTTCCTCAGGCTTCTCTGAGGTACAAACTAGGAATAATAATAAATACCATATAAGCATACAGTCATTTATCCTGTGAGAATGGCCTTCTTTAAAAAGTGATGGGAGTATAGGACAAAGATGGCCCAGGACATTGACTGTTTGTGTTATGCTTGCGAGGAGGTCATATTACTGGCTGTTGCCAGGCCTGCCACAGGATGACACCTAAGATGAGGGATGGTAGGACGGTGGGACTGAAATGGCCCTTTATGAAACAGCGAAGTTCTGCCTCAAAACCAAGCCCTGCAGGAGATAAAACTTCCGACAAATGCCTCTGGATTCCTCTCCGTGTCAAGCTAGCTCCGCTCCGTGTCAAGCCTGCAAAAACACATTGCTTGTGTGCCTGCACAGAAGAGTTTATAGGTAAGTGCAACCTTGTTTTCAGCTCCATATTTAGCTGAGCACAGATATTGAAATTGTAAATAATGGGGAAGTTATCTTGATTAACTACATGGGCTATCCATGGTTTATTTCTGTGAGACTCAAAAGACATGTTTATCCACCAAAAGGTAACTGCCAGGTTAAGTCCACTGACACAATTTTTTCATGGAGGTCATGTCTTGATGGGTCTTTAGTGTGAACTGTGGCAATACAGAAAGGGGAAAGGGGGTTTAACCCTGACTGTTTCTACAGCTGCAAAAAAGCCACATTGGCAGCCCTACAGTTCCATGGAATCACAAACCAAAATCTTGCTGTTAAGGTGCAGATCTGAATGCACTTCCTGTTTGCCGCACAGTTTGAGAGAGAATCCTGCTAAAACACAATTTCTCCCCCTTCTCTGGGAGGAAATTTACATTTACCCAATGAAGAAGCTCGGGACTCGCTTCAGCTTCCTCCTCCATTTCCTGCCTCAATTAATGACATATTAACTCCGACCAATAATCTGCCTCCTACTTTCTGCCCTCTACCTCAATTATTTTTTTATTTTGAACACGATCACGTTACAACGCAAATCCGCAGTAACAAAAGCACCCACTTTCTGGGGATGCAGTGTTATAGAACTCAACATGATAATGTACTGAAAAGGACAGAGCTGATAGGCAGCAAACCCTGAATACAGGAAGGCTAGATCTGGGGCAGAAAGCTGCCTGCCTTCTCCGTGCATTGGAGCTGTAGCCCGGATGCCTCTAATGGTGGGAGAGAGAAAAAGAAGTGACAGAGCAAAACATCCCCAGGACTCAATGCCAGCTGACAGGTGCAGTGCCTATCAGCCAAACCCAGCACCCCATCAGGGCAAATGCCAGCTCAACAGAGAGCTGCAACACTGAATCACAATCTTAAATTGACTCTGAAACCATAAACATTCCCTGGAAAAGCAGTGCAGTTCAACCAACACCCCTCCTATAAAACCAAACACCAAGGAAGTGGCAGAGTGGCAGAGCAGCCCCCGAGGCAGCAGCTGGGGAGGAGGACGAGGAAGAGCTGCGGCCCGGTACCGACTGATCCAGGGACTGGTACTGGTCCCCGGACCGGGAGTTGGGAACCGCTGCCCTAATACACTCAAAGAAAAAAAGGTACCTTCCTTTTTGCATTTGCTGGCAGGGGCTCATGGGAATTGTAGTCCATGGACATCTGGAGGACCACAGGTTGACTACCCCTGTCTTGGGGCATCATCTTCTCTGGAGCATTTTGCCATCTCCTCTGTTCACAGACCAGAGAAAAACATACCAGTATCCCGTTCCAAACTGCATTGCACCATACTAGTTGTAGTTACATTACAATCTACTTGTTCAGATCAATTATTATTCCAAAGAAGAGATAAATTAAAATACAGAGGACATTTGACCTTTCTGAAGGAATGTTAAGAATGCAGGTTAGCACTGCTGGTTTTTCCTATTTGTCTCTGGAATTTGTTAACCATTTTCATTACGCTCTAAGTAAATTTACTCTCATACTTTGCCTATAAGTATGAACCATTCCTTGACAGTGTGAGTGTGAACACAAAAGCTCACACCTTGAATAAAATTTCATTGGTCTTAAATGTGCCGCTGGACTCAAAATTTGTTCTTATGCGGAAATAGTCCAGGATCCTAAAATGGCTTGGCAGTAAGGAAAAGTCATATTTAAAAAAGACCTGTCCATCAGATTGAATATTTGTTAATAAAAGAAGAGCCGTTTTTATTAATCCAAATGGATTTGCCCGAGAGAATCCGTCACTCCATTTGTGATACTGTTTAAGGACTGGTCTTCATGGATGATCAAAGCCAAAACTTCATTATTCTGAATAATTCTGCTATTTATGTGCATTGCTTTGCATTCCTAACCTTACTTAGTTGAGAGAGTCCCCTCCCCCATCTCCTTTTCCTTTCACTAGAGGATTTTAAGGGGGGCGGGTGAAGAAAATTTCCATGCCATCAGAACCGATCATCTTTGCAATCTAACGGTCATAGATTTCCGCTCTTGGGAATGAATCATCTCAGATGCTGCACATAAGCATTTCAGCAACAGTGATATTCTTTACAAGCAAAGCAAAGAATATATTTGGCCCAGGGGAGAAGCTAGATCAGCTACAAGAATTCCTGCCTTAGCCGCTTCCATGCCCGTAGAAGGGATTCACGTCGGAGGAAGCTTTATAGTTTCTGACGTGCTGTCCATTGCGTGATGAATGGGTTTATTTTTGAAATGTCCGTATTAATGCATTCAAGGCGCATGCAAAGCAGAGGAGGACTTCATGGGACTTCGGCTTACAGCATGTGAGATGATGTTGCTATTTTTGCTAATTGTTTTGCAGACCTTGCAGTTTTTGATATTTGCCATCCATGTTTCACTCAGAAAATGTGAATAAAATGCATAAATGGGCCCTTTTGGGTCTTCTCTTCCTGCATGCAAGTTGTTTGTGCTCTGACCACACTTGCTGATCCAGTATTAGCTACCCAGCCAAACTTCTTACTTACCAAGAAAAGTTAATCATGTTAGTTAGGCATGTGCGCTTCTTTGGCCAAAAAATGTCTGAATCGGGGCTGCTTCGGACACAGGTCAGCCAAATATGGTCTGAAGTGGCAAATGCTATAGTTTTGTATGGCTGAATCACAGTCATCCGAATCGGCTCCACCTTCGGACAACTCCAAAGCGATTCGGCCATTAAAGTCAATGGCGCCATTAAAGTCAATGGGAATTTCCTTATTTCTGACTTCTCCATGGTTTGGGGGGGGGGTGGGGATTTGAGTTAGACTCCAAACTTTTGGGTAGCTTGACAACCCTCTTCAGTAAACACCTCCCAGGTTTCAAGAAGATTGGAATAGGGGGTCCAATTTTAGGTACCTAAAGTAGGGGCCCCTATCTGGCTCCATTGTATCCTATGGTGCAGGGGTAGTCAACCTGTGGTCCTCCAAATGTTCATGGACTACAATTCCCATGAGCCCCTGCCAGCATTAACATCTGGAGGACCACAGGTTGACTACCCCTGCTATGGTGGAAATTCAGACTCTAGTCTTACTCCATTGGATACAATGAAGGCTGGATAGGGCAACCATTTTGGGTGCCCCTAGAGCTGGACCCCCTGGTCTAGTCTTCATGAAACTTGGAGGAGAGGGTCTTTAGAAAACAGGGTCTTTAAGCGACACTGAAAGTTTGGAGCCTCTAATTGAAATCCCCAACCCTACCCCCAGGCCACTGAGAAGATGGAAATGGGAACTTTAACGAAGCAGGGAGGGGAGGGGGAGATCTCTAACATGCAGATGCCACTCTCCAGGCAGGAGGTGATGGGGATAAACAAGAATTACAGCTCAAGCTTCACATAGAGCAGTTCCCATCACTTCCCCTGGAGAAAAGGGATGCTGCATGCCAGAGGAGGGGAGCTGTGGCATCACACCCTAGCAATTCTGGGGTGCCAACCTCTAGGTGTGACCTGGAGACCCACTGAAATCACATTACAGCCAAGAGAGATCAGTTCCTCTGGTGGGGGGGGGATTGCAGCACACTGGGAGTCTCAAGGGATGCCAGCCCACGTTGCTGTACCCACTGCCCCTGGTTCTTCTCAAGGGCTGTTCTTTCCACCGCCATCTTCCTTGCTGCAGCCACCTTTGTTCCATCAGGCTCCCACTCCCCCGGCCAGCAGGGGTCTTCTGGGAGGAGTCTAGGTCACCAGTTGGCACATCTGGACACCACTGTTCTTTCATTTATTTGCTGTCCTTTCTCAATGAGATTAAAAACAATTACAAAATTAGAACCAACAGTGTATGGAACACCATAAGCAACAGAGCAACTGAGTAGCAGATCAGTTTAGTAAAAACAGGGTAATATATACAGTGCATAGTGCAATGACCCTTATTTAAGAGCACTCTCCCTGATCAGCAGCTGTAGTGCCTTCATGGGTCCTTGAGTGGTGCTACTGCACCACTTCAGATGTATAAAGCAATTGCTCCATCATTTCTGGGATGACTCAAAGGAAGTTTGTTCCTAGCGCCCAGTTCCTTATTTAACAGAGCTCTACATGCAGCCTGAATTGGGAATTAAATCCAACATCTCCTGAACCCACACTCCCTTTATGTAAAAAGGAACAGGAATCTTGTGGCTCTTTACAAGGCTAACATGTGCTGGCTTACACTTCTGTGGATAAGCCCACTTACTCTCACTTCCAGTATGTTTGTGAACACTCCATGACATTACAGCAAGCTTAGCAAACTGCAGCAGTAGAGAGGGATATGGAGAATGGAAGATGGGTTTGCCAATTTGGCTGCTAGCCGTCAGCTATTTTGCTTTTCCTATCAGATAACATTTTGTTGTTGTTTTAATTAGAGTTCTGTTTAAATAATCAAGGGCCCTACATTTCCAGCAAACCTGGAAGGGTAATTTACACTTCCAATAAGTGAGGCATCCTGGCTCTGAATCAAACCATAGCAAAGGTCAACGTTTTACACTGAGTCACTTTTTTTTTTTAAATTTTTGCAGGCGATTTTATACTTCCCTTATAAAATTTAGATGAGAGCATTATGCAACTGCCGCTGGGAACAGAAATCAAACTTGGGATTTGGCTCTCATTCTAATTTATTTTCATGCTGCAGCAAAACTATCCTCTCCAAGCATGTTTCTGCGGAAGTTTTCCTTATATCCTCCCTCTTCCCCCATTTATGTTTTCATAAGCTTTCATGCTAGAACAAAGTGCTAGGAATCAACCTTTAAATATGCTGCCTTTCACTTGACTTGCTATCTGATGGTACTTCAAGGGAAAGTGTGTGGGGGGGGGGGGGCTGTGGAAGTGATTTCATGGAGTTAACAGCCTCCCAGAGGACTGTGGTTGCCAGCTCCCATGATGTTCTGATGGGTAAACTGGAGGACTGCAGACTGGGTTTTCAGATGATGAAGAAGAAGAGTTGGTTCTTATATGCCACTTTTCCCTACCCGAAGGAGGCTCAAAGCGGCTTACAGTCGCCTTCCCATTCCTCTCCCCACAACAGACACCCTGTGGGGTGGGTGAGGCTGAGAGAGCCCTGATATCACTGCTCGGTCAGAACAGTTTTATCAGTGCCGTGGCGAGCCCAAGGTCACCCAGCTGGTTGCATGTGGGGGGAGCGCAGAATCGAACCTGGCATGCCAGATTAGAAGTCCGCACTCCTAACCACTACACCAAACTGGCTCTCTGATGAAGATGGTTAGGTAGCTAAGGAGCTTGCGAGAACTCTGCACCCAAAGGGTGGCCTTTGCCAATGTTTCATCAGATTGGAGGGCGGTGAGCAGTGCTGGGGTTTGTGCTGGGTCCAGTACATTTCAACATATTTATCAATTATCAGCCTGAGTGGATGGAAGGACTACTCATTTAATCCGCAGATGACACCAAATTGGGAGGAGTGGCAAACACAGAGATCGAATCCACCGAGATCTGAACATGCCGGAAAAATGAGCAAATGAGAACAAGATGCAATTCAATACGTGTACAGTTCTACCTCTGAGTCACGAAAATGAGAAACAGCCGTACTGGATGAGAGATACCCTTCTGATCAGCAGTGTGTGTGAATGAGATCTTGGGATACTTGGGGACTGTAAGCTAAATGTGAGCAGACAGTGTGATGCGGTGGTAAAGGCGGCCAATGCAGTCTTGGGCTGAATCAACGGAGGCATCACATCAAAATCACAACATGTCATAGTCTCACTGTATACTGCACTGGTCAGACCACACCTGGAGTACTGTGTGCAGTTCTGAAGACTTCACTTCAAAAAGGATGTGGACAAAATTCGGAGGGTGCAGAGGAGACTGATGAGGATGATTTGGGGTTTGAGGACCAAGTCTTATAAGAAAAGTCTGAGGGAGAAGAGGATGTTGAAAGAGGACATGATTGCTCTATTTCTTCCACCATTCCAAAGAGAACACAGGATTGGCAGGCCATTCTAGACTGAAAATTCCTGAACCGTTACGTAAAATCATGTCATTTCCGCATGGAGACATTAAAGTCGATTGCGGAGGCCAACCAGGTGACTTTCAGATTTCCCTTGATCTGCAGGAGGCGTACCTCCATATTCCCATATTTCCACCACACAGATGCTTCCTGTACTTCTTTGCACAAGGAAACCACTATCAATACAAAGACCTCCCTATCGGACTCTCTCCTGCCCCCAGAGTATTCACAAAAGTTTTAGTTGGCACTTGGAGGAGGCCAGGGAACAGTTCCTGCTGGCAGCAGAGGAGAGTACCTGCAGTAATAGGTTTAAATGACACACAGAATAGCCTCTTGTGGCGCAGAGTGGTAAGGCAGCTGTCTGAAAGCTTTGCCCATGAGGCTGGGGGTTCAATCCCAGCAGCCGGCTCAAGGTTGACTCAGCCTTCCATTCTTCCGAGGTTGGTAAAATGAGTACCCAGTTTGCAGGGGGGTAAAACGGTAATGACTGGGGAAGGCACTGGCAAACCACCCCGTATTGAGTCTGCCATGAAAACACTAGAGGGCATCACCCCAAGGGTCAGACATGACTCGGTGCTTGCACAGGGGATACCTTTACCTTTACCTTTAGAATAGTACTGGCTAGATATCAGGGAGGGGAAGTAGACGGAGTAGATCCACAGTGGAATGGGCTGCCAAAGGTGGTGGTGAGCTTCCCTTCACTGGCCGTCCTTAAGCAGCAGCTGGACAGATCTTCACCCTGGATGCTTTAGGCTGGTCCTCCATTGAGCAGGGGGTTGGACTAGATGGCCTCTATGGACCCCTTCCAATTCTATTACTTCTATAAACTATCTTGATAAAAGCAAGTTCATACAGAAATTGTCACAAAGTAATAAACAACTTTTCAAGTTGCCCAGAACTTCATCAGGATGGATGTTCCACATGAGCCAGGATGTAAGGTGGCAGACTCTAGATTGGGACAACCCTGCAGATTTGGGGATGGAGCCAGGAGAGGAACCCTAATAGTGTATGAGGCTGCACCTTCCAAAGCAGCCATTTTCTCCAGAGGAACTGATCTCTGCTGTTCAGAAATCAGTTGTCATTCTGGGAGGTAGAATCATAGAATCACAGAGTTGGGCCATACAGGCCATCTAGTCCAACCACCTGCTCAACGCAGGATCAGCCCAAAGCATCCTAAAGCATCCAAGAAAAGTGTGTATCCAACCTTTGCTTGAAGACTGCCAGTGAGGGGGAGCTCACCACCTCCTTAGGCAGCCTATTCCACTGCTGAACTACTCTGACTGTGAAATTTTTTTCCCTGATATCGAGCCTATATCGTTGTACTTGAAGTTTAAACCCATTACTGCGTGTCCTCTCCTCTGCAGCCAACAGAAACAGCATCCTGCCCTCCTCCAAGTGAAAACCTTTCAAATACTCAAAGAGGGCTATCATGTCCCCTCTCAACCTCCTTTTCTCCAGGCTGAACATTCCCAAGTCCCTCAACCTATCTTCATAGGGCTTGGTCCTTTGGCCCCACATCCTCTTTGTCGCTCTCCTCTGTACCCTTTCAATTTTATCTACGTCCTTCTTGAAGTGAGGCCTCCTCCCAGAAGAGCCTCCCAGAGGTGTCCAGGCCCCACCTGGATATTGGCAACCCTAGCTAGGGGTGGGGGAGGAGAAAGGTGTTTCGGCGCACAGTGGGAAAGCTTTGAGTCTGCAATGTGTTCACCTTCCTGGAAAGGTTGCAACATTTAGATTAGGTGGCACAGGGTGCAAAACAGATTTCAAGATGGGCCATCTAAGCCTGCAATGCCTCGTGCTCTACCAGGCCGTGCCCAGAAGGAAGACCTCTTCCCTTCTGGGGTCTCTTTCTCTGAATCAGAGTGTTTTCCTTTGAATCCCTCTTTGCAGCATAACTGGCCGTTTTAAAAATCCACGGGAACCAGCCTCCAGCCTCTTAGAAAAAGAACAGAGACAGCAAAAAGCCGAGCCAGAATTTTGTGTTGCTTGGGAAAGAATGCAGCGCAAACAATCACGTTATTGTCTTTTCCGTAGCTGCACAGTGCTGACATAATTATATTGCCATCTTTTATGATAAATATATAAGCCATTGTATAATTGGAAGCAGGTCGGGGAAAGCGGGGTCTGTTTCCCTTGTGAAAACAGCCTCTCCGTCTGGCCACATTGTGCCCCCCACTGGGGTTCTTCAGTCTTTGCGTTGAGCAACACATTATTAAAACCAACTTTGGGTGGGATGTACTTGTCGCGGAGGGAGGATGCCATAAATCCTTCATATTCTACAATTATCCTACCTAAGAGCACATGTCTGTCTGGCCGAGGATTTTCCATAAAACTTGCAAATGTGTTTGGGTCAGTGCAAGAGAGGGCCACAAAGGCAGGTGTTGGAAAGGAGGCCGAACATGTGGAGGAAATCAAGGCAGTGCCTAGGAGCCCTCTGCTCTGGCTGGCTCAGGCTAGCCTGATCTTGTCGAATCTCAGAAGCCAAGCAGCGTCAGCCCTGGTTAGCCCCTGGATGGGAGACCACCAAGGAAGTCCTCCTGGTTGTTATGCAGAGGCAGGCAAAGGTGCAGGTGGTGCTGTCAAATTGCAGCTGGCTTACAGCAACCCCAGATGGTTTTCAAGGCAAGAGACTCATAGGTTAAGGCTTAAGGAGGTGGCAGGTGACAGTGGATGAGCGAGAGGGTTGTGAGTGTCCTGCATAGAGCAGGGGGTTGGACTAGATGACCCAGGAGGTCCCTTCCAACTCTATGATTCTAGGTGGTTTGCTATTGCCTGCCTGTGAGTAGAATCCCAGAATTCCTTGTGGTTCATTCCTAGTGTGATCCCCCCTTAACTCCCAACTTCTGATGCGATCAAGCTAACCTGGGGCATCCAGATCCCCTCAAAAACAGCCATTCTCAACCAGGGTTCTGTGAAACCCAGGGGTTTCTTGACATCCCTGGAAGAATTTCCCAAATGGATGGGAATTAATTTTTAATATATACATATAGATATTTTTAAATTTTGTTAAACATTTATCAGGTGATATGACCATATATGGTCATGTTGACCTGCCCCCCTCCCTCCCCAAATGGCCAATGGTGGGCTTGGGAGGGGGAAGGGGAGGGGCTCTGGGTGGGCATGTACACAGCTATGTTTCCTGACCATATTCTACAGGATTGCAGCACTTCTGGGGTTTCTCGAAGGCTGAAAAATGTTTCAGGGGGTTCTCAATGGTAAAAAAGTTGAGACAGGCTGACTTCGACAATACTGGGAAAGCCAGTGTGGAGCAGCAGCTGAGGCATCAGGTAAGAATCCAGTTTATCAAGCTCTGAATCCCCTCCTTCTGCCATGGAAGCTTGCCGGGGGACCCTGGGCCAGCCTAATTTATGAAGATAGAATGAAAGAGAGGAGAATAAGATAAAGCCCCTCTGGGTCCCCAATGGGCAGAATGACAGTATAAATGAATAAATAAATACTATTACAGGACCTGTTACCATCAGCTGTACCTGGAAAAAAATGGCTTCTTTGAAAGGCGTACCAATGTCCTTCCCCTCCTTAAACCACTCTCCTCCTTGGCTCCACTCTCAAATCTCCATGCATTTCTGAACCTGAGGTTGGCAACCCTACCACATTTCTTTCCCTCTACAGCCTCCCATATAAATCTGTCTCGCAGGGACTCAGGGCCTACATCTGAGAAAGTGGACGCTAGTCCATAAAAGCTTATACTAGAAGAAGAGTTGGTTTTTATATGCTGCTTTTCTCTACCCGAAGGAGTCTCAAAGCAGCTTACAATCGCCTTCCCTTTCCTCTCCCCACAACAGACACCCTGTGAGGTGTGTGAGGCTGAGAGAGCCCTGATATTATTGCTCAGTCAGAACAGCTTTCTCAGTGCCGTGGTGAGCCCAAGGTCACCCAGCTGGCTGCATGTGGAGAAGGAGCTCCCCAGATTAGAAATCCGGCTCACCAGATTAGAAATCCAGATTAGAAGTCCACACTCCTAACCACACCACCAAACTGGCTCTCTTCTACAATTTAAATGTGTCACAGGATTCCAGTTTGATTTTGCGGCTGCAGACCAACATGGCTCCCCTTTCTGGAAACTTCTTGGCCTTGGTCTTCATCAAGTAATGGGAGCCAGCCAGCTATAATTCCAGACTATAATTCATTGTTTCAGCAAATGAGTTGCCGCATTTGTAGAAGGCTGTTCTGTCAGAAGAATGATGGATTTATTCTTCTTGTGCTACAGCCACGGCCTGGCTGAGTTCCTACCAGCACATTAACGGTTAAGGTTGCCAACTTTTCATTTAGCTAGTGCAAGTGTGCCATAAATAGTATTCGGATTATGGCAGCTAAGGGATAACATTTATCTCCACATTATGCTTCACTTACTGATTTAAGACATTTAAAGCAAAAGATCAGGCTAGGGTGTTTTTTAGCCATTTTTGGCACCCTCATCTGTGCCAGGAAATGTAGGGGGAGGGGTGTTACAGTCTGAATTATCAGTGTCACATTGATGTTGTGATGTCATTTTCAGGGCAAACCCAGAAGTGATGTCACCGTATTCACTAGAATCTCTTGGCACAATCGGAACAGGGGTACCAACCTGCAGGTCAGATCTGCAGTTTCCCCAGAATTTGAACTCCTCTCCAGACTACAGAGATCAATTCCCCTGAAGGAAATGGCAGCTTTGGAGGGCAGGATCTATGGTAACATCTCCTCTCTGAACTCCCTCTCCTCCCCAAACTCTGCCCTCTTCAGGCAACCACCCCTAAACTTCACTAAACCAGAGTTATAGAATCATAGAATCATAGAGTTGGAAGGGGCCATGCAGGCCATCTAGTCCAATCCCCTGCTCAACACAGGATCAGCCCTAAGCATCCTAAAGCATCCAAGAAAAGTGCGTATCCAACCTTTGCTTGAAGACTGCCAGTGAGGGGGAGCTCACCGCCTCCTTAGGCAGCCTATTCCACTGCTGAACTAAGTTGGCAATCCTGCTTCTGGTGCAAAGTCCTTGTGATACACGCTGATGGACTCCGGAATGTGTAAGTGAGAGCTTGATGCCTTCAGGAAAACCCACAACTTTAAGTGGTGGTGGGCAGAGTGGAGCAAACAAAAGAACGGCAAAAAACCCCAAAAAGCTGCCTTCCCCACATGCCTGTCTCTACTGGCCACTCCACCCTGCTGAGAGAAGCCTCCTTCCAGTTGCCTCCAAGACAGTCTCCCAGGGCTCAGCGGTCCCATCTGGCAGCAATTAAAGGCTGCTTGCAAGGCCTGAAAACTGCTAGTGCCCATGTGCAACAACTTGGGCAGCCTTTGACGCATAATGAGCCACACATGCGAGACCTTGCAGACATGCCTTGCACAATCCAACTTGCCTTCATATGCGGAGGAATCCGCTTGTGTGCCTCCATCTGGCAGCAAACCCAGTAAAACGCAGGCTTTACTTTCCACAGGGTCACAGAAACAGCAGAAAGAGAGGCTTTAGGGCAGGGGTGGTCAAACTGTGGCCCTCCAGATGTCCATGGACTACAATTCCCATGAGCCCTTGCCAGCAAATGTGACTGTGGGGGTGCGCCTGAAATAATTTTTCAGGCTTTGAGGTGCCCCGGAAGTGATGTCATCTGGCCATGCCTCCTGGACGTGACATGTCACCCAGAAGAGACATCACCACCTGCACCCTTCCCCCTCCTTTCTCTCCCTTCCCCCACCTTAACTACAGTGGCCCCACCTTGTGTAGACCATAAAGAAAGGCAGGAGCTGAGATGACAGCCTGGAGCCTGAAGAGGGCAGGGTTTGGGGAGGGATGGGACTTCAATGGGGTATAATGACAGAGTCCACCTTCCAAAGTGGCCAGGGGAATTGATTTAAGGTGCCTTGAGATTCCCTTGTAATCCCAGGTTGGCAATCCTAACTACATGCCCCCCAGATGCACATGGGCCATTTTCTGCTTGTGACCAGAACACACAGGAAGAGGCTTCACTCCATCACTCCCACCTGTACTATTTCCAGTTCTTTAAAAACTACCCAGTTCAGCCAATCTTGGTTGTCTTGTGAAAATCATAATAAAATCAGAGTCCAGTTGCACCTTTAAGACTAACAAAGATTTATTCAAGGCGTGAGCTTTCGAGTGCAAGCACTCTTCCTCAGACTATGAACTGACCATCATAGCCACTGGACTCTGATTTTATTGTGCTACTTCAGACCAACATGGCTACTCATCCTTGTGAAAATCATGTTAGTTCCATGCCTAGTTCTTTTGCAACAGAGCCGATAGTGGCTCCACAGTGAGGTTTGAGGATGTACTGCTGCTTCCCTTCCGGTCTTTCTCCTAAGATTAGCACCACGTATGTCAAAGCACCTTCTTAATCACATTGTCCCAAACAAGACCCTGCTGGCCACTGCTTGAGTTTTGCTGGATGGGAGAGACTGGTTTGGAATGGCTTTTTCCTGAATATCGCAAAATGGCCAGCAGAGGAAGCAACCTCAAATGGAACATTTCTCAGCAATTGGAATCTATAGGCAAATCATTCCAAGGTTGATTATGCATGGCTGTTTCCCCTCACTTTTACAGTGCATGTCTGTCAGGTTTTCTTTTTTGTTCTTTACTAACTTTCCTCCCTTCAGTGATCAGTTTGCCTTCTGGTTGCTGTTTTGCCTTGTTTTCTGTGAATGGCTTTGTGCCAGTTTTCCCCTTTGCTTCATTTCCAAGGCAAAAGTAATTCAAAAGCATACAGATTCCCTTGGATTTCCCACCCCCAACCTCTGTCCACCTTCAGAGGCCATTCCACTGCCTGCACTGAAGTCATTCCTTCCACCCCCTTCCCCTCTCCACTATTGTTTGCATGTACAGTTTGGGTTTTTTTGACAAGCAGGATGAGTCTAACAATACGAGTTTATCACAAAACTTGGATCATTGGGGGGAGGGAGATTATGGATAGGGAAAGCTTGAAATGTTTTGCAAGAGGTAGTGTTGCCCTGCAATTCTTTAGCTTCATGTGCTTCAGCTCTCTCAGGAGCCTCTTCGCAAGCTCTAAAAAGATGGACAGAGGGAGGAGGTCAAGACTGGCATTCGGTCATATGCCACCAATCAAGCCCAGCAGTGAGCATTGTTGTGGCCAGTGCTCAGCTGGTGGGTGGGTGTGTGCATGGGGGCCCATGCTCACATGTAGAACAAGCTACCAAGCACTTTCCCACAAAACATGGCATTATTCCCATCTCCTGTCACGGTGACCCCACAGCTCTCCTGGCTACTTTCCAGCGGCTACTGGGTGTGTTTATCTACTCTTGGCACTTGGTTTGACTACATTTCTTTGTATTACTATTCATACAAGGGACTGATCCATAAAGATTTTTATGGAAGTATCAGAGCTGATTCTCTACCGCCAACATCCTTCATTGCCAGCTGTTTTTCCTTCACTCTTTTACATTTTAATATATATTTTTACAAGTAGCATGAGTCTAGCTATGATCTGGGACTATTGCTAGTCTCAGTTCAGTGGGGGGAAATGACAGGGAGAAAACTTGGTTCTCTAGCAGCTCTCTGAGAAGCTTCTTCACAACCTCTAAAAGAGGGGGATGGTGGAAGAAGGGTGATTCTTTTCCCATTTCCACAGTGGCTGGTAACACAACAGAGAATCCCCAGGAGCTTGGCAATAAAAACGGGAGCTTTGCTATTGCGCTAGTCAGTATCAACAGTAGTTTGGCCAATTTAACATTGCCTGAGTTCCCTTTCATTCAATGAATGAAACCACAAGGGTTTGAATGGAAGGCAATTACTTGATGCTACTATGCAGCTAAAGGTAAAGGTAAAGGTATCCCCTGTGCAAGCACCGAGTCATGTCTGACCCTTGGGGTGACGCCCTCTAGCGTTTTCATGGCAGACTCAATACGGGGTGGTTTGCCAGTGCCTTCCCCAGTCATGACCGTTTACCCCCCAGCAGCAAGCTGGGTACTCATTTTACCGACCTCGGAAGGATGGAAGGCTGAGTCAACCTTGAGCCGGCTGCTGGGATTGAACTCCCAGCCTTATGGGCAAAGCTTTCAGACGGCTGCCTTACCACTCTGCGCCACAAGAGGCTCTATGCAGCTACAATAGGGCAATTGTATAAATTGTTTTAAAAAATAAAATTTGGACACCATCCCCCACTCATCACAAGTGATGTTTCCAATCCATTTAGGAAGACCTGTGGGTTGGGGTTGTAGCTTCAGAATAAAAACATTTCAGGAGGAGGGGACACAGAAATCCAAAGTCAAACTTCAAGGCTTGACTGCTCTGATTCTATGCAGTAAGCTGTGAGTGCATAATAGGCCCTAGCTGTCAGGATCTGCCTAATTGCCAGCCTTCTGCCATGATGATTTGGTATTGTCATTTTATGTATTGTCACCTGTCAGTGGGAAGCAGGCCTGGAAAAGTTAACTGATGGTAATTGTTTTTATTGTTTTGCATTGCTTGCTTGCTTGTGTAGCCTAATTGCCAATTTTCTCTTGGGAGGATAGAACTGTGGGAGAGGAGAGCCGGGGTGTTATTGGTGAGGCTGGCCTTGTGTCAGCCTTGCAAAAATGATGTAATGTGCAACTGGGCCCAGGACTAGTTCATACTTTTCCTTGGGATGGTGGGAAACCACCTTTTTCTGGGAACAATGGGACCTGGGTGGTGGTGGGGGTTTCAGGGATTATGTTGATCAGTGTATTGCCTATCAAATCAGTTTCAGTGAGAATAATCATGAGCTTCATATTACTACCTCAATAAACTGCTTTTGCTGCTAATAACAAATGTGTTCATTGAGAAAGTTGATGCAGGGGGACACTAGCCCCTTTAAGGCTCCATGTATGCATGGCAGTTGTACAAAACAAATTCTTTTTTTTTTCAGGCTCGGGTAGATTTGGACTGAAAAAAATCGGCATACACCAATACATCCGAACACTAATATCAGTATTGGTATTTGGGTTAGAAAAATTCTGGAATGCCAAATCTTTCATCTCAGGAGCATTTAAATAGACCTAGATTGATTGATTACATTTATATACTGCCAGCCTGGTATACTGGCTCAGGGCAGTGTAAAGCATCAATACAATAATTCACAATTAAAACAATACATTAAACCACATAGACCCATTTAAATGCCTTGCCCCAAGAAACAGCTGATCTCTGGAGGGAAGCCTCTCTGTGGGATCAGCTGTTTGTCAGGTTGGGGGGAGGGGTGATTAGCACCAGTCCTCCCGGAACAACCCGACAAACAGCTGATCCCACAGAGATTGGGATTGGCTTGGGCTGTGGGAGGGGGCATTTCAAACCAGCCCTCCCCACACAGTCTCACCAACAGCACAAATGAATCCCAAGGAGAGAAGTCTCTCTGCAGGATCAGCTGTTTGTCAGGCTGTGGGAGGAGGGGCAGTTCGGAACACCCCTCCTCTCTGCAGAGTCCACCAGCTGACAGCCAGCGGCCCATTTCCTCCCTTTGAAAGGCGGGGGAAGTGAACGGAAGGGTTTAGATTGCTGTTGGCCATTCTAACTTTAACAACTGATCAGCAGACCAGTCAAGCTGTTCAGTTTAATTGACTGGCAGCCTTTTCAGGGCTCACTTTTGCTTCCCCCACCCTATAGAGAACGGGAAGTGAAAAGGATCACAGGAATGGCTTGGAGCCCTGAAACCTATCACCAAATCACACAAATCAAAACCCAAATTTAGTTTGGTTCCAGTGATTTAGGCCATATTTTGCATGGGGGAATGGTGGTTAAGCTTAGGGAATGCCCCAAATTAAAAAAAAAAAAACAGAATCAGCATTGATTTGGCTAAACTAAATTGCACATCCTTAAACAGGAATTCTGGCTATAACCAACATTTCCATATTGCAGGGTTGTTTGCCTAGGTAGGCTGGTTTATGGACAAGCAAGCATGAGCTTACAATGGCTGCCTTCCTACAATCTACTGCCTTCCTTGCAGTTTGTAAACCAGTCCATGAAATGTAGCAATTCTGTTTTTCTGGCTTGTCCACAAGCTGGTCAAACTTCTAAGTGTGCAATGTCTAAATGCAATGTCATTCTTCTGAATCCCAGAAGCCCTAAACAGTTGGGTGTACATGATATTCTGCAGGGTACAATGGGAAAATTTGCAGGATCTCCACAGGGATTGGGCCCAGGGCACAATGCCACATATCACTGAACTTCCATTACTAGCTGTCAGTCAGGGCCCTTTCCATGCAATTTACTTCTTTGGCTCCCTTCAAAGTTGTATGCAAAATTCTGGTTGGCCCATCATAAAATAAAGGAAGTGGTAAAGCTGGAAAGAAAAAGCCATCCAACTTGGTGAAAGGTTTGAAAGCCTTTCCAGTGAATAAATGCCTTTTGGCCAAGATCAAATGTCGTGAATCAAGGTTGAAGCATTTGGAGCTTTCTGTTGATGAAATTAATGACAAAAATGTGTGTGTTTGGGAGACGGGGCAGAAGGTTTATAACATGATTGATTGATGACAGAGAAGAAGGATAGAGAACATTTCCCCCCTCCCTCTCTCATCATAGGTCAACCAATGACAGGCATGGGACCCAAGACAGTGGAGGAAGCAAATTCATCTCTAGCTGGTGGAACTCTCTGCCACAGGATGTAGCAAATTTAAAAAGAATTGGAGAGGCTGATCGATGTGATTACTGTCTGTTGCTCATGTGAGCTAAATGGAACCTCTTTGTTCAGAAGCAATCCACCTCAGAATACCAGTTCCTGGGGGACCACAGTGAGAGAGGTATGCCACTTTTATGCTTCCCAGAATTTTTTAGTTGTCTGAGGCTGGAAATCAGGTGCTGGACCAGATGAACTTTGGGCTGGTATACAAAGGCTAGACTTCTGTTCTGAAGAGGAAAAAACATTGCACATATTGGCAGGGAGAGATTTCCATTCTGCTACGTCCTACCTCTGAAGATGCCAGCCACAGTTGCTGGCGAAAGGTCAAGAACTGAAATTACGGGACCATGGCCTCACAGCCCAGAAGACCCACAGCAGCCAATTGTACATCTTTGTGTCATTTGCACACATCAAAGACTTATCTCTCTTTGTTGGCCTTACACACGGTCTGCAATTCTGCATGCAAATTCATCTCGGCCCGGCTCTCATTACAATAGATTAGATCTAGTGCCCCACCCTGAACAAGGAGGGATTACTAGATATTATGGTCGCCATTGTGATTGTTATTTTAATGGGGATTTTATTGGGGTTTTATTGTTTTAGAATTCTATGTGTAAACCACCGCGAGGCTACAGCAAGCGACTGTATGGAAATCGAATAATAAAATAAAATAAAATAAATCTCAATGCAAAAAGGGTATCTTGCTGAGATGCACACTTGTGCATTCCTGCAGTGGCATCAATGAGCCATACAGTCAGACCAGAGGAGTGCAGTGCACATGAACGGGTGCTCCTGAACTCAGAACATTTCAAATACTTGTGAGTACACAAGTTTGGTTCACTAACTCCGTGATTGGTTTGTTTAGCTCAGGCTTATCTAGACTGACTGATAGCATCTCTCTAAATCTCTAGGCAGACAGAGGTCTCTAGGCAGACAGAGGTCTTTTCCAACACCGGTGGTTTCAGATTATGACCTTCTGCAGGTAAAGTACGTATTTGATCCCTGTGCCTCAGCACCTTCCCACAATTGTCACAGAATGTGTCTCCTCTAATAGAACACATCAATTTGGAAATACATGATGCTGAGGCTTACTGAATGCTATTCATGTTTGTTACTTCGAGTGCAATTAATAGCACAGATCTAGAGCCTCTTGTGGCGCAGGATGGTAAGGCAGCAGAAATGCTGTCTGAAGGTGTCTGCCCATGAGGCTGGGAGTTCAATCCCAGTAGCCGGCTCAAGGTTGACTCAGCCTTCCATCCTTCCGAGGTCGGTAAAATGAGTACCCAGCTTGCTGGGGAGTAAACGGTAATGACTGGGGAAGGCACTGGCAAACCACCCCGTATTGAATTTGCCATGAAAACACTAGAGGGCATCACCCCAAGGGTCAGACATGACCCGGTGCTTGCACAGGGCATACCTTTACCTTTATTCAACTGAAAGGATAGGGAAGGAAGTTCTGTGAAGAACATCTACCTGAGATTCTGGAGAACCTCTGTGGATCAGAGTAGACAATCTGATTCAGACTGAAAGTGGAATGGGGGGGATTAATTAATTTTATATTATATATAAAATTATATATGTATTTTAACATTTGTTAAACATTTATCAGGTGATATTGACCATATAGAGTTGTGTCAACCCACCAACCCCTCCCAAAATGGCCAATGATGGGCCTGGGGGGGTGGAAAGGGAAGGGACCCCAGGTGGGTGTGGACACAGCCATGCTGGGAAGATTTGCCCAATATCAAATCAAGCCTAAATAGATTCAGGCATCTGAACCAAGTCGCCCGCCCCTAGTTAGTTGTTGGATGGGAGACCACCAAGGAAGATGTGGGCTGCTGGGCAGAGGCAGGCAATGGCAATCCTCTGGTTATATTGAAAACCACAACCAGTTGCCTTGAAAACCTTAAGGCAGTTGCAATTTGACCACATGCTTTACCTCTAGTACCCCAATGGGGCAGATAACCCTTCCCCAGCTGAGTTTCCATGTAGCATAACAACAGTCACATGTAGTAAAAGGAGAACAAAAATCTAAAGTCAACTCCATCCTGGCGACAGACTTGCAGGTGGACCTGGCCTCTCCCCCCCCTTGCTCCCCGGGGCCCAGCAGCCCCCCTCCCCAGTGCTTGGGTCCTGGAAGATCAGCAGCATCACTGTTTGAAGCTTTTTTGGCCATTTCTCAGAGTTCGGTTCCTGCTCTTGACTGCTGTCTGTATAAAACCTGTGAGAACAGACTGCTTAAGGATGCAGACAGCTGCTTCTGTCCTTCTTGAAACAATGGCAAGGAGTCTTTCATTGGGATCAGAACGTGCCAAGTGGCGGAGAAGTGGGCGATCGTCACCCAGGCCTCTCGCATTTGCAGTCCTGAACCTCCCCGTGCTTGTTAAGGAGCGGCCGGAGTGGGAGGGGGGGATAAAGAACTGACCCAAGAAAAGAGAGGGATGGAGATCGGACCAGCTGAGCCAGTTGGAGGTGGGGGGAACACTGTGTTCAGTTCTCAGCCTGCCGTTAGCACAAGCAACGGGGAATCGGCCGTCTTACGGGAGACGTGCCAGTGAGTTTTGTTGGCGCCTGGAAATATTTTCCATGATGTAGGCTGTGGGAAGGGATGGGGAGGGGGTTGATACAGCCTCCCCTCTCCTCTCCCCCTGCATTCGCCCGTTGCAGTGAGGAAGAGCTGTCAAGTATCAGAAACAGTGAAGCTAAGTTAACACACAAGTGTTGGCTCTAGAGTTTAGGGTCATTCTTCTCCTAGGGCCCTGACCCCAGCCCAACACTACCATGGAGCAAATGTGCCTTGAAAGTTTGCAGGGTGATTTCTTTACTTCCCCCCTTTGCTGCAGTTTGACTTGTTTGCCTGTTGTTGCTTTTTAAATCAGCCTCGGTGCCATCAAAGGGCAATTTGCAAATGGGCCTAGAGTCCAGAGGATATTCCCACATGCAGCAAGATGCCTTTTAGGCAGGGAGGGGAAAGGCAGTGTGGTGGGAAAGGTATTCTTAGGCTGCAGGGCCCAGGGAGTCAGGCTGCCAACCTTCAGCTGATCTCCAGACTCCCCTGGAGAAAATGGCTGCTCTGGAGGGCGGAGTCTCGGGCATGATACCTCTCTGAGGCCCCTCCCACCTCAAGCCTTGTCCTCTTCAGGCTCAACTCCCAAATCTACAGTTGGCAGCCCTAAGTAAGCTCTGTGACCTCTTTAAAATGATGAGAAACAAGACGATAAAAAGAAACAGGAAATGAACATAAATACTTCATAAGAACTGACTGCATACAAATTATTTCCCTCCCTTCCAGATTCTTTTTCCTTTTCCTTCCCTTTCCTGCCATCATTCCTTCGTTCCTTTGTCATTTTCCCTTCTTTCCTTATTGTTTCCCCTTTTCTTATTTCCTCTCTTTCAGTTAGAAGAAGTTCCAGCATGTTCACTTGTAAGTAGAGGGAAGGGGAAGGTACTGAACCAGCTGCTCAAGGGAGGAGGGCACAGAGCTGAGAAGAAACCCTGGCTTAGATTGAAATAAATCAATGTATGCAGATGAACGATGGCTGTTTTTCTTCCCCTGGGAAAGATATTTCACACTGCAGGGATGGCTCTTTCAGTATACTCCATCCTGCAGAAAATATTTTCATGTTTTCAGAGCCTGGCTGTGCCAAGGAAATTCTCCTATTAAACAAAACCCATGCCCAAATTCTGTTAAGTCCAAAGATCTGTTCCTTTTCCCTTGTGGAGGGGCAAACCATCTAAAGTTGGATATAGCCAGTAGAAGAAAAGCATAGAACCTTGAATTAGGCATGTGGACTTAACCATGTCCAACTGCAGGCTATCAGACCCAGGTTCGAATTCCCACTCTCCTGTGGAAGTTCTCTGGGTCAGGGGTAGTCAACCTGTGGTCCTCCAGATGTTCATGGACTACAATTCCCATGATCCCCTGCTGGCAGGGGCTCATGGGAATTGTAGTCCATGAACATCTGGAGGACCACAGGTTGACTACCCCTGCTCTGGATGACCTTGGGCTAGTTACTCTCCCTCTTGTCTAATATACCTTGCAGGACTGTTGTTATAAGATGTTAATCCAGGCAAAGTTAATTTTATATTAGGAAGAAGGTAGAGGGCTTCCTATTAACTTGCTTGTTCATGGCTGGGCCTCAACAGATCTACATGCCAGGTAGCTGGATCTGCCCCCCAGTGTAATTGCCAAAGCAATAATTCAGTCCCTACCCTTGAGGAATAGGGAAGGGCAATCTGGCTCAGATAAGATGAAAAGTACTCAAAGGCATGCTGATTCGGGCACTTTTGAGGCGTATCTGAGCCGAATCGAACTTCCCAAGGGTTTAAAACAGCCGAATCCGAGAAGCCCAAATCGATTCAGACTTGGTTGAGAAGTTGCCTTGAAGGGCCTCTCCGATGCTTTCCAGGCTCAGGAGAGAGAGCTCACTCAGTCAGTACCCTCAGA
The DNA here is from genome assembly GCF_049243985.1 of Paroedura picta. NCBI lineage: Eukaryota > Metazoa > Chordata > Lepidosauria > Squamata > Gekkonidae > Paroedura > Paroedura picta. The sequence goes on from NC_135373.1 coordinate 35,475,185, forward strand.
CTGTCTTAGCAGAGGCAGCCTCTTTGGCAGGAGAATTTTGCAGCAAGCTGTTTTGCTTGTGGCAGCAGAACCCCTGCCCTCCCAGGCTTTTGTAGGCCCCATGAGTTAGACTGCCCCGCTAAGGACCACCGGAAAAGAGAAGATTTGTTTCACCTTTCCATGAATCTTCCTTCTCGGCGGTCTAAAATTTTCCTGCTTGGGGCATTGCTTCGGGGAATTTTGGAGTTCAATGTTGAATGTTAAATTATAAATTGTTTTATTAAATGCAAGGTGTTATATATTTAAGTCAAGTTCTTTTCCCTCTACTTAGCGTTTATGAAAGTTCTAATGTAAACCACTCACAGCTGAAAGGGCCGGCAATATATAAATAAATTCCAAAGTGGCCATCCACACAAGTTTTTCAGAACTAGGACAATACGTCCAGCCTGTCAAGTTAAGGGCAAGGGAGACTCAAAATCCTATTACCTTTTTTACATGGTCCCCTGTCCCTAGGGAGTCTCCAACAGGGGCTTGAGGGAGCTGACAGAGGGTGAGCCAAGGTAGTTTGTTCTCAGACAAAGGGGAGGAAATAGGGCTTAGATTGTTCCTACTTATGGACTAAACAGAGAATCCTGGGAGAAGCCCCTTCCCAACAGGAATTGCCAAAATCTGTAGCAACCTTGCCTGCAAGGGGGAGGAGCTTATCCCCGGCATCAGACTGGTCTGCCTTCAGACCGCCAAGAAGGAAGTTTAATGGTATGTGAAGCAAATCCTTTGTATCCAGTGGATTGTTGAAATTGTTGGCAGAGCTGAAATATGCAAAAGAGCAAAGCACTAGGTTGCTTAAAAGAATAAACTTTGTCTAACTGTCCTATTGTTCATTCAGACAGTTTCCTCGCTGAGGACTCACCCAGCCGTCATTTCACAATGATTCCTGATTTTAAAGTTCAGGATCGAACCCCAGATTGTGTCCAAGTTTTGCATTGGAAGCTTTGCCCCCCCTTCCCCTCTTTTTGCCCTTGAATTGAGTCCTCAGATTTCTTTCCACACTGAAGCTGAGGGGCAGGAAGTAGAAACTTCCTGGTGGCCTGTTTTTTTTTTTTTTTTTAACTTGTCCATCTTTGTCATGTAATGAAAACAAACCATCATCTGCCAGCACCATTGTGTTGCCTTTGAAGGTCCCCCCTTCCAAGTCTGCAATCATTATATTATCACCCCAATCACGTTATAATGCAAAAGCGTAATAACACAAACAAGTTGGTGGGAATACAAAAATGTCTTGTGCCATTCCCACACACACACACACACACGTAGCACAAAAAAAAACATTTTTGGAAAATAATGTAGGTGATTAAGCTCTTACACTGTATGGGGCAGCTGCCAGATGGGGAGAAGAAGCGCTGAGGTCCCCTTGCTTCCCTGATCTCAGCCCCTCGGCACTTCCCCTCTCCTGATCCGAGCTGCAGCTGCCTCCTGCAGCACAGGCTTGGATCAGCTGTCAGATGGGGGGAGGAAGTAGATTCAGTGGCCTTATACCCCCCTGAACTTCCTCACCTCACCAAACACCGCCTTTCCCAGGCTCTGACCCCCCCCCCCAATTCTCCCAGAAATCTCTGGCCTGTGGCTGGCAGCTCTAGTGGTAGGTGACCTAAAAGACCCTGGAGTGCTGTTGCATTTGTGATTTGACCTCAGTTTCCATTTCTCTTTCCTTCCCTTTTATGGCAAGGCTGTAACTTTCATAATAAAGTTCTCATGTCTCTGGGCTTAGATGCCCAGGACTGGGGGAGGGCAATGCTGTCAGAATCACATCACATGGGTAGTTTGGGAATAAATCTGCAGGTCATCTCCCTATTCTCCCTGGAGGACTAATCTAATTAAGGACAATTTAATAGGGCTATATATGTAAGATGTGCAAGTTACAAAATATAGGGCAAGGAAAGAAAATCTTAACCTCCAGATTAGCGGAGCAATTGGGCACAGAAATGCCCCTATTTGTGGTCCCTTCGGCGATATTGTGAGCTACTCCGCAAACCACAAAGGTTAGCAGATGTTTTGTTTTATGGTTTGTCCCGTGTAGTAGCTGAGGACTTTTGAGGCAACCTCAAACCACTGTTCAGTGGAAATTCAGCCCTACTTCACAACTCCCCACCATTGCGTACCCATTTCTGAAAGGCCATTTGATCTCTGTCTCCACATTTTCTCACTACTTGGCTCAAGGCCCCAGAATATTCATTAAAAAATCATTATCCTTCTCAGACTTGGCTTATGTCTGCTGCTCCCTCTTAGCCTGAACTTTTGCTCCCTGTCAGAGGCAGGCTTAGCCGACAGGTCATACTGGATCCCAGAAGACCCATCAAGCAAGCTTTTAAAAACACGCTCCACTCCTGACACATTCTCATGGAATGGGATTGATGCAACATCAACCCACCACCTTTCCTTCAATGGTGCAACATCCAGATGTCTCAGATATGTCTTTGGAGCAACTACAGGCAAGGTCAGGTCAGGGGTATTTGGGGTATATGATTTCAGGTGGGATTGTTGTCAAAACGTAGGGGGGGGGGTGAGGTATGCACTGGGAACTGTTCCCATTGGTGGCCCAATATTGGAAAGGGCTTTAAGAAAAATGCTGTTGCAGTCCACTTATGGTGACTCATCATGGGATTTTCAAAGCAAGAAATGTTCAGAGGTGAACCGTCATTGCCTGTCTTTGCGTAGCTAGCATGAGCCAATTCTGCACACAATAAATAATGCACTTTCAATTCACTTTAGAAGTTGATTTTCCTGCTCTACACAGGAAAATACAGCTGCCAAAGCACATTGAAAGTGCATTATCCTGTGTATGTAGAATGGGCCCAGAACTTCTTTGGTGGTCTCCCACCCAAGTGCAAACCAGAGCCGACCTTTCTTAGCTTCTGAAAAACTGACAAGATCATTCTAGTCAGGGCTAGTGAGGGTTATACATACAAAAATAGGAACAGCCAGCTGAATCCGACCCAACATCTGTTTGATCCAGTATCCCATTTCCTCACAACGGCCATCCAGATGTGTCTGGGGAAGGCTACCAAGATGACTCAAAATGATAGTTCTTCCTCATTGCTGCCTCTTAGCAACTCATACACAGCCTCTTAACACGGATTTTTCATACAGCAACCATGGAATTTGTTAGGGTCATCCAAGGTGGTAGTAATAACCACGTGGGGTGACAGAAAATCCCAGAATTTTATTCCACAGTTTATTCCACAGTCAGACCATGCTTTTCTCCTGTGTGGAATTATTTCCCTGCCTCTGCTCTCCTACAAGAACAAAATTCACCCCCAATGCTTATTCTTGGATCGGAGAATGGACCCCTCCTCCCAGGAACAGGATTTCAGGTGCATTCTGGGCTGCTGGGATCTGGAGGAGGAAGAAGATCCTTGTGCCTGGGACAATGTTGGTCTGGATTCACCGGAAGGCACAAAATACCAGCTCAGCTACCATTGTCATGTATGGGTCAGCCAAACTGGAAGATCTCCCAAACCCTTATAGCATGGGTCCCTTTGGGTATCATGGCACATGCCAAGTGCTGTTAGGATGGGATGTTGCATTGGCAGAGGATGCCAGCACAGCACAAGACTTTAACTTTGATGAAGTTAAGCTGTGGCAATCATTTTGTCTCTGGTTCCACCTCCTGTGGCAGCCATTTTGTGGCTATCATTTTGTTACTGCGCCGTGTCAGAATTCCAACCGTACTTGTAGAATTTAAAAGGGCGAGCACCCTGTTTTAAAGGGCTTATTTACATTCACTTTGCAAAACAACAAACAAACAAAAAACACTAATAGAGAACCGCAACATTGAAATTCTCTACCTGTCTAGAAGAAAGCCACACGGGTCAAACATCCTAGAATTTCTGCGTTATATGATATCAACCTAAAGGTACCTCTTGGTTTGCAATCCGGGAGCCCTCAAGCTGACAGGAGCAGTTCACACTCCCAGCCTGAGCCATCCACACATGTGAGTCAATCCTTTATCAGGTTGTCAGACAGACAAGACCAGAAATAACTTATTAGAAGTGAGCATGTCACAGAAGATGTTCTCGAACCTTCATCTCTGATCCATTCGCTTCTACAGATAGGTTGTAGCTCAGTGGGAGACTGTATGCAAAAAGACATGTTCAATTATCGGCCCTAATTAAAGGACCTTGAGTGATAGGGACTGGAAGACTCCTCCTTGGACAACATTGAGCTTGATGGACCAATGGTCTGAGCCACTATAAGGCAGTTTCATGAGCATGTCCTTTGCAAGAGACTGTGACTCAGGGGAAGATCATTTGCCTTGCATAAAGGAGGTTCCAGTTTCAATTACCAGCATCTCCCATTAAAGAAGCTCAGGTAGCAAGTGTTAGGAAAGACTTCTCTTGGCCAAGGATCCACCAGCATAGAGAAACCTGAGCTAGACCAGGAATCAGAAGAAGATGAAGAAAAGAAGACGGACAAAGAAGAGGAAGAAGAGTTGGTTCTTATATGCTGCTTTTCTCTACCCAAAGGAGGCTCAAAGCGGCTTACAGTTGCCTTCCCATTCCTCTCCCCACAAAAGACACCCTGTGAGGTGGGTGAGGTTGATAGAGCCCTGATATCACTGCTCATTCAGAACAGTTTTATCAGTGCCATGGCGGGCCCAAGGTTACCCAGCTGGCTGCAAATAGGGGAGTGCAGAATTGAACCCAGCATGACAGATTAGAAGTCAGCACTCCTAACCACCACAGCAAACTGGCTGCCTATTCGTGAGGTAGCTTCACAGATATAGGTAATTAATTGTTTTTCCCAAAGGATTCAAATTAGAGGGAGGGGTTACAAGGGTAGTATAAAAGTGTTCTTGTAGTTTTGTTGCCAGTTCTAGCAAGGAAAATCCTTGCTTTTGTTTACCATTTTCTTCAATAAAGAGATTTCTCATATACAATGGATCTGCTTATTGGGGACTCAGTGGGGGTTTGACAGAAGCATTTTATCATGAATCACCAATCTGCATTTGGAAGTAGTATGGTCCCACAAGGGTGATGCCAACCCCCTCCCCCATATGTATAGACTTGCCACTAGATGAGGATTGAGGAATATAGTCGTTGAGGCTGCCTTGCTGTCAAAAATATAAAGCATACAAACAAGCAATGACAAAAGGCAGAAGCATTAGAAGCAGAAACAATATAAAAAGCAGCAGCATTAAATTTAGCAACAATGCAAACAGGAACCTTAACATCATAAAATAGTAGCATTAAAAGCATCAATATTAAAAGCAGCAGCATTAAAATGTGAAAATCAAAATCAGCAAAATATAAAAGGCAGTATCATTACAATCAGCCGCAATATAGAAAGCAACAGCAAAACTTATAAGAGCCACTAAAGTTGAAAGCAAACACATGCCCCATGGGCCTAGACTTTGCTCAATGTGTAAAATATGACACAGATTGCACCAGGTGAGCATCCCTCAGGAAGGAGTTCCATAATAGGGGTGCATCCAGAGAGAGGACCCCATCTCCAGTAGACATTTTTCTACCTTCCAAAGGCAGAAGGACCGAGAAAAGAATATCTAATGGTTATTTTAATTGCCAGGTAAGTTTGCACAATGGCTTTGGGGCCAGCCACTCTTTTTTGAGCCTAACCCACCTCCCTGAGCCAGCTCACTGGGAGGGAGGTACATAAATTTAAAACATACATCAATAACAATTTCATTGTTGTGAGAACCTCTTTGAACTGCTTAGAAGAAGGGCAGGACACAAAGGTACTAAATAAATGAACAGTTAAATAAGTGGTTTGTTAAGGTCCCAGACCATTACAAAACAGTTTAATAGCTAAAGCTTCCAAAGGTAGCCCTTACTTAATATGTCACAGTAGTCTAGCCTGACAGTTACTACAGCACAGATAGATGGCTAGAAGATCACAAATTGTTTTTTTTTAAAAGGGGGTATAATGACAGCTTCTGGACTAAAACTGCAGCCATACTGATAGACTGGCCACTGAACATACACAATATCAATTATTTCTGTTTCAGTGATGTTATTGGGTTATATGTCCCCACTAATGAGATTTGTTGGGAGCCTTGAAAACATTGTGTCACATTTAGGCTTCTCGCTACGAACAATGCTACCTTCCACTGTCTTGTTTCCCTTGTTTAGGGCACTCAGGAGGCCTCAGATGCAGAGAAGAGAGAGAGTTGTCTACCTAATTCTCAGAAACACGTTGTATCAACACTAGCCTGATTCTCAACCTCCCTGTCCTCTCTGTGAGCTGCCCTTATCTCCCCACTCCAATCTTCTCTCTGGGCCCTCCTTGGGCCTTCTTAACCATGCCCCCATTCTCTCATTTCCTGCAATCAAGCTGAGCCCACACCTGCAGAGAGAACTGGCCCAGCTATCCTGCCTCAGCTGGTGCCAGCCCTGGCTCTCCTGGTAGCCACTCCCAGCTTGAGCCTGGCCCTGCCTCAGCATCTCAGAAACACTCATCTCACTGTCTCGATATCCATGATTTAGCTTTGGTGGCGGCGGTGGTAGAGCTGTAACCCCTCAAGACAAGTCCTGGGGAGCCAGACACATTGATAGGGTAAGCATCTGGGCACAGTGTGATGAGCAGAAAATTAACTGCCTTGCCAAAAAAAAAAAAGTTATAGGAGCAAATCATTTTTAATCTTATCCTCTTATGCTTCAATATTTGGATGACATTTACACGAGTCCTTGCATGTTTATCCCCCTTTTATTTTTGGCAGTAGCATTAAAATTTATCTAGAGATAAATAATACAATGTTATAAAAGCCAAACAAGAATGAAATCTTTCATACTGCCCAGAGAAAATGCATGACTCAATTATGTCTGTGATTAATAATGCATATTTCGTTTCCTTGCTGGTTAGGCCAGGATGGATCTCTGTCTTCCCAAATAATAGCTGCCAAGCCAAAATCGAAATGGAGAGCCTGAACGGGGAGCCAGCTTGGTGTAGTGGTTAAGAGTGGCCGCCTCTAATCTGGAGCACTAGGTTTAAATTCTCCACTCTTCCACAGGCAGCCAGCTAGTTAGGCTAATCACAGTTTTCTTACGGCCATTCTCACAGAGCAGTTCTGTCAGAGCTCTCTCAGCCCCACCTACCTCACCAGGTATCTGAGGTGGAAAGAGGAAGGGAAGGCAATTGTAAGCCGCTTTGAGTCTCCTTCAAATAGTGAAAAGCAGGGTATAAAAACTCACTCTTCTCCTAGATTGCCAAACTCTGGACTTCTAAATGAAGCATTTTCAAATAAACTTACTATCAAATCTTTACTAAAAACTCTCATCTGAAGTAAGGTGGTTGGTTATTTGGGGAGAGGGGGCTTCTCTGTGGTGGCACCCTAGTTGTGGAACTGTAATAAAGTTCCTCTGGCACATACATTTACATCTTTTTTGGCACCAGGTTAAGGTAAATATGGGTTGGGTTTCTCCTGAAGTGCGGAGTCTCCCGCTGGTAGAAGAACATTACCGAAAGAGGATTCTTCAAAAGAAAGAATCTTCCTACAGAGATTGGCTAGATTTGAGTCCAGGAGCACTGTAGAGACCAGGGGATCAGTGAGGTGGCTGTGAAAATCTGGGAGTCCCCAGCCTAAGAAGCTGGACAGTCTTTGTAAAATCAGAGAGGAAGACTGTAGTTATCCCAAAGCGCTAGAGAGGCAGCTGTGGGGAAAGCCATAATCAATCTTCTGCTAAACGGCCCACACCCTCCTCCATGGTACGGGATCTTGCTCACCTCCCATGTGGGACTGCACAGAGGCCACACAGATGAAAACAGGGTTGCACCAACTTCCGCAGAGAAAGAGTCTCCACTTGGCAGAATGGTTTCCACTACTTTAGCCATCACAAGTTTCTCTCCTGGATTCCTAGGCAAAATAATGTCATCTTGCAATCCTGTGACTTAAAATGTTTAAACGACAGTCTCTGACACCTTTCAGGGGAAAAGCAGGTTCTCAATTTCCCATATAAATGAGCAGTAAATAAATAAAATGCATTGGGAAAGAGACGTTTTACCATGCTTCAGTTCTGCATTTTGGTCTGTGGCCATACAAATAAACCTGAGTTGGCCTTGACAAAGGGTATTCCTGATATAAGGTGGGGGGGGGACTTTATGGGGGATAGAAATGACCACTGGCCACTTGTTTATTCTGAGCAAATCTGTCTGAAATCCAGAATGAAGCTTGACTAAGTCCCACAATATAAGGAGCCTTGATCTCGATGGCCCAAGCTCTCAGAGACTAAGCAGGGTTAGTACTTGGATGGGAGACCACCAAGGAACTGCAGGGTTGCTGGGCAGAGGCACGCAATGGCAAACCTCCCTTACCTCTTGCCCTGAAAGCCCTACAAAGTTGCCACAAGTTGGATGTGATTTGATGGCACTTTGCACACCTCATGTAACGAAACGAATCACCCTGTTTTCCCAGATTTCCGACCAGCAGTAGGCATGGCATCTTTAGAACTTCTTCCTCGTTTTGACCATTGGTTTTGGTAGCACTCAATGACACCTCCTTTGACGAGTAGTGCTTCTTGTGAAAAAGTTCATGTACTGATTTCAGTGGCCTTCTAACGCCCTCGCTGGCCCCATGTCACATCATCTCACAGCCAAATCCGATTGGCTACCTTGCGTCATAATGCCTCCCAAATCCCTATAGGCATTTTGGGTGTTGGTAGTGTGGGTTTTAAAAGATTTTCCATCTCCTTAGCCCAGACAAAGTTGTTCCCCAAGAGTTGTAGGGAACAGAAGATGCCTTGTTTGGAATATATGTGAGAACTTTGCAGACCATGTGCAGAGGAGAGTGGGGACGTGCTCCTAAAGAAGGTATGAGCAGTCTGAATAGCCCAGGCTTGTGCTCTCTCTCGCTCTCCCTTTCTCATCAGATCTTGGAAGTGAAGCAGGGTCAAGGAGGGGAGACCACCCAGGAAATCCAGGGTTGCAACATGGAGGCCGACAATAGCAACAAACCTCAGTTAGTCTCTTGCCTTGAAAATCCAAAGTATGTGTGTGTGTGTGGGGGGGGGGTAACCATAAGAGAATCGCAGCTTGAATGGCACTTAGTTCTTACATTCATTTTAAAATTATATTACTATAGATAGGTCTTGCTCTAGACTGCAAAATCAGTTTAGTTTTATGGTTTATTGACAATGTTGCAGAAACATCGACATTTTTAGAGATCGTATGTGTCACAAACCCTGGGTTCCTGTCCCGTTTGCTACATGTTTGTGTTCATTTTCCCAGTAGTTTCCGGAACTCCCACCTGGCTTTGGCATCTCAGCCGAGCTCAGAAGCAGTAACCCTATCTTTTTTCCTCGCTTGCATTTCAAATATCTCATCCCGCTTCCACTTAGCTGTATCAAAGAGCGGTCCGATCCTGTGTGAATGCCCAATTCTCACCTACTGCCAATCTCTGGTCTTGCCCCCTTTCCCACGGCCCAGGTATATAGGTCCTGTCATCCCCCTACCTTCGTATCTGTGTCAAAGTTTCCTGTCTGTGAAGAAAGGTGACTATAAGCCACTTTGAGACTCCTTCAGGTAGAGAAAAGTGGCATATAAGAACCAACTCTTCTTTTTCTTCATTGATATGAGGGCTCTCTCAGCCTCACCCACCTCACAGGGTGTCTGTTGTGGGGAGAGGAAAGGGAAGGTGAATGTAAGCTGTTTTGAGACTCCTTCGGGTAGAGAAAAGCAGCATATAAGAACCAACTCTTCTTCTTCCTCTTCTTCTTCTTCTTCTTCTTCTTCTCCTCCTCCTCCTTCTTCTTCTTCTCTTTGCTGACCTTTCCAAATAAAGATTTTCTACTTAAAGTTTCACCCTGAAGCCCGAGAGTGATCTCTGTGGAGTGAGTATGCTGGGGTTCAACTGCTTGGTTCTTGACAATACGAAGGTCACCGAAGCGTGACTAGGACTAGCCCCCGGTAGCTGGATCTCATCATATCTCGGAAACAAAACATGGTCAGTCCCGGATAGGAGACCACCAGGGTGGCCCAGACAATGGTAAACCACCCCAGAATTTCCCCTTGTCTTGAAAACTTCATGAAGTGATGCCATAAATTGGTGCTGACTTGACAGCAGTTAAACATTATATTATATTTAACTATAACAAGAACTGGAGGGGGGGGACATGTTATAAGTTTGCGTTGAACCTAAACAACTGATGCGTAGGCCCCAACAATCTTGGTAGAAGCACCTAACTTTGTTTGCATATGTTGGTGTGAAAACAGCCATACCAACCGGAGGGGAACCCAGCCAGGCTGCCAGCTGAATGGTAGGTGTCTCTCCTCCTCCTCTCCGCTCTCTGTTTTTCCTCTTTTTTTCACATGACTCCACATCATCACTGATTATATTGCCATCTGCCATCTGACCAGCAACTGTCAATCAAGGGTCCCTAGGCTGGCTGCATGTACTTGCCCCCTCCCCAACCCAATCTCCTGGGACTTTCTAATTTGCAGAACACAATCCCAGGAATTCTGCTCATCAAAATGTGGTCTGGTTTCTGGGCAGAAAGTCACTAACAAAGTTAGCTTTCTATAATCAGTCTAAGCTGCTGCTCCTGATCCAAACAAACTGGAAGAGATGGGGGAATAACAGTGGGTGTCATTTTAGGAAGGGACAATATGTTCTAGCCTTGATTTCTCTCTTTCTGTTCACCTTTGTATCTTGTCGTAACTGTAAAGAGCTCAGGGTGGCATGTCGGGTTCTCCTTTCCTCCCACTTTGTCCTCCAAATCCCCCTGCGAGGTAGGCTACGCTGAGACAATCGCTGGCCCATGGTCACCCCACAAGAGTCATGGCTGAGTGTCCAAGATCCTAGTCTGATACTCTAACTCAGGGGTAGTCAAACTGCGGCCCTCCAGATGTCCATGGACTACAATTCCCAGGAGCCCCCTGCCAGCGAACGCTGGCAGGGGGCTCCTGGGAATTGTAGTCCATGGACATCTGGAGGGCCACAGTTTGACTACCCCTGCTCTAACTGCTGAACAACACTGCTCCTGTTCATCTTACAGTGAACACAAGTTTATCCTGCATGTGTATATGTGTGTTGGAGAGAGTGACTCGGCTTGCCTGGACACTACGTGTGTGTGTGTGCTAATCAGTGGTCTCCAACCTTTTTATCACTGGGGACCGGTCAATGCTTGGCAATTTTACTGAGGCCCGGGGGGGGGGTAGTCTTTTGCTGAGGGACGTCGCCGCTGCCTGAGCCCCTGCTCCGCTTGCTTTCCCGCTGGTGCCCCTGACTTCCCGCCGCCCACTGGGGGGCGCTGCCAGCAGCAGCTGCACAGTGCCACACCAAAAGGGAGCCCCAGCCATGGCGGCCGCCGGAGAACACCAAAGGTGAGCCGGTGGCAGAGTGGCAGGGCAACCCCCAAGGCAGCAGCTGGGGAGGAGGACAAGGAGGAGCTACGGCCCGGTACCGACTGACCCACGGACCAGTCCCGGTCCCTGGACCTGGGGTTGGGTAAAGCTGTGCTACATCATTCTAGGTATGGGATGCCTCACTTTGTCTTAACCTGGGAGCTACCCTCTGACCTCTCCTCTCACTTTGTCCTTTCCCCGCTGCACATGGCCTTCCATGGAGACAAACGTCTCTGCAGGTCTCTCCTGTAGAGATAATGCCCTCATCCTCCCACACACCTGGTGCCGGACAAGCTGGCCATTTGTGATAGGGAAAGTACTCTTCAGAATCGATTTCTTTCCCATCTTTTAGCTGCACCCTGGATGTGAACTGGATCTACTTGAATAAAGGCAAGTTGGGAAATTTGGGTATCATGCTTTTGTGCCTGGGCAAACTCTGCTATATTAATCAAATATCTCAATAATGTGTAAGCAAGAACCAGCTCGTGTTCCCTTTGCCAATGAAACTGGGGACCCTGAACCTTATGGGAGGGTGATATAGGAATATATAAGAAAATAAATAAATACATTTCCTAGAGGTTTGGGGAGGGGCTGGGGCTCAGGGGCAGAACATCTGCCTGACGGTCAAAGGTCCCAAACTCAAAGCCCAGCATTTCCAGCTAAAGAAAAGGTAGTGTGTGATGGGAAGGATTTCAAGCTGAGACTGTGGAGAGCTGCTGACAGTCTTAGTACATGATATAGATGTAGATTATCTTTAATGGCATAAAACTCAAATAAATACGGATTATCACAACACAGATGGGAATAGTACAGTCCTGACCTTGCTGGATCACTGGCCTGACTCATTATTGGGAAGCAGCTTCATGTGTTGTTTTAAGCATTCAGTTCCATAGTCCATGACTCGAACGTCAGGTGAGAATTACGCAGCACACATATAAAGAAAAGCCAAGTGTCCAATGTTCATAGGTGGCACACATGTTTTCTGCACATTGTGAACAATTGCTTAATTGCTGTCATCTGACTTTGCAAAGAATTAGGATTATTGCATCTTATACTTTTTTAAAAATCTGTATCCACTTCTGGCCAAGCAAGCAAGTCTGCCCACACAAAATCCTCAAGCGCTAGAACTTCCTTTGCCTCCTTGTTGTACTTCAGCCTCACAACAACCTTGTGAAGCAGGACCGGCTGAGAGTGTGCATGACTGCCACCCCAGGTCACCCAGAGAACTGCATGGGGGAAAGCGGGAATCAAGCAAAAGATGAATTGCCTGTTTTTCTTCCCAATAAGCTCACTTGCAACATTTTTGCCTTCTCTGTCTTGCCCTCACAACAATGTCCCTGAAAGGCAGTGTGAGAGGGAGCGACTGGCTCAAGGCTACCCAGTGACCTTCCATGGTAGTAGGAATTCGAACCTAGGTCTTCCAGATCTCATTTGAATCACTATAGCAGGCTTTCAGCCTCAAGGCCGAGGGGCCTTGGCAGTTCCCCAGCACTTCCATCACCACCACCCCCTCATCCTGGCCCAAATACTGACAACAGAATCCAGGAACACAGACTCTGGTTGAAGGGGCATCTCTGCCATCTCCCCAAGACTCCCTCCAGAGCACAACTCCAGCTGTATGTTTTTTAGCATGAGTCATTCCCCGCCCCACCCCAGCTGAATGCTTCTCCAGAACCACATTCCTTTGCTGTGAACTCAGGTCCTGGCAGGAACAAAATGCCTTCCTAGCACACATTCCCTCCTTCGCGAGCTGGATGCTTCAATCTCCCAAATGAGGTGCTGCAGATTAGAAGTTTAATGGCTGTAGACCAGTCCTCATTAGGGCGGCCCAAACACTTGGCTCGTGTTGATTGACAGGACCACTCAGTCAAGAGAGGTGCTCAGGACTCAGAAGCATGTACAGTTCAAAGCTGGGCTGGAGGACCAAGAGTATCATGTGCAATAGTTCTCCCTGGATTGTCCTACTGCTGATTTTTGGAAGGAGGGGGATTGCAAAACTGGACGATGTCAAAACCTTGTTGTCACATGCTTTTGCACATTTTTCTTTATAATATCCAGCTGTCACAAATGTGTTACCTGTCACATTTACATTTGCCTAGCCGCCATTTGATCTCTTGTTATTCATGGTCATAGGTGTGAAAGTAGTTAGTTTAGTGTTTCCTGCCCTTGGCTTGTTTGATGTTGTGAGAACACACTGTCTTTCCTTCTGGCCTTGGGAAGCAGAGGCATTGGCTGGTACCAGCTTTCTTTTGGTGCACGGGGTGGGAGGACGCACCTAGGCAGTTTTGCGCCCAAACTGGTGACCAAGGGGAGGTGCGGGGGCAAGGTTGATAAGGGATAACAGTTCCCAGAGGAGTCAGTCTTAGCAAGGACCTAGAGATGCTTACTTCATTGATTCTTCAATAAAAAGGTTTTCCTACAAAAAAGAACAAACCTGCTATCGGGTAGACTCTCACAGATATGCCCTTTAAAAAACTACTCTCTGCCTGGCATGCCGGACAGAAACCAAACTTTCCCCCCACTTTCACATAGTAGGTAAGGAACATTTTCCCACATGGAGGATCATTCAACAGCAGGATCCTACCCATGCATTCAGAGTGGTGTACTTCAGGAAGACCTGTACAAGGTAAAAGGGTGTCGTTCTGGTTCTGCCAACCTCCAGGTCAGGCTTGGAGATCTCCAGAAATTACAACTGATTTTCAGACTATAGGGACCAGTTCCTGGCTTTAGGGGGTAGACTCCATGACAAATATACCTTGCTGAAGTCCCTCCCATCGCTAAATCCCACTTTTACCAGGCTCTGCTCCCAAATCTATAGGAATGTCATAACATGGAGCTGGCAACTCTAGCTCTCACAGCAGGATACATTTAGCCACACATTGTTACGATTTGTCCTCTTGCAAAACTGGAACGGAGCTTAAAATGCAAATGGATCTCTGTTTATATCAAGGCAAATGTCCTGTTATGTCAACTGTAGGAAAGCCGTGAATGCAATTTAACACCTCCCTCCTCCTTTTGCTCTTCCTATTTTTCCAAGCTCAGACACAAGGATAATGGGAGAGAGATTCAGCTGTTGCCTTGTCCCTCCAAAACATCTTGTACCACTGCTTTTTGGTATCCATTTCTATAGCCAGACTATTTTTTAAAGATGCAATTCAAAAAATTAACAGCCTTTGATTAGGACCACCACATGAGGAATTTGGGGACCTCTTTCTTTTCCAGCCCACCTTTCTGCACTGAAATGATGAACTCGAAGGCTCGTCTATTGTTTTGGGATATTTTGGTGGGTCCTTGTAAGGCCATGGTCTTCAGCTCTTTCACACCTTCAAACACATGACGCAAAGCCATGTGACATCAGAGTCATGTGACAGGAAGGCGTGGGCTAAAGTTATCTCCCTACCTGTGCCAAGGCCAGGACTGAAGTGTACAAAAAAAAATCAATAGACTTTTGGGGGTTTGTATGTCTATATTATAATTAAAGATTGTCATTAATAAAACAGAGTGAAACAAAGACAGAGTAAAAAGGGAGAAAAATAAAAAGGGGGGAAAGGAAAAAATGCACAACAAAATGTTAACAGTAGTTTCCTGCAGAAGAATTAAACAGCATTATTTCTATTTCTCTCCACTAACTTCTTATATAGGATTCTTTAATACATTTATATTCACTTATTATTAAACTTAGTTTTCAAAGCCTTCAGTTAGTAAGTCACTTTTATCTCATTTAATATGTCATTTAATACAGGCTTCCAATCCTTTATGACAAGATCTGCTGAGCCTCTATTGTTGGTATTTGCAGGTCTTTCCATTTCTTAGTGAAAACAATCCTTGCTGCTGTGACCATACTTAGAATCATAGAATCATAGAGTTGGAAGGGACCTCATGGGTCATCCAGTCCAACCCCCTGCACTATGCAGGACACTCACAACCCTCATCCACTGTCACCTGCCACCCCCTTGAGCCTTCACAGAATCAACCTCTCCATCAGATGGCTCTCCAGCCTCTGTTTAAACATCTCCAAAGATGGAGAACCCACCACCTCCCAAGGAAGCCTGTTCCACTGAGAAACCGCTCTAACTGTCAGGAACTTCTTCTGGATGTTTAGACGGAATTTCTTTTGAATTAATTTCATCCCATTTGTTCTGCTCTGTCCCTCTCGAACCACGCCGGGACTCCAGAATTATAGTCAAAATTTGATAGTCAGCCTTTGTGGGCGGACCAACAAGTTTATCATCTGTTGCCTGACCTGGGTAGCTCCGGTTAGCTTGATCTCATCAGACCTTGGAATCTAAGCAGTGTCAGTCTTGGGGGGAATACCAAAGAAGTCTTAGGGTTGTTATGCAGAGGCAGGGAATGGCAAACCGCCTCTCAATATCTCTTGCCTTGACAACCCAGTGGGGTGGCTATAAGATGGCGGTGATTTCATGGCCACCAGGCTGGTCAGTCTCCATTAACAGGCTTAAAGTCCAAAGCAGATACCGAACATGATCCGGGATTCTGGAAACGGAATCACATTCAAAGTCTTTTGCACGCTTTCTGATACGTGCTCGGTGCCCCTGAACATCGATCGAATTTCCCTTTATGAACAACAGGGAGGTTTGGGTTTTCTCTACCCTTCCTGGTGTGCGCAGAATACAGAGAGCCCCCCTCCCCCAATCCATAGAGGAAAGGGGGATTTGAAATGTGGCGTTAAGCTTTTTAACTACAAGGCTGGGAATTCTCAAGTCTTACAGGAACTTGGCCAAGGTTGGGAAAGCAGTTCTGGGAGCAATTAGGGTTGCCGTTTGGGATGCTCGAATTGCCTGCCCGTTTGGCTCACGTGCGGTTTGTTGGCTGGGAGCGGGCAGTCTTTCATCTCCCGATCTACGTGGGGCTGCTCAGCAGGTTCCTTCCGCAACATGTTCCTTCTCAACGGCGCAGGTCAATCGGCTTTTTGCACACACACGTTCCCACGACTCCCAGCGGAATTCTGCGCACCTCTCGGCAAGCAATTTTCTCAGCGTTAAATCAGCCGCCATGCTCATAAATCCTCCTCCTAAATAAATGCTTTGTTTTTAAGCTGCTGCTCGGTGTGTGTCGAAGCCAGGGTTCCCCAATGTGGCGCCCCTGGGCTGCCCTGGCTCAAATGAGAGGGATTTCCAGGGCTGCAACACCAATCGCAGCCCCTGGAGGATCGGGAGGATTGGCAAGCAGCCAGGCTTTCTTTAGCCAATGTGTGGTTCCATTAGGGGTAGTCAAACTGCGGCCCTCCAGATGTCCATGGAATACAATTCCCAGGAGCCCCTGCCAGCGTTCTCTGGCAGGGGCTCGTGGGAACTGTAGTCCATGGACAACTGGAGGGCCACAGTTTGACTACTCCTGCGTTACACCTTCAGGCTGAACTGACTGTTGTCCTGAGCCTATTTTGCAAAGCAGCGAGACAACTTTGTTTGCAATCTAGTACTGTTAACCCAGAGCCTCTTGTGGCGCAGAGTGGTAAGGCAGCCGCCTGAAAGCTTTGCCCATGAGGTTGGGAGTTCAATCCCAGCAGCCGGCTCAAGGTTGACTCAGCCTTCCATCCTTCCGAGGTCGGTAAAATGAGTACCCAGCTTGCTGGGGGGTAAACGGTAATGACTGGGGAAGGCACTGGCAAACCACCCCGTATTGAGTCTGCCATGAAAACGCTAGAGGGCGTCACCCCAAGGGTCAGACATGACTCGGTGCTTGCACAGGGGATACCTTTACCTTTACCTTTACTGTTAACCCTTTTCTCCCTTGTTTGCCAGTAGAAGCAAAACTCAGGAGAGCTGCTATTAGCCCCGCTTGGTAATAAGACAAGAGTGCTGGCCACCTTCTATTCCACAACGTGACAATAGGAAAAACACAGGACGGTCTCAAATAACTCGAAACAAGAAGACCTACCCCTTATAGCAGGGGTAGTCAAACTGCGGCCCTCCAGATGTCCATGGACTACAATTCCCAGAAGCCCCTGCCAGCGAATGCTGGCAGGTGCTTCTGGGAATTGTAGTCCATGGACATCTGGAGGGCCGCAGTTTGACTACCCTTGCCTTATAGCATTAAACAATAGTAATGAATGTTTTTAAACAATGTCCTTTCTTGAGTTTACGTCCTCGGAATGAAATAAACTGAAAGTTTATTTCTTCTTGTTTTGAGTCACCTTTGATTGCAAGCAGGGCTTCTGGGTTAAAGTTAGAGTTGTCAACCTCCAGATGGTAGCTGGAGATGTCTTAGGATTGCAATCGATCTGCCCTCCTCCGTCTCCTCCCCTCAAATATGCAGATGTTTCCAGACTCAGAGCTGGCAATCCTATTGGAGGTTCCCTGATTTCTATTATCCCCTCCTGCACTACAGTCCCACACACACTGGTTGCCAGCCTCCAGGTGGGATCTGGATATCTTCTGGTACAACAACTGGTCTCCAGGTAACAAAGATCAGTTCCCCTAGAGAAATTGGCAGCTTTAGATCGTGTACTCTGTGGCTTTTACCCTGCTGAGGTCCCCCCCCCCCCACACACACTTTCCAAACCCTGCCCTCCCAGTCCAGAGCTGGCAACCCTGCCACGCACACAAAGCAGCTACCTTTTACAGATAATGTACATTTGTGGAGCTCCAAGGACTGCCAACGTAATAGACAATCAAGAGTCTTGTGGAGCCTTCATGCCTGGTACCGTTTCAGTACAGTAAACCCTTCATCAGCTTTCCTAAAGCTCCAAACAATGTAAAAAAATTCCGCACAGAATTCTGCTTCCAGAGGACTACATTCGAGGTTCATGCCCCCTTACTCTGAGTTTTCACAATCTTGCAGAGTAAAGGTCATTCTCTCCTGTGGATGGTAATTCATAGCTTTCCAGTGAAGAATACCGGAATTTGAATCGGCATTCCCCCGCTGGCACAAGTGCCATGCTTCTGCCATGCTTGTTAGCATTTGTTAGAAGTGTAGATGTAGGGCCCATGGATTGAGCTGTTTAATTCTCTCACCTTCCCTCCCCCCCCCCACTCCATATCCTCTTCACCCTGGAATGTGGTACCTCGACATCAGGGGCCAAGCTATCTGGTCCTTTGAAGATCTCCCTTGTTTTACCGGTTCTCACAGGAGGGGGGAATTGGTTTGAGAGTTATATGCTGCATCTATCCTGCCATGCCTTAGTTCCAACAAGGTACTGCTGGATTAACTTGCTTGCTCTCAGTAAACTCAGTCTTTTGCACCAAGTCAAGGCTTTGTGTTTTTCAATAATCTGAAGAAACCTCCATTTTGTTTCATCATTGATGCATATATTCCTGCCTACCACCATCCTTCCTCCGTTGTCTCCAAACTGTCCGCCTTAACAGAAAATATTAATCACATTACAGCACGATTAAGAAGCAACATAATAGCTGCATTGAGCTTTAAGTTTCAAAACCGGAAGTTGGCTGCTGCTTTTGTCTCCAGAAGGGAGTCCTCCAGTGGGGTTAGCTTGGGTTGCACAGGGAAGGACAGTTCAAACCATCACCCAAAGCCTGCCGAATAGTTGATCCCCAGAGACAAACCTGTCCCTGTGATCAACATGGACTGCGTGCAGAGGGCCTGTTCAAACGGGCCCTCTCTGCATAACCCAACAAACAGCTAATCCCACAGAGAGGCTTCTCTCCCTCGATCAACTTGGGCCAATTCAACCAACACCTCCTCCACATACACTGACAGCCCACCAAACAGCTGATGTCCAAAGACGAGCTTCTCCCAGGATTGGGTTGAGCTATGCAGGGAGGGCTGGCCCTGGGGGGGGGGGCGGGTGTGAGCAGGGACCGGCCAATCAGGAGGCGGCACACGCTTCCTGATTGGGCGTTGGACTGGAAGCAAACTCCAGCCAGCCCCAGACAACCCCGGACAGTATCCGCCCAGGAGGGCTTTTCCAAAATGTACAGAGGAGCAAAGTGTTAAAGATACATATTTCCCTAGCAGAGGGAGGCAGTACATAAAGTACACAACGAGAGAGCGCAGAAAACAGAGGCATGGGCAGCAGGAATAATAATGGCATAGGCCAAGTAACACAGCGTCATCCGGACATTGTGAATGCACTACTACTGCAAAACAACCAAAGGCATGGCAAGACAACCAAAGGCCGCCTCATTCCCAAACAAACGTGGAACACATGCTGTGGGTTCTACCACAGGAAAACTTGAGGGAAAAGCCCAACTGTGGAATGCCTGGTGCCAACTTACAACATCCCAGGAGGGTTCAAAACAAAGATTTTTAAAAGCAAGTTCGTATTGTGGAAAAGGTCTAACAAGAAAGTCAACACACTTGGAATGTGTGGTGGAATTCTGAACAGAGGAAACCAAAGGCCACAGAGAATAACAGTTTGGAAGATTCTTTTTCTTTCTTTCTTTGGCCCTCAGAGGTGTTTTGCCATTGCCTGCAATCGTGTCACAAGCATCCCTCAGAGACTTTCCATCTGAATACCCGCCATAGTCAACCCTGCCTAGCGTCAAAGCTCCAATGAGATCAGGCTAGCCTGAGCTATCCAAACCAGGTGGGAGGTTCTACACCACACTCGAAAATAAATCAAAGAACAATGATTATTCACAGCGGCTATAATTTTTGTGAATATAGCCTCACTGTTTATGTTTAACATCCGTAGCGGCTGAGAAACACATTGTCCCTAATGCAGTTAACACAATTCAAACCCATTTATGAATTCGAATTCAGCATATGCCCCTCAACCTTGGCATCATGGGGTGATACGCTGCTGTTGAAGACTCGTCAGCTGGCATGGCTTTGGCCCACCCAACAAAGCAATGCTGATGCTGATCTGTGGATAAATAAAACTCCTGAATGTAAACCACTTAAACACTATATAAACACTGTCAGCTGTGAGAGCTCTCAAAGAGCTTCCCCCAAACACTAATTTAAGAAGAGAGAGAGAGAGAGATCAAAACCAAAGAACTGTGCCAAAATTTGCTGGCAGGGGCTCATGGGAATTGTAGTCCATGGACATCTGGAGGACCACAGGTTGACTACCCCTGCCATAGGTGACATCCCCTTTAAGGTGCCTGTGGATTTTGTTCCTTGTTTTCAGAGGAATTATGCACACCGATCAGAAGGAAAGAAACTGCAGAAATCGGCAAGCGGAGCTATTTGTGGAATGGAAATGAGAATCATCCCTGCTCATCCTTGCAGATCAGGTTTCTTCTAAAGGGAGAAGCACTGGGGACAGCAAAACCTGGGGCCCCTCCAAGGCCAGTTTGTTTCAACAGCATTCTCTTTATGGATTGTCCCTGGCATCTAGCAGTCAGAGATTAAGATGGCCAACTTTTTCCCTGGCAGGAACTCTATGCTTTTAATAGCTTTTTGGCTGGAGGTGGGGAGCAAATAAAGCTTTTCTTCTTCCCTCCCTATCCCTGTATCTGCATTTTGGGGGTGAAAGTATCACTCGCTAAATTTTTGCTTCTCAGGCAGCTGTTAAAGACAGAGGAGTCCAGGTAGCCGTCCACGAGGAGGTAGACCTGGGTGTCATCTGCATATTGATGACAGCCGTCTCCCCCCACCTCTAAAGCCCCGCTGCAGCCTCCGAGGCTCTTGGGCGTGGCAGGGAGGAAGAAGGAACTGGCAGCCGCTGCACCCTGCCCCTCTACAGTGAAGCTCTCGGTGAGGCTCTTGGGGGTGGCGGGGAGGGAAAGGGCACTGCCAGCCACGTCCCCCACCACTAAAGCCCCGCCATGCCCTCCATGGCACTTGGCGGGGCTCTTGAGGGTGGCAGAGAGGGAGAGGGGACTGCTTGCCACTACCACCCGCCCCCTAAAGCTCCTCCGCGGCCCTCGCCAGTACTCTTGGGGGTAGGGGGCAGAGAGGGGAGTGGCAGCTGCCTTTCCCCGCTCCCTAAAGCCCCTCCGTGGCCCTCGCCAGGGCTCTTGGAGGTTGCGGGGGTGCCGACCCCCGACCCCCAAAGTACCACAGCTGCCTGCGCCACCTCCCCCCATCCTAGCAGCCATTGCATTTACGTCTGCAACGGGCTTTAATTCTAGTAAATCATAAATCATAACCAATAGTCATAAATCCGCAATTATACTTGTTTCTAATATACTCTATTCAAAGATTTCATTTTCTCTTGAAGCCTAATATTAGATTATCTTCAATATATCTTGTCTATTTTGCCATCTGGGCGAGCTCTAACATTTTCACCTGCCAATCAAATATAGTGGCTATCACCTTTAACTTCCAATTTTTTTGCCTATAGAATCCTTGCGACCATTGTCAAGTATCTAAATATCTCTCCATTTTTTTGTCTTTTTCATTGGATTTAAGGCTGTAGCGTCCTTAAGGTTTTTTTTAAATTTCTTTATGGATATCCTGCCAGAATTGACTTGCTCAGTTGAAGGTCCACTACATGCGTAACATTGTCCCTTTTGCTTCCCTGCATTTCCAACATCTCTGAGATGCCTTTGTTTATTTTTGATAATTTATATACCAACCATAATGCAATTTATAATAGATTTCCTTAATACAATAGCTATTCATATATTTCAGATCTTTATTCCACATTTTCTGCCAGGTTTCCAGTGAAATATATCCAAGGTGCCTTGTCCAAACAATCCTAAAATCTTTGAATATCTCTTCCTCAGTATGCAATTAACACAATTCATACATCTTCTTGGTTAAATGATTGTCATCCTTAGCACTACTTCTCTCCCTTATATATTTGGGAAACAGCCTCCTGGGAGGAGACGGTCCAGGGCCCTGTCCGTTCAGGTCCACCCTGATTGGCCCTCCCCCTCCAGCTCCCACCCTCCCTCCTTGCCTGCTAGAAGCCTTGTGGCTGCGGCCTCCATTGTCGACCACGAGGAGAGCGGCAGCGGCAGGGCTTTGCGGCCTGCAGGTACACTCCTGCAGGGAGGGAGCCTGGGGGGGGGGGAGTTTGTAGCCTCCCTGCGGGCTGCAAAGCCCTGTCACCGCTGGCGGGGGGGGGGAGCCGCAGCCACCCTCTTACACCCCCCTGCCTGCCAGCCCTTTCAAAGGCCATATTAAAATGGGCTTTGATACTAATCTTTATAGGTATATCTCTAATTGTGATTTTTCCAGTTCAAATTCCCATACCTTCCTGTCCCTTTCAAATTGATCCTTAATCTGTCTATATAACCTCCAATCTTGCACAGCTCCAGAGGGGTGGGCTATCTGATGGCATTTTTTCTCTTGCTCTTTCTGTTTTCTCTCTAATTTTCAGGCCTGGAGCGTCTTCAATCCCACAGCCAGGTGGGGTGTTCATCACCCTTCATATTTTTGAGGACAAAGTGCTTCCTTATGATTACTGCTCTCAACGTCCAGCGTCTTTTACCAGAAGAAAGGCCATTTCCAGCATCAGTTCCAGCAAAAGGTCAGAAGTGTACCTTTTGGCGCTGTCGCAGAGGGAATTACTCTGCTTTTCAACCACTCTCCAAAATTGTTGGACAAGACCCAAGCTGATGTTCTTATTATGTTATTTTCTTATGTTATTTTTTAGAAGTGTGGTGAGTGCGGTGAGGACCGGGTTAATGTGTGAAGCAGCCCACAAGCATTGACTTGTGAGTGTTTGTGTAAAATATAAGAACCAACTCTTCTTCTTCTTCTTCTTCTTCTTCTAAAATACTGCCAGATTGCAGCCAACGTACAGCCCTTCCATAGGGTTTTCAAGGCAGGAGACGGGTAGTTTGCCCTTGCTTGCTTCTGCATTGCAAACCTGGGCTTCCTTGGAGGTCCATCATTTAATCCAAATACTGACCAGGGCCAACCCTTCTTAGCTTCTGAGACCTTACGAGATCAGGCTAGTTTGGGACATTCAGGTCTGGGCCACTGGTGTTTATTAGTACATTTTCAGCCCATCCTTCCTCTAAGGCAGTGGTTCTCAACCTCGGGGTCAGGACCCCTTTGGGGGTTGAACGACCCTTTCACAGAGGTCGCAGCAGGGCAAGCAGCATGGCCCGGGGGGGGGGCACCATCCACACAACAGCCTTGCGGAGTAGATCGAGATAGAGGGTTCATCTGTCTGTAGCAGCAGAAAAGAGCAAGATCAGCATGGTGGGACAAGAGGCAGAACTGAGAACTGAGAAATCCCAGGGGGTAAAAACCAATTTATATACAATCATGAACAATGGCTCTTCATGCCATTGGTCAGTTTCGGTTTGATTTCTGTGAAAGAACACTTGTATAATGTTATACTTGGGGGGTCACCATAACATGCGGAACTGGATTAAAGGGTCGCAGCATTAGGAAGGTTGAGAACCACTGGTCTAAGGAGCCACAGGGTGAGTTGGGAAGAATAGAAGAAGAGCCCTGCTGGATCAGGCCAGTGGTCCATCGAGTCCAGCATCCTGCTTCACACAGTGACCAACCAATTCCTCTGGAGGGCCAATAATAGGACACAGAGCAGCATTTCCTAGCTGGGGTAACACATCACAGTCCCATGAACACTCAGCAGGGTTGATGCAGCCAACCCTGGAAGTCTGGGGCTTAAAAAAAATCTTCCAGCCAGCTGAGGTTATTTCCTTATTGGGGCAGTTGACCCGCCCCCTCCCAACGTGGCCAATGATGGGCCTGGAGGGGAATGGAAGGGGTGGGGCCATCGCCAGCAGAGGCTCCTCTCACATGGTCAACCTCCGCTGGTGACCGCTGAAGTCAAGTGTGCTGAGTCCCTGGCTTTTTGGATTGTGTGTGTGTTTTAATTGGAGGGTGGTAGAGGGGCCTGCCTGGGCCTCAGTTTTGGGCCCTTGGGCACTTCTGGGCCTGCATGAGAAGCAGAAGGCTGGGAGTTGGTAGAGAGGCTTGTCTGGGTGGATTTGTATCCCACTGAGGTTTCTGTTCTTCCCAGACTTCATCCACCAATCTCAGAGGTTTCCCAACCTGGATCTAGAAATGCAAGCCCCCACAATTGCCAATTCCCTTATGGCATCTGGCTGGGGATGGAGGTTTGCCAGATCCAGGTGGGAAAACTCCTGGAGATGTAGGCAGGACAGGGACCTCAGTGATGTCCAATGGCACAGAGTCTACCTGACACCCTCCAAATCAGTCATTGTCTCCAGGGAAACTGCTCTGCAGTCTGGAGATGAGCTGTAATTCCAGGGGATCCCCAGGTCCCACCTGGAAGCTGGCATCCCTAGCTGAGAGCTACTATACCTGGATCCAGTGCAAGGACTGTGCACAGCCTGCACAAGGATTCTTATATTTCCAAGTTTCCTCATTCCCTGGCAGCCATTTCTGACCCTGAGAAAATATTATTCTCAGGTCTTGCTAGAATGGTCAGCCTTCTGGTGGTACACGGCAATCTCCCAAAGTTACAAGGGATCGCCAAATCACAGCAATCGGTTCTCCTGAGGAGAGCTCCTGTATTTGCACGGTGGGCTTCATGTCAGCTGAGCTGCACGCTTCCTTGTTCTGCTCAGTCAGGGTTTGCTATTCAGCATACTGCACACACAAAAATGAAACTCACTTATAATTGAACAGGCATTTTCGTTCATTAGTGTTGCCATGCACACGGTAAACAAGTATGAGCTTTTAAAAAAAGAAAGATGTTTTCTTTTTAAAGAGATTAGGGTTCACCAGGATTTGTGTGAGTGGGTGAATCTCCCAGCTAGATGGCTTTCTTTCTTTACTCTGCAGGATCTTGGCTGTGGATCAGTGCGTAGTTCTTTTGAGATTTCCGGGCCCCACCTAGAAGGTGGCAGCCCGAGTTATGTAGATCAGTGGTATCTGGGTGATGTCACTTCCAGTGACACGTGACTGCAGGGAGGAGTGGCCAGATGACATCACTTCCAGTGTACCATGAAAAATATTTCAGGCTTACCTCCGTGGTTAAAAGGTTGGAAAAGGCTAGCACAGAGACATTCCCTGGCTCTGGGACACAGGGCCTTGGTGCCTCTGAATGTGGAGGCTTCACTGAGTCACCATGGCTAGTAGCCATTGATATTCTCATCTTTTTTGAATCTATCAAATCCCCTTTGAAGGTTGTTTATTCCTGTGGCCATCGCGACATCCCCCCAGCTGCGAATTCCACATTTTACCAGGGGTAGTCAAACTGCGGCCCTCCAGATGTCCATGGACTACAATTCCCAGGAGCTCCTGCCAGCATTCGCTGGCAGGGGCTCCTGGGAATTGTAGTCCATGGACATCTGGAGGGCCGCAGTTTGACTACCCATTTTAATCCCTTCTTTATGTAGAAAGTAGCATTTCCTTTTGTCACCTTCATAGTTCTCCTCTGGACCTTTCCCAGAATTACAGCCACTTCCCGAAACGAGGGTCACTCAACTGAACAGAGTGCTCTGATCGGACAGAAGCCACACCTGTGAGAGCCAAGCACTTGCCAAGGCTTGGACGTGGTCAGCGCATTGAGTAATGCAGCCGGTTGCCAGCCTACTTGGCAGGTGAAGCGTGACCCAGGTCCAAAGTGTGATGCGCCTACTGTAACTAGAAGCAGGCAGCCATGCAGTGGCAGAGATGCTCTTCGGTGGGGTGTACTTAGGGAGAATCAGTACAAGAGCAAGGTCAGAACAGTCAGAACAGTCCCTCGCTTTGGATCTAGGGCATTAATACTGTTTTTTCTCAATGCACTGAAATCCAGGGGCTTAGAGGAGCGTAATTCCACTTACAGATGCACTGTAAAAAGAGCTCTGCAGGCCAATGAACGTCCTTCAACTGAGCTGCCAAAGGGCCTAAGGTCTAATGTCCCTTCGGATCATGCAGGGGACATTTTGGCATGGAGAAGATCACAGGGAGGGACAGATTACGGGATCGTGTGGATGAATGGGTTATGGGATAACCGTGCCCTATTGTAAGGGCTACGATATTGCAAATATCTGGGGCAAGTGATAAGAAGAAAAATAATTAAAATGGTATTTCAAACATTGTGAATGCTGAGGGACTGATGATTAAAGAGGGGGGAAAAACAGGATATGAATCAAATATATAAATACCTGAAAGAGACCATTAATACGGCAAGATTGGAACCTATTCTTCAAAAGAGGTATACAACATTAATTTAAAAAGCAAGACTTATTCATATTCTGGTATGGGGTCATAAATAAATGGTGTTATTTTGAGCCTGCCCTTCTGTACAAAATGCAGTTAAATTTAAACATGAAAACATTGCCTCTCTAAATGCCCCCAATTAAATTCCCAGATAGGGGGTGTATTGTAAGGTGCTGTTCTTCTAGTTCTCCTCCTCCTCTGGTGGTGAGGTCAGCTTTATTGGTGGGTGTCGTTTTATTTTGGGCCTCGGCCATAAGCTTGATGGAATAGCTCTGTCTTAAAGGCCCCACTGATTTGATTAAGGTCCCACAGGGCCCCGATGTCTCCTGACAGCATATTCCACCATGCTGGGGCCAGAGACAGAAAAGGCCCTGGATCTGGTTGAAGCCAGCTTCATCTCCTTCAGGCTGGGGGATCTGAGCAGATGGTGATCCAGAGATTGTAGTGCTCTTGGGAGATTGTAAGGGAAAAGATGGACCTGTGGGAGGGGGGGGGGCATGGAAACATATCAGGATGCTGTGTCCACCTGTTCTGACTGGATGCTGCTCCATACAATCCTGATATCTGCAGACTGAATTTCTTCTGAAAGGGGCAGCTCATGGATGTCCCACTTTTGGTATATGGCTATGTGTGGTCTGAAGCTGGGAACATTGCCTCTCTTCAGGAGAACCATCAGTGGCCCATATTGTGAAGATTGCAGATAATGTTTTTTTGTCCCATGCATGCATGCAACTCTAGCAACTGAGCAGGACTGGTATCTAGGATAGCCTCGGTTTAAAGACCTTTAATAGGACCAAAGGCCAGCATCACTTGAGAGCCGACATGGTGTGGTGGGCAGAGTGTGGTACTAGGAACCTGGGAGACCTGGGTTCAAATTGTTACTTAGAATCATAGAATAATAGCATTGGAAGAGACCTCCTGGGTCATCTAGTCCAACCCCCTGCACTATGCCGGACACTCACAACCTTATAGCTCATCCACTGTCACAAAATCAGCCTCTTCGTCAAATGGCTATCCAGCCTCTGCTTAAAAATTTCCAAAGATGGAGAACCCACCACCTCCTGAGGAAGCCTGTTCCACTGAGAAACCGCTCTGTCAGGAGCTTCTTCCAGATGTTTAGACAGAATTTCTTTTGAATTAATTTCATCCCATTGGTTCTGGCCCTCTGGGGCAAGAGAGAACAACTCTGCTCCATCCTCTATACTAGATGACCCAGGAGGTCCCTTCCAACTCTATTATCGATCCATTCAATTAGCTACTAATTGAATCCATGGAAATCTATTAACAATGGTGCCAGAGAAAAACAATGGCCAGAGAGTTTAGAAATTCAAGAGAAAGTGAGAAAGAATTAAGAATTAAGAAGAATTAAGGTTGTGGAATGTATTGTAACATCCACCCCCCGCCAATCCTTCGCACGGGCCTGCCGTCAACCAAATCACCGTGCACGAGAGGAAGCGAAGAAACCCGATCCCAGCGCTGGAAAGAACCACAGAAAGCGAGGCGATCTGGGGCGCAGCATGGCAGGCGGGTTCGCAGTTTGGCGCAAAAGGGGACCCACCAGCGGTCCCCCCGGCCGGTTGGAAAGATCCCGACGCTTTCTCCCGCCCCCGCCTTCGCCCCCCTCCCCACCCGGCGGCTCCATCTGGCCGGCGCGAAGCGGACTTGTTGGCCGAAGGATCCGGCCTGGGGGGAGGAAGGGGCGGAGAGGCGGGCCGCGAAGGATGGGCTGGCGCCTTGGGGGCGCTATAACCCCCCGACGTGGAGGGCCCGCCCCGGGTGGGAGATAGGGCGGGAAGGCAGGGCTCGGTGGCGGGATCGCCCCTGCAACTTCCTCCGGCTCCTGCCTCGGGGCCGCCGCCGCCGCCGACTTGGCCGCCCGCTCTCCCCTTCCGAAAACGGGCTAAGGGGGACGCAAGGAGCGGGGCAAAGAAGCGGCTGGGACTCCAGCTGCCCAGTCCCGGGAGACACGGCGGCCCCCTCGGCCGGCTTCGGAAGGACCCGACCCCTTCCACTCGGAGTCCCTCGATCGGAGTCTTCGTCCCCACGGGTGGCGCAGAAGGCACCTCCGCGATGCGCAGCATGGACGGCTTCGGGGCACGACGCGGGACGGGCCTGCCTGCTCCGGAGGAGCCCCGCTTTGGGAAATGGTGAATGCTCCCCCCGCCCGCGGAAAGGGAGAGATCGAGCAGCCCATGTGCCTCGGGGGGGCAGGCAGCGGCGGCTTCACGTGGCTGCAGCGCCGGGTCGTCCGTCCCCGTCCCCCCCTCCAAACTTGAGCGAGGTCTTTTGGTTGCTGCTGTTCAGCCCTCCTTTGCAAAGCTGCGGCTTAACGGCCTTGATCCTCCCCCTCCCTCCCCGTTAGATGCTCTGCCTCCAACGGTCCGAGAAGCTCTCTTCCCCGGACGAGCGGATTGCAGGTGGTTGGGCGGCCGCGGAAGGAAAGTCCGGCGCGATTGCGGAGGACGGCGGCGCCTTGGCTCGTGGTGAGTCGCTTCTTGCCGGGCTGATCGTCGCGTGCGCCACCGGGGTGGGAGAAAGGGGGGGGGAACACGAGCTATTTGCCCCCCCCCCCAGCCCCGTGCACGGTCGTCTGAATGCCTCCCCCGCGGCTGCAGTCCGTGCAGGGGAAAGGGGAAAGAGAAGCGTTTCCCTTTCCCCCTCTCCTCTCTGGTGGAGTTTGCAAAATCCCTTTGCCAGACGGAGGCTGCGGGCGGCCTGGAAAGCGGGCAGCCGGGAGAGCGCAGGAAATGTTCGAGGCAGCTCTCGATCCTGTGGCAGTGCATGGCGCGCGCGCGCGTGTGTCGATGCACGGGGGGTTGATGCACGGATGATGTTTCCCTTTGCAGGGTCCGCGTTTCGAGACCTTACATAAGGAATGTTTTTTGCTGGACTTGGGAGCCGGCTGCCTGCCGAACTCCGAAGTGCGTGGCGTGCGCCCAGCCGCAGCTCCGTTTTCACAGGGGGGCTCGGAGATCTGAGGCTAGTCTCTTAAAAGAGAGAATAATTTCTGAATGGGGCTCTCCCCCCCCCCTCTGTTATCCCATTCAAAGGCAGATTTGGGAGGGGGGAGGGGGAGATGGATTGAGACCTTGGTTTTAAGGCTGTTGATGGAAAGGGGAGGGGGGGCGAATGCCTGAGCAGTCATAAATCTAGATTCTTGGCTGGAAGTCAAAATAAAGAGAGTTTTATGGGGCCAGTGGGAACGCAGGAGTGCTGGAAGGTTTTGCTGTCGGTAATGAGGAGGAGGCGGCCGTGTTGCAGGCTGTGATGCGTGGGGCACAAACCCCGTTGGCAAGGAGCCATCTGTGCTGGGTGGGGAGAGGAGGCATGGACAGCAGGGGGGGCAGAGGAAAGAGCGGGGCTGGTTTCTACAGGTACCCTGCTGAAACCTGCTGGAACTACAAATCTGGATTTGGGCCCCCGAAACCTTAAATTGCAGTACCTTAAGCTGAGTACCCAGCTTGCTGGGGGGTAAACGGTAATGACTGGGGAAGGCCCTGGCAAACCACCCTGTATTGAGTCTGCCATGAAAACGCTGGAGGGCGTCACCCCAAGGGTCAGACATGACCCGGTGCTTGCACAGGGGATATCTTTACCTTTATCTTTTAACCTTAAATTACCTCCTTTTTGGGGGCAAAATCTGCCCCCCCCCAAAAAAAAGCACCCCAATCTGTTTTTTGCATGCACACTTTGCAACAGAGATTTGAGGGAAGTGTTGTTCAAACTTAGCTCGGGCATCGCTGTGGTTTGTGTCACCGTGAGCCTCGCTTTCCCCTTTGTGATTTGGGACGCTGGTGCAGTTCCGTGCCGGGCATGTTTTCTGGGTTGTCAGTCGGCTGATTGAGCGATTTCACTAACTAAGAGACCATTTCTCACAAGGGTGCTCTGAGAGCACAGCCCTTCGTGCTGGTCCTTGGAAGTGAACCCCACTGAGTAGTCTGCATGGGATTGGAGCCTGATTGGGAGGGGGTGGGGTTGGGAAGTGCACCAAATCGCAGCTGACTCATGGGAACACGGAGGGGGGGGGTTAAGACGAGAGCCGTTCAGAGCTGGCTTGCCATCTCCTGCCTCTACGTAGCAACCCTGGCCTTCCTTGGTGGCCTCCCGTCCAAATTTTGAGCCAAGCCAGCACTGCTCTGCTTCCAAGAACAGACGAGAGCAGTCCCGCCTGGGCCGTTCAGGTCAGGGGATTGTATTTATGCTGACTCACAAGCAGTAACAGATTCCCTTGTGAACCTGGCCCTATACTGTGTGAGACCACCGGTTCCTGCAGTCCAGTATTGTCAGTTTTGATTGACAGTAGCTTTCTTAACGTCTCCGTTACGGCAAAGCCTTTTTCTAGCTCTTGGAACCTGCGATCCCTTGAGAAGTGATTGGCTCTGGGATCTTCTGAGTGTGGGGCAGACCTTCTAACACAGGGGTTGTCAAACTGCGGCCCTCCAGATGTCCATGGACTACAATTCCCATGAGCCCCTGCCAGCGAACGCTGGCAGGGGTTCATGGGAATAGTAGTCCATGGACATCTGGAGGGCCGCAGTTTGACTACCCCTGCTCTAACGCTTAAACCAAGGGTAATCAAACTGCGGCCTTCCAGATGTCCATGGACTACAATTCCCAGAAGCCCCTGCCAGCATTCGCTGGCAGGGGCTTCTGGGAATTGTAGTCCATGGACATCTGGAGGGCCGCAGTTTGATTACCCCTGGCTTAAACTATGGTCAGTCTGAGCCAAATAGGATGTCATCTTCAGTT
This sequence comes from Paroedura picta, assembly GCF_049243985.1. Taxonomy (NCBI): domain Eukaryota; kingdom Metazoa; phylum Chordata; class Lepidosauria; order Squamata; family Gekkonidae; genus Paroedura; species Paroedura picta. The sequence continues at coordinate 35,506,232 of NC_135373.1, forward strand.
ATTACGCACAGGGCTGCAGCCTTAACATGTATTTCTATGCATGTTTCACGGCGTGCATGTGTGCCACGTGACTGGGGCCCCCGGTTTATTTAAAATATTTATACTCATCTGCTCTGCAGTTTGCAGACAAGGTGGCTTTAGATAAGTCAAAGAGTCTTGGGTGGGTCGTATCAACAGAGCATCGCATCAAAATTCAAGACGTTATAGTGCAGCTGTATACCGCATTGGACAGGCCGCAGGTGGAGTACTTGGAGCATTTCTGGAAGTCTCTGTTCAGAAAGCAAGTGGACAAAATTGAGACGGTGCAGAGGAGAGCAAGAAGGATGACCCTGTGAGGAAAGGCTGAGGGACTTGGGAAGGTTCAGCCTGGAGAAGAGGAGGTTGAGAGGGGACGTGATGGCTCTCTTGAAGTATTTGAAAGGTTGTCACTTGGAGGAGGGCAGGGAGTGGATCCTGTTGGCCGCAGAGGACAGGACCCGCAGTAATGGGTTTAAACTATATGGAGAACAATTTCGGCTAGATATCAGGAGAAAATTTTTCAGAGTCAGAGTAGTTCAGCAGTGGAATCAACTGCCTAAAGAGGTGGTGAGCTCCCCCTCACTGGCAGTCTTCGAGCAGCGGCTGGACAGATCCTTATCCTGAATGCCTTGGCTGATCCTGCATTGGGCAGCAGGTTGGAATAGATGTCCTTTATGGTCCCTTCCAACACTATGCTTTTACGATTCTAAAACCATCACCTAGTCTAGCCAACACATGGCAGGGGAGTCATGTGACAGGAAGAGGCGATGACCCAGTCTCCAAATCTCCCTGTGCTAAAAAGGAATGCTCTCTCCATCACTGTGAGATGTTCCCTCACTGACCTATTGTTCATGCCAGTGTGCATGCAAAAAGAGGGTAAGGGGTCTGTATCTGTGCATTAGTAGCAGGTCCTTTTAGAAAGTTGCTGGCACTTCCATTGCTATTGTTGTTAGTTGCAAAGTCGTGTCTGACCCATCGCGACCCCATGGACAATGATCCTCCAGGCCTTCCTGTCCTCTGCCATTCCCCGGAGTCCATAGGGGCTTGCAATCCATCTGAGGGTCTCAATCTATGAGTCAAAGACCACTCATCTTCAGCAACAATGGTCTCAAACCAGTCAAAGTAATAAAACCAGCAGCAACCTTTCAGAATGACAACAGTACAATAAAAACAAAAACCAGTACCATCGTAGCAGCATTTGAATACGCTACTAAGGCCAGCAAATATATTAAATGTAGTAAATTATTCAGGGATTGGGGGGTGGGGACAGGGACGGGGAGACTTCCCAACCAGCAAGCCATCCAACAACAGAAGTAGGACAGGGAAGAAAGTCACTGAGGAGGTTCAGGCTGGTGGAACAGAAAAGATCAGTGAATGTAAAACCACAAGCTTCAGAAAGCTCAGGGGAGGGGGGGGAAAGGAAGATTTGGCAGTCTAGAAATACGGTCAGTGCTCAAAATGTGGATCATTCTAGACTGCTGACTGAAGGGCTGGGAAAGCTCTGTGCTACAGTGGCTGGCAAGACCAGGGGAATCTTTCCTGCCAATCCAGAATCCGGTGATCAGACAGCTGGACCGCTGGTCAGATTATGGGAGGCGTATGCGTGATCTTCCCAGCGCGTTCTCTCAAGCAGCAGGTTTATTTTTACTTGCCCCAAATGAGCACATCCTTCTACGTCTTTCCACCAGCTCTGCCTGTAGACGCCGCTGCTGATGTCAAGGTAAGAATAGAGAACGGGCTGAAATCTGGATCCTCTGATAACTAGACTGCAGCCGGTCATCTCTGAAACATGCAGGGGAAGTAGCTGGGAGACCGTATGTCTTATGGAGCTAGGGGGAAAAGTAGCCAGAGGATTGTATTCCTTCTGTGGCTAATGTGAAGAGCAGCTGGAGGACTGTATGTCTTGTGGAATAATTGGGAATAGTAACTGGAGGACTTTGAGGAGAGATCTAGCTGTTTTTATCTCACCCGTCCGTCAAGGATGCATATGGCTTGGCTTCATTTTATCCTTACAACAACTCTGTCGTGTGGGTAGGCTGAGAGACACAGATTGACTAGCTTGAGATGACCTTGTGAATTATTTTGAATGATGATGAATATAGAGATTTGAATTTAGAATCATAGCATAATAGAGTTGGAAGGGGACCTCATGGGTCAAATCTAGAGTTAGTCCTTCCTTGTCCCAGTACAGCAGTCTAAACCACCACACCGAGTTGCATTGTGAAGTTCCTTGCCATGTTCTCTTGAGTCAATTATGAGGGATCGTATTGGGCTTGTGGTTGGTGCAAAAGCATCGAAGGATGACTTTCTGACATGCTTTCAGCTCAGCCCTCCAACTGAAGCTGCAGGTAGGTTTAGGCTAGTGGTTCTCAACCTGGGGGTCGAGACCACTTTGGGGGTCGAATGGCCCTTTCGCAGGGGTCACGGCAAGGCGAACAGCAACCTTGCAGGGTAGATCGAGATAGAACGTTTGTCTGTCTGGAGCAGCGGAAAAGAGCGAGATCGGCATGGTGGGACAAGAGGCAGAACTGAACTGAGAAACCCCGGGGGGGGGGGGAACAATTTATATACAATCATGAACCATGGATCTTCAAGCCATTGGTCAGTTTCGGCTTAATTTCTGTGAAGGAACCCTTGCATAATTTTATGGCTGGGGGTCACCACAACACAAGGAACTGTATTAAAGGGTCGCGGCATTCAGAAGGTTGAGAATCACCGGTTTAGACTGTCAGGATGCATTGAGGAGCAGTCTAGTTACCCTGTATAATTTATTTGTGTGTGTGCATATCAGTGGGGTTGAGCGATGATGCGTGTCTTCTGATGATTATCTTTTTTTTAATACAGTGAGAACGTGCTCAGGGCATCTGCGAAGTCTCAGTACAAATTGGATTGCCCCAAATTAATGTTTTAGTTGACCTCACACTTATGAGAAGCAATGGCTGCATTTCCCAGCTGGAGAGATGAGTTTAATTAGCCATGTGGCAATTTGGGAAGAGCTTTGCAATTAGCAAGGGTCTGGGTGGTTCAGCCTGCCGGCCCCAAGACAAAGAAGAAGGCAACAGAAAGGTCCTGGGGCAGTCTTTGGGGAAGGGAAATTTGGGCTAAGTTCCTTTTGGTGGAAATCGGGAGATCCTTCCCAAATCTTTGGGTCTCGTTTCTCTGCAAGTGCCTTTTTCCCCATTGGCAACTGGTCTTCCTCTATGCACAGATGTTTCCTTTCTCAATTTATAGTTAATTAATTTGCTGCCCTAGTATTTTTGTTTTCCACCATCTATATCCTAAATAGCACCTTATCTGTAGCAACCAGATGCCCAGGGATATTAAAATAGCACCTGTACCATTTGATCATGCCACAAAATGCAATGAAATTTGTTGATTGTGGGCATGCTTGCTGGATTATTTTTTCCCTTTCCAGAAGTAAAATGATGCTCTGTCATTCAGTGGGAATGAGGTAGTGCAACCTGCAGGAAGGGGGTGCGTGTGTCATGTTACTGGCTAAACATACTACCTGGGCAGCCAGCCACTAAAAGTGCCTTCATTGTAGCAGACTGTAAGCCACTTTGAGACTCCTTCGGGTAGAGAAAAGCGGCATATACGGATCAATTCTTCTTCTTCTTTTCCTCTTCCACTTTTTCTTCTTCTTCCTCTTCTTCTTCTTCTTTCTCTTCCTCTTCCTCTTCCTCTTTTTCTTCTTCCTCTTCTTCTTTTTCTTCCTCTTCCTCCTCCTCCTCCTCCTCCTCCTCCTCTTCCTCTTCTTCTTCTTCTTCTTCTTCTTCTTCTTCTTCTTCTTCTTCTTCTTCTTCTTCTTCTTCTTCTTCTTCCAACCCTGCACCCAGTTTGCTATGCGAACTTTACACCCTATAGTTTTCAGTAGGGCTTGTGTACACACAGCATAATGAGGGTTGGCAGACAAAAATGCTTTGTGTGTCTTCTGTGAGGAGAAGGAGCATTGTCTGTTTGGCTGGGACTGAGGAGCAGGGCAGTGGATAGGAAGGGGAAGCTGGGAAGCCAAGAAGTAAGGAGGCGGGAGAAAGGCTACAAAGTGGGCAATGGACAGAAAAAGCAGAATCTGTAGCTAAAGAGGCTTGAGAACGTCAGACCCTTGTAGACTTTCAATGAACACATTTAGTATAACTGCAAAAGCAGCATGCTGAGGTCATGGTATGAAGCTCATGGTCATTCTTGCTGAAACTAAATTGATAGGCAATACACTGATTGATATAATCCCCAAACACATTTCAATTGCCCTACTGGCCAAAAGGCAGGTTTCCCCTGTTTGCAGGGGAAAGCGTACAAATTAGTCCTGTGCCCAGATGCACATGACATTGCGCGTTCAAGGGTGATCCATGGCCAATCCGAGAGATAATGTCCAAGCTCCCCTCTCCCGCTGTTCCCTCTTCTGATGTGAAAATTGGCAATTAGACTGCACAAAAGAACAAGAGATATGCCACAGAGGCAAAGCAACTAAGGCAGTTGCAAGTTTGCTCCGCAAACTCTGTTTCAACCCAGCGTATTATTTTGGATTGTCAGCTTCACGTGACCCCTTGCAGTGGGCTTCCTTCTTCCCTGTTTTTCTCTAGCGAATTGACAAACGAAGATGTTACAATTCATTTCCTGCTAAATGATCATTCTGCAGAGACCACACGGTGTGTGGCTGAATTTTTAATGGCTGTATATCGTGCTAGGTCCAAGAGACTTTAAATCATTTTTTTAATTATTTACTTTGCTTGATTGTTTCTGTCTCTCACTTGTTTTATGCCAATAAAGGTATCATCAGATGCCAATACAGTGACAGCTGGGAGTGAAAGGTGACTATTGTTACATCATTGATACCTGGCAAATGACAGTACCAAATAGCCATGACAGGAGGCTGGCAAACAGACAGATCCTGGCAGAGGAAACAGTGAACCGAGGAAGATAAGAGCTCTGGGGCAAAGCAGACTTGGAAGAAACATGGCACAATCTACTCCTGGAGTGACTGAACATTCAGCAAGCAGCTCGGCCGGTCAGGGGCATCATTGCTGCAAGCACAACATAGGACAGAAGATCATTTTGCTTGCCATCCTGTGTTATGTTGCTTGCACACAAATCCTGTTGAGAACCGCAACTTTGTGAAGCACACGCAGCAAACCGGCTGCAAGGCAGCAACTTCAGTTGGACTAGCATCTGGAAGATGCGGGTTCTAATCCCCACTTGGGCCATGGAAACTCGCTGGGCGATCTTGGCCCAGTTGCACTCTCTCAGCCTAGCCTACCTCAAAGGGTTGTTGAGAGGATAAAATGGAGAAGACAGCCATAAGCTGCTGCAGGCACCCCTTGGGGAGAAAGCTGGAGGGTGGTGGTGGTATGAATGAATTAAATAAACAATAAACACCAGGAGTGGCTTTGTGCTCAAGAGGAAGGAAGACGAGTGTTTAAGGAAGGCGATGCTTTAAACAGAGTGCTTTGAGAGGTGAGAGAAGATGAAGGCATAATGGGTGTTGAGGTTGGAAGAAGAAGAGTTGGTACTTATATGCCACTTTTCTCTACCCGAAGGAGTATCAGAGCAGCTTACATTTGCCTTCCCTTTCTGCTCCCCACAATAGACACCCTGTGAGGTAGGTGAGGCTGAGAGAGCCCTGACTTTACTGAAGAAGAATAAGAGTTGGTTCTTATATCCTGCTTTTCTCTAATAGAGGGAGTCTCAAAGCGGCTTCCAATTGCCTTCCCTTTCCTCTCCCCAACTGGGGAAAGCACTGGCAAACCACCCCGTATTGAGTCTGCCATGAAAACGCTGGAGGGCGTCACCCCAAGGGTCAGACATGACCCGGTGCTTGCACAGAGGATACCTTTACTTTTTACCTTCCTCTCCCCAAAACAGACACCCTGTGAGGGAGGTGAGGCTGAGAGAGCCCTGAGATTACAGCTTTATCAGTGCCATGGCAAGCCCAAGGTCACTCAGCTGGCTGCATGTGGAGGAGGAGCGGGGAATCAAACCCGGCTCGCCAGATTAGAATTCCGCACTCCTAACCCCTGCGCCCAGCTGGTTTTTCTTGCTTTCCTGGGCCAGACTTAAGTTTGTCACCTGAAGATTGGGGGAGACCCATGGGAGCAGAGGGCATCTGGTGCCAAGTCTCTGTTCGGAAAGGCAAGTGCTAGTGTCACTGGGGCAGCGTAGCAATGGAGAGACGAGGAACAGCAGGCAGCAGAGGGTCCTTGAATTCCAAGTATGGGCTTGAAGGAAGCTGCCATCCTTCACTGCAGGCTTCTTCGTGGTTAAAGAAGCACTGCAAAAGAGCAAAGCCATTAAGCCCCCCCAAGAGCTGGCCTTGGAATGCCTGTGGGATTCCATCAGCCTTTTGAATTCATCTGATGTATGTCTATCCAGGCGCTCTGGGTAGGCTTTCAGAATAAGGCTGCATAACAAATCCCGCCTAGAGTCTCCGAGTCAAGACACGACAGAATAGGGAACGTTGCCCAGGACATTCTGGCTGTTTTCAGGGACTGACACACTCCCCCACCCCTTCCCTGAGCTGGTTGCTGTGGTGTTGTGACTGGTGGTCCAGAGCCAACTGCATAAAAGAGTAGTATCATTGACAACTCTCCCAGGGAGGGCAAACGATTGTATCGCTCAGGAAAGGGCATTTTCACAAATCATGTAGCCCTGCCAAGTCCAGCTCTTTGGAGTAACTCCTATAATAGCAGTCCTATGGTGGGGGAAAGGCATCTTTATATATTGCATTCTTGTGGTCAGACAGTTGTACTTGCTTTTCTGGGCCAGAGTTAAATTTGTCACCTGAAGTTGTTCCAAATAAGAAACGCGTTGTTAAGAAAATAACACATTCTGTTCCAGAATGCTAGCATATTCTTTGTCATGCATTGGTTTAAAGGTGGGGTTCTTCTTGTTGTTCATCCAAATCTGGTGCTGCATTGGAGGTCCTGAATTGCTGCCTGTCTGCTGTAGTTAAGTGGTTAAAGAGTGAACAGGTTGAGGGTCATTGTTCGTCTTCAGTGGGGGTGCACCTGCCCCTTTCTGCCCCTTTCTGGCTCAGTTTGAAGCCTAGGGACGGTTACCCTAGATCCAGCATCACTACTTAAGAAACAAGTTAATGCAGCTGTAAAAACAAAACACTTTTTTCCAACTCAGTTTAGCCAAGAAGATGTTCCAACAATTCTAGTTATCCGGATCTTTGCCATAGTAACATTGAGATTAGACTGCTGTAATGCACTATACATGGGTCTACCCTTGAAGGCAGCTTGGAGACTCCAGCTAGTACAGAATGCTGCAGCTATTGAAACTGACGATGGCAAGTTTCTTACTCTGTATATCCCTTTTTTTGTTATATTCCTCTTCAGTGACTCTGATAATCAAATAAAGCATTTTCTATAACAGTAGAGTTGTCAGTCTTGCTTTTCTACTAGTCTCAATCCAACCAAAGTTTTTTTTAATATTCTCAAAACAGACATCGGGGATCCTGTGGACATAGCCTATTGACAACGTTACTGCTACAGAAAATACTTTATTTGATGATCAGAGTCGCTGAAGAAGAATATAACAAAAAGAGGATATACCCAGGAACTGGTTTTGACTCGTTGATTGGAACAAACAATTTGGGGACTGGAATAAGAAACTTCCCATCGTCAGTTTCATTTCTCCTGCTCATATTCGGCTGATGGGTCATTCTGCCCTCCACGCAGCTTGGCTGTTACCGGGAGCTAAGCAGAATATGCATATTATGTGCATTTTCACTATGTTGGCTAGCCATCATTTACTGGCCTCAGTTCAGGATTTTGGTTATCACCTACAAATCCTTCATGGACTTGGATCCACGTATTTGCAGAGCTGCCACTCCTACTATGCACCGTCATGACAGCTGCACTCATCCAGGCAAAGGTTTCTGAAAGGTTTGCCATCTTGCAAATCGGTAAGATCGACAGCTGCCTGGACAGGGGCATTTTCTGCTGTGGCTCCTGCCTTAAGGAATGGCCAGCCCGAGGTGGTCAGTATGGCTCCCATGCTACTGTAATGCCGCAGGTTGTGTTAACCAAATGGTTCAGGAGGGCATTTCTGTAAAGGGAACTGGAGTATGTATTAACTTGCTCCGAACCGCAGTCTATTCTACTTCTGCAGTTCCTCTTTCAGCACTTTTATTGGAATGCCATGTCTTAAGCCAGCTTTTCTCAACTTTTTTTATCATTGAGAACCCCCAGAAACATTCTTCAGGCTTCAAGAAACCCCAGAAGTGGCGTGATTGTGCAGAACATGGTTGGGAAGCATAGCTGTGTACACGCCCACCCAGGGCCTCTTCCCATCCCCTCCAGGCCCATCATTCGCCATTGGGGGAGGGTGGTGGTGGAGATGAACATGGGAAACCCAGGCCCATCAAGAAACTAGCCATAGTACAGGCAGTCAGTGTGGTGTAGTGGTCTGACTTAAGATGTCTTTCGTTTGCATTGTTTACTAATCTTGAGATCTGAGTTCTAGGACATTATTTGCTGGATGTCTTCTGGTGTCCAAGTGCATTGTTCTCTATTCTGTAATCCAGGGGTAGTCCATCTGTGGTCCTCTAGATGTCCTACAATTCCCATGATCCCCTGCCAGTAATCGCCAGTGTGTGGTCCATGAACATCTGGAGGACCACAGGTTGACTACCCCTGCTGTAATCTACGTCCAGCCTTGGGGAGAAAGGCGAGCTAGAAAGCAAACCAAGCACTTGAATTCTAAACTTGCTTTAAGTGGTTATTGTTTTACGGCTGAGTATGTTATCTATTGTTATTTGGTTTTCAAGTTCAGACTAAGTAGTTTGTTTACGGTTTTGTTGTTGGCTGCCTTGGGCAAGATTTCTTTTTTTTTAAGAGGCAGAACTTTATTGTTAGGTGAACAGTGGTGTATCAGGTAGAACACTGGTCTTGACATGCAGGTTCATGTCTCCCCCACCACCACCACCACCACCACAATCTTGGCCCTGTTAGATATGAGTCCTGCAGCGACTTAGATGAGCTGCCTACTGCAGGCCATCATGGCTCCCCTCTGAAACTCTTTTCACCGGAAGGCACCTTGGTCCAGCCTCTCTACCTGCCTAACCTACCTCACAGGGCTTTTGTGAGCCTAAATGTGGGGGTGGGGGGACACACTACAAGAACGAGTTCCTTGAAGAGAGGGCAAGAGAAAGATGGAATAAATAGAAATACTTTAAATGCAGGCATCCTTAAATTATTCCTACCCCCATCTCATGTCGACCATCTCTATGAAGCCAGCACTGCAGGGGGTGGGGGAATGTTCAGCTGAGCAGCAGCCGAGCCCAGGAAGAAACCTTCACAGTTTCCTCTGGAGCTTTGGACTTTCTACTCAAATCCTGTTAAAACTGGATTTTTTATGGGGCGCCAAAGCCTGCGGATGCCCCTTTTGGGTGAGTTAGAATGCTGCTGAGTAGGCAGCGGGGCCTGAAGCATATGGAATACTAAACAAGGCAAAGTTGCAAGCTCAGGCAAATTGGGCTCAAGAACAAAGCTTGGGTGCTGGAAGCAAGGAACCCGGCTATGCTTTTATTTCTTAGCCTCCCCCGCCCCCTTTCAGTGGCCTTTTTTCCTCCCTTAGCACCTGGCTGGGGTGTTTCAGCAGCCTGAGAAAGGAACAGAAACACATATCCTGAACAGGGCACTTTTTGCAGCATCCTTGCAAGCTGCTTCATCCTCTACTCTTTCCCCGGTCTCATTGCAATTCTCTTGAACACTCATCTGCTATAAAGAGCAACAAGTTTCTAGGATTTAAGCATCTGAGAGTCAAAGGTGGGCCAAAACTCAAACCACTACACCACACTGACTCCCTGTACTATTGTTAGTCCTCCTTGTGGCAGACCTGGGTGTGCCACCCTGAATACATTTTGAGGATGTTCCTGGATCTTGCATGCGTGTCATTTTGGTGCAAAAGTTTCATGTTCACACAGCTTTTCCCTGCTAGGAATGAAATGACTGCTGTCCTTTTCTCCCAAGCCCCTCGCTAAAATTTAACAGAAAAGCAAACAGACACCTGTTTTTGTGTACGTTTGCCTGTGTCAAGTGCCATCAAGTCATTTCTGACCTATGGTGACCCTGTGAATGAACAAATTCCAAAACATCCTATTAGAGCCAGTTTGGTGTAGTGGGTAGGAGTGCGGACTTCTAATCTGGTATGCCAGGTTCGATTCAGCACTCCCCCACATGCAGCCAGCTGGGTGACCTTGGGCTTGTCACAGCACTGATAAAGCTGTTCTGACTGAGCAGTGATATCAGGACTCTCTCAGCCTCATCCACCTCACAGGGTGTCTGTTGTGGGGAGAGGAAAGGGAAGGTGACTGTAAGCCGCTTTGAGCCTCCTTCTAGTAGAGAAAAGTGGCATATAAGAACCAACTCTTCTTCTTAACCACCTTGCTCCCGTCTTGCCAACTGAGGGGTCATGGCTTCCCTTACTGAGTCAGCCCATCTCATGTTGCGAATTCTTCTTTTCCTGCTGCATTCTGCTTTTCGTAACATGATCTTTTCCAAGGACCCTTCTATTCTCATTATGTGACCAAAGTATGATAGCCTCAGTTTAGTCATTTTAGTTTCCAGGGAGAGTCCAGGCTTGATTTGATCAAGAATCTACTTACTGTCTTTTTGGCATCACACAATATCTGTAAAACTCTCCTCCAACACCACTGCATATATAAATGGTGTTTAAATGACTGGTTGTGTATTGGCAGTGTTGAAATACTATTAAAATGGCAAATATTTTTACAAGTTGGTATGGTGTAATAGTTAGAGCAGGGATTCCCAGTCGGGGGTCTGTTCACCCCCAGGGGTCCACATGAGCTCTGAAAGGGGTCTGCTGTCTTCTGCCTTAACAGTCTCAGCCACAGTTCAGGAAACCAGATTCCATTACTCCTCCTTCTGAACTTGAGTGAATTCTCTTGTGGTTTCTGCACCTGGGAGTAGGTGGAGCCTGCATGCCTATCCCTGCCTTAAACCGCCTCTGCTGTCTCCTCCCTCAGTTCTCTTTGGAGTAGTGTTAGGAGTGCGGACTTCTAATCTGGCATGCCAGGTTCGATTCTGCACTCCCCCGCATGCAGCCAGCTAGGTGTCCTTGGGCTCGCCACGGCACTGATAAAGCTGTTCTGACCGAGCTGTGATATCAGCGCTCTCTCAGCTTCACCCACCTCACAGGGTGCCTGTTGTGGGGAGAGGAATGGGAAGGTGACTGTAAGTCGCTTTGAGCCTCCTTCGGATAGGGAAAAGCGGCATATAAGAACCAACTCTTCTTCTTCTTCTTTAAGACTTCCTGTTAACATGGGTGGTGAGGTCATTTCCGATGACATGTGACGTCTTAGGGGGGGAGGTAGCAGGGAGGCGTGGCCAGCTGGCACCACTTCTGGAACTCCTCAAAGCCTGAAAAATTATTTCAAGGGCTCCTCCACAGCCAAAAGGGTGAAAAAGACTGGGTTATCCCTTCTGGTGTATATCTAGCCAGGGATTTATGTTTACTGTACTGTACCAAAGAGAATGGCTTGCAAACATTGATAAGAAACGTATATGTATTTAAACCTCCTTGATAAGTCCTTTGATTTAATCCCTCAAAAGCCAGACAGTTAATCAGTTGAAAATGCATGCCAAATAAATATTCTTAAGGAGGACAACCTTAAATCTGGCTGGGACTGACCACCCACAAAGCAGTTAATTTTTATAACCCAATAGGTAGGATGAAGCAGTTAAATATGATCTAGCTGAAGGATAAAGTTTTTAAAAGTATTTTTCCTTCTGTTTAAAAAATCTCAGCTATGCATTTGTAAATATTTCAGCTGCGCATGGGTGGCCCTGACGTGGGTTGCCCAGGCTGGCCTGATCTCATGAGATATTCGAGCCCTGGCTGGCATTTGGATAGGGAGACCACCAAGGAAATTGAGGGCTGCCGTTCTGGGTTGGGAAAGACCTGGCGATTTTGGGGGTGAGCCTGATTAGGGCGGAGTTCAGGGAGGGGAGGGGCCTCCCCAGGGATGGTCCACCCTCCAAAGCTTCCACTTTCTCCAGGGAAACTGATCTCCGTCTTCTGTGGATCAGTTGTAATAGTGGCATATTCCAGGTGCCACCTGGCGTCCAGCAGCCAAGGTGTCTTGGAGCCAAGGCCTCTTAAAAACCTTATGGGGTCATCATAAGACAGCCACAACTTCTGCAAGAAAGCCTCTCAAGCTAACCCCCTTCAGTTTCCATATTTGAGGAGCTGGGGGGGGGGGAAGTTCTCTATCTTTCACATTAAGAAGACTAGTCTGGCAGTATAAATATAGCAACTGTCAGCAGGGTTCTCCTCTCTCCCCCCCTCGGAGGTGTGCTCTGGATAGGCCCTTGACTTTGTGGTCTGGGAGTAGAGAGAGGTGAATTATTGGCATGCCTAACAAAGCAGGCAATTTGGCGAAGGAACTTTTAAGTGCCACCTCCTTGCTTTCTCCATGTAGGTGGCACACGGAGGTGACGTCGGAAAGGAACTATTTTTAAATGCCCTGTCATGAAGCAGGCTATGATTATGACACTTGTCTCTCCCCGCCGGGAGGGGACTCTTGAGATCGAGCCAGCAGCATTCTGCAGGACTCCTCCGGCCTCCATAATTGCTAATTTTTGAGAGGGGGGTCGGGGTTAAAAGAGCTCCAGCCTGTCCTACAGCAGTGGTTCTCAACCTGGGGGTTAGCACTCCTTTGGGGGTCGAATGACCCTTTTACAGGGGTCGCAGCAGGGCAAGCAGCTTGGCCAGGGAAGTGCCATCCACACAACAGCCTTGCAGGGTAGACTGAGATAGAGGGTCCATCTTTCTGGAGCAGCGGAAAAGAGAGAGATTGGCATGGTGGGACAAGAAGCAGAACTGAATTGAGAAACCCAGGGGGGGAAAAACAATTTATATCCAATCATGAACAATGGATCTTCAAGCCATTGGTCAGTTTTGGTTTAATTTCTATGAAAGAACACTGGCATAATGTTATGCTTGGGGGGTCACCACAACATGAGGAACTGTATTAAAGGGCCGCGGCATTAGGAAGGTTGAGAACTACTGTCCTACAGTCTTCCATGACAGGCCAAAGTAGTTCCTTCCCCAGACCATTTCTGTTGGGTTATCACCATACAGGAGGGAAGTTAAATTTCCAAGGAACAGGAAAGCTGCATGTGATAAGGGTCGTAGCAGGGAAAATCATACTCCCTTTTAAAAAATTCTATTGATTGATTGATTGACATTTATTTTCTTGATTTATTATCACACTTCTTTACCGCCCTTTCCTGGAGGCCCAGGGCGGCTCACAACGTACTAATACAATAAATTAAAATATTTAAATGATTAAAAATCAATTTACTTAAGCCATAAAGCTTAAGGGGTTGTCATAAGGCATATTAAAAACATAGGAGCTACCTTCCTCTTTCCAGTGTGTGTCTGTGTGGTGGGGTGAATTGCTATGCTGATGTAAATGTCTGATTTCTAACAATTATTTCCTATGCAATTTCTGTGTAAAGAGGCCAGTTTTGCTGGTAATCTATAGGCCTGGGCAGAACAGCGCTGTCTGAGTCGAGGCAGATTCAGAGTGCACATTAATGCAGTCACTAGGATAGGGCATCCAATAAGGAATGTAATAAGACCAAGAGTACATACTATACATAGTAGTATAGTCCACATTCTCTTTCCTTTTCTTAAGGCATCTCTCTGAACCATTCCATTATACAGACACAATATTTTTGTAAAAGCGCCTTCCTGAGTGTTTCAGCGTTGCACAGGAGAGTGCAGGAACCTTCCTGATCTCCGCAGGTCATTCAGTATGGCAAGAATGCACCAGGTTGGGCTAATGGTTGACCTTGCCCGCTTGCAGGGTCACAGAAAGCAGCCTAGAAAACACAGCTTTTCTCTTACTCTCTGATGCTAAAAATATTTTCATTTCTGCAGAGTCTCTGAACGCCGTAGCTGCAAGCCCTCAAAGATAAGAAAGAACAGGAACGGGGCAACGCGGAGCAAACAGCTCCCGCTTGGGAATGGATGGGGAACGGCAGAGATAGGGAACAGCCTCATGCACTGACTTAGTATTGTGAAAGGTTGAACATACCTTAGTAAAATATGGAATGAATCAATTAGCTGAAGTGACGGTGGCAACAAGTCCTAGAAGTTAATGTTAGGTTTTTTAAAAACCTTCCTTGGGAAATCTGATAAACTAATAATATAGTAGTGATCCTGAACTTCATACAAAGACCAGCTTTCCAGAGCTCAATGCTGACTTCTTTTGTACTTTTTATTTCCTTAAAAAAAAACAGAAATCTTTTTGTTACGGCCAAGTCCCTGAAAGATGAACACGCGTGGATACATGAAACAGCTTTTGACGGAATCAGACCTTCGATCCGTCAAGGTCAGTATGTTTACTATGGCAATTCCTCTTGAGGGTCTCAGGACAAGGTCTTTCACAGCCCCTACTACCTGATCCTTGTAACTCACCGATGCTGGGATTTGAACCAGATACCTTCTGCATGCAAATTAGAATCTTTGTCATCAAGCCAGAGCCCTTCTCCAAATGAAACTGCCTTTTACCTTTTGCTGTATGAACCAGAGGAGACCAAACACCTCTAGTCTTGAACCCATGAAGTTGCTTTGTATCACCAAGCATCTAACACAGATTTGCTTTCATCCTGTCCCCCTGCATTGCTTGCTGCTGCTGGCTATACCCCCCATCCCATTTCTTATTACACATCCATCAAAGCATAGGTGTGATTGCATTTTGCTGGGCCATTTTCCCCTCCCTGAGGCATGCCCCCTTAACCTAACCTTCCTTATTGGTCTGAAGTAGCACAATAAAATCAGAGACCGGTTGCACCTTTAAGGCCAACAAAGATTTATTCAAGGCGTGAGCTTTCAAGTCTGAGGAAGAGTGCTTGCACTGGAAAGCACATGCCTTGAATGAATCTTTGTTGGTCTTAAAGGTGCTATTTGATTTTATTGTGCTTCCTTATTGAGGGATGATGTAATGCAGGGGTAGTCAAACTGCGGCCCTGCAAGCACTGGCAGGGACGCATAAGAATTGTAGTCCATGGACTACCCCGATGTAATGCTTCAGCACAGTTGGGCAGAGAAGCGGTGGGGAGTTCTTCATAGGGCTAAAAGCGAGGAAGGGTTTTTTTTAGCTTGGAATCCCCTCCCAATACTGGTTCTTGTAAAAAAAAAAAAAAAAGCAAATGTTGTTTCTACATGGGGTTTTTTCCCCAGCATTGAAGGCAGGTATTCCCTGTACTAATGGGAAACCAAGATCAAGATAATTCATACCGTGGAATTTCCCCTCGCTATATATGGGTGTGAAAGTTGGGCAATGAAGAAAGCTGAGAGGAAGTTGTTTAATTTGAAATGTGGCGCTGGAAGAAAATTTTACTGATACAGTGGACCACCAAAAAGACAAATATGTGGGTTCTCCCTCGGAGGCAGGAGACATCTTGACTGGGTGATTTCCAGTTCATTGTCAGGGAGGCAGGAACTATTCTTCCTCATCTTCCTGTTTTCTAATGTAGGAGTCACTCCCTGCTCGGTCTCATTCCTGTGTTGGTAGGGAGTGCAGACCACTTAGGCGTCCTAATTCTCTTGTCTAGGTCCTTAATATTTATTCTACTCTCCTCTGCCCTGTCTCAACCGTCTTGGAGCCTGTGCCTTTATTTTGATCTTTTCACTCTCTCCTGGCTGGCAGCGTATCGGGAAAGGCTAAAGAAAAAAACTGCAGCTTTCGCAGCACCTGCCCGTCATGCCTCGTGGACCAATTTTACAGTGAAACAATGGCTGATCAACACAGAGAGGATGGTTTCCGATCTGACTCAGAGGTAGCATCCCCAGTGGCGTTGGACCCTTGGTTTTCTATGGTCCCGACCAGCACGTTCCCAATCAGGGCTGCATCAGTTGTGGCAGAGCAGCAGAAGGAATCTAGTTTGCACACCAAAAAGCCCAAGCACAGACACAGCCTCATCCAGGTGCGGGTATCCTCTCTCTAGCTGGGATCTTGCAGTGGCTATTTTAGCTGCTCTTCAGATATGGGAATGCTACAGGCTGAGTCTATCCAGGCCACTTTACAGTGGATTCCAGACAATCAGAACCAAGCACAGCTATCTTAGGCTGATAATGTATGTGAAGCCAGCTCATTTGATTTGCCAGCTGTTTTTTTTTAACATTTAAGGCAGACTATAAGGCTAAGAAATTCAAAGTTTTTGTGAGTTGGGGAGGGAACTACTCCTCCAAAGGGGAGCTAGGCGACCCTCCCTCATCACTGCAGAATACTGAAGGGGAAGTCGCTGAGGATTACCAGACTGAACTCAGAGCGAGATGGCCAACTCTGGGTTGAATGCAACATAATGAAGCTCATAATGAAAGGTCAAGATCAGGGAGGATCTGTGCCACATTGCAGGGAATGGTCCCTGAGTCCACCGTTGGCAGAGGGTGGGTTATAAATTTAAATAAATAAATAACGTCAGATCTAGAATTAAAGGCTTATCTTTGTAGCACTGAGCGATGATGGTTCGTAATCTGCAACCAGTTGTTGCTAGGGGAAGTGACCCAGTGGTCAGTTCTCCTGTGCTAGCATCATTGAAATGAATATGATCTGCACCAGAGCATCAATTGAAGCCCCGTTCCCAGGCTCTTAAGTGGGCCTGTGCAGGAGAAATACTTGCTGCGTTGCCCCCAAACTGGTAGAAAGTTCTCCCATGTAAATTCCATTGAATCCTGATTAATAAATTAATGAATTACATTTGTATACCGCCCTCCCCGAAGGCTCAGGGTGGTTTACATCAAACAGGAACAATACAGATAACTCACTTTAAAGGTAAAGGTAAAGGTATCCCCTGTGCAAGCACGGAGTCATGTCTGACCCTTGGGGTGGCGCCCTCTAGCGTTTTCATGGCAGACTCAATACGGGGTGGTTTGCCAGTGCCTTCCCCAGTCATTACCGCTTATCCCCCAGCAAGCTGGGTACTCATTTTACCAACCTCGGAAGGATGGAAGGCTGAGTCAACCTTGAGCCGGCTGCTGGGATTGAACTCCCAGTCTCATGGGCAGAGCTTTCAGACTGCATGTCTGCTGCCTTACCACTCTGCGCCACAAGAGGCTCTTTTTATAATAACTCAGTTTATAATAATACAATAATAACAATAACAGCATTGTGGAACAATAGAACACCGGGGAGAACAATAAGTCAATGCATACTGATGGCCCAGTGGGGTGGGCGAGTCTACACAGTGGTGGTTGTAGGAGGGAGGCTTGTGGGATCTGTGCAAGAGCACTAACTCACATGTGGTTTCTGCTCATTTAAATTCAAATGCTGTTGAACAGAATGAACCTGTGAAAGAATATTAATTCTTTTAAATGGAGGCATGCACTACTTCCTTCCAGTTCATGCCCAGGGATGGATTTATGGCCCTCCTACCCAAAACCACACCTTGTATCACTCCAGTGCTGATTAGAATGTCGGAACTGGGAGACTGAAGTTTGAATCCCCAACCTGGCAACCTTGGGCCACTTCAATGTAGCTTACCTGGTAGGGTTGTTGTGAGATTAAAATGGAGGGGAGGAGAAGGATTTAAACCACATTGATTACTCCCATTGAGAAGAAAGGCGAGGTATCTGAAGTAAATAAATCACTCAAGTTTTTCTGTAGCAGCACAGGAGCTATGCTCTATTAGGTTGTCAGAGGATTAGTGAAAGATGCTGATAAAATTGACATAGACGCACTGGGAAACCAATATGGCAATAAAATATCCAAATTGGACTTATATAGAGTCTTCTCTCTTCAGTAATTCTTTATTCTTATTATTTCACACAAGTCTCCGATGTGTTTCGCCTTACAGCTTTTTCAAGGGACAATAGTTTTTATATTTAAGGACCAACTTCAACTTATTAAGGCATCTCTTGATAGAGTATAAGGTCATGCTAACAACAGCTAAACTTAGCTGGTCAGCTGGTATAGTGGTTAAAGTGCTTGACTAGGCTCTGGAATCTATTGACTTCTTTTATACCTATGTGTTCTCCATTTTACCCTCAGTACAGACCTGTGGTGGGTCAGGCCCAAGGTCACCCAGCAAGCTTCCTTGGCACAGTAGAGATCTTTCAGATCCTAATCTGACCCGCTGTCCACTAGGGATGTGCACCAAGTAAAATTCAGCAGTGTTCATATGGGTTCGAATCAATTCAGTCGAATTCGACTCTCACAGATTAGTGGGTTTAAACTACAAGTACAACGATATAGGCTAGATATCAGGAAAAAAATTTTCATAGTCAGAGTAGTTCAGCAGTGGAATAGGCTGCCTAAGGTGGTGGTGAGCTCCCCCTCACTGGCAGTCCTCAAGCAAAGGTTGGATACACACTTTTCTCGGATGCTTTTGGATGCTCTGGGCTGATCCTGCGTTGAGCAGGGGGTTGGACTAGATGGCCTGTATGGCCCCTTCCAATTCTATGATTCTATGATTTGGCACGGTGATTGGGATTTGGACTATTCGGGTTTGGTCAAATTGTGATTTGGAAACAACTGATTCAGCCAGTTTAAAGGACAAGGATGGGCAATTCGGCTTAGATACAGTCAGTAAGTCCCTGAATCAGCATTGCTTCGGGCATATTTCAGCTTGTCCGAACTGAATCGCTCGTCCCCACTGCACCCCACTGGCTGAATGGGTGTTGTAACATGAACTGGAAAGAATATTGTCCTGCAGGGAGTGATAATCAGAAATGGGGCGCAGTTCAGTACCCATGGGACACATGAAGCTGCCTGACATGGAAACAGCTCCTCGGTTCGCCAGCATCAGTATTGCCTACACAGACCGGCAGGCGCTCTCTGTGGTCTTGGGCACTGGTCATTCACATCACCTGCTGCCTGGTCCTTTTTAACTGGTGAGGCCGGGGGTTGAACTTGAGTCTTTCGGCAAATAAGGATCTGCGTGAAATTCTCATGCCTCCTAGGATCAACCTCCCCATTGCTTATCCCACGCACTCACAACATCTGAAAGTTTTATAGAGACACCAACCAGATTTTTGCAAAAAGAAAGAAGCCAGCAGAAGGCTGACTGGACTGTTTCTATAAAGGGAGGTCACCTCTCAGATGGTTATTAAAGCCACACTCTTCTCAGCAGAGGTTTGAGGGGGCGGGAACAATTGCGGGCTGAAATGCAGGGAGAAAAAAATAAGCTTGAATGTACCAAGGGGGTTAAAACACATGGCATTTTTTTTTCCGACCAGGAGCACAAAGGCTAGCTCTGGGGGTGGCTCCATCATTAGACAGTATTGAAACGTACCATACAAAAGGATTAGCAGAGCGTTCCCCAGATTTCTTTGAATTGTCATCTCTTCTTTCTCCCCCTTTCGTCTCCTCCGATCTCCCCCTTGGAAATTGTCATAGCTTGGCAGCCTCCCTCTGACTTGCAGTTTTCATAAGCAAGCTTTTACAGTTAATTCCCCCCCTCCCAGGAGACTAATAATGCCTTTTAAAATGTGGAAAATGGAAAGAGAGGAGTTTCAGAATGCTGGCTCTGCTGGTGTTCTTTTGCATGCAGCTGAGAGTTGAGAGCAATCCCAGTTGCACGTGTGTGCAGGCACACCCCTGACTCAAGTTAATGCTTCCCTTTCCAGCAAGCAGGCCACTTGGTATCCCTGCATCAATTCCCTGCTCCTAATTAAGATTTTGGCAAATTAAAACAATACCTCCACAACCATGAAGGCTAGGACCATGCTGGCTTAATCAAAACATTGTTTCATGTAGAAAGCTTTCTTGTTTGTTCCTAAACACCTGTCTGGCCATCCTTCTACAAAACTCCAGGCTTTCTATACTAAAATCCTTGTTTTTGTGTGTGTACGCATACACACAGAGAGAAGCCATGTTTCTCACCAACCTTGGGGGCTCAAGACACAATGCAAGGGCAACCTATTGCAATACAATTCAGAAGATTTCATGTGGTTTTTTAGCCCTCACCCTTATTCCAAATGGTTCAGAGTTGGCAAAAGATGGAACTGCCTCTTCTAATACGATCCTCCTTGTCTTCTCCAATCTTCATCTCGGCATTGATTGAAGGTCCTGGTCCATGATTTGTCCACCTTGTGTCAACAAGGGCATAGGCTTTCTCAGTAGCATCACCCATCCTGTGGAACTAGCTGCTTGAAGAGGTGAGGGCCTTGTGGGACCTCTCTGGGTTCTGCAGGCATGAAAGGCTGCTCTTTTGGGAGCAGCATTCGGTTGATTGTGATTGTCAAGACCCTCTTCACTGTTTTCATGATCTTGTTGTGTAATGCTTAGAATCATAGAGTTGGAAGGGATCTTCTGGGTCATCCAGTCCAACCCCCTGCACTATGCAGGACAACCACAACCCTCTCGCTCATCCACTGTAACCTGCCACCTCCTTGACTGGTCTTCATGGTTGTCCTGTTATGTTCCCTTGACTTGTTTTTTGCTTTGTTTTAATTGTGTGGTTTTATTATCTTAATCTTGCTTGGCTATTGTATTCTTTTAGGAATGTTTGCAGGGTCTTGGCTGTTATGCATGCTTTTGCATAGGAATCTGGGCTTAGGAAACTGCAGGGCCTGGTACATTGTATAATGTGCCAAGATTCAAACTGGGGGGGGGGGGGGAGCACAGGAGAAGCATAAAGGAGAGCTTTTAAATTTGCTTTTCAGTGTTATCAAGGAAAGTCCTTGCTTCTGTTAACTTTTTCTCTTAATAAAGAAGCTTCTTGTCAACAACAAGTTTGCTTATTGGGAATGGGAATAGATTTTTAATCATTTTAGATTTCTAAAGTTTATTGATTGTATCTTTTTCATTGTTTTTATCGGGTGTATTTTATATGCTATTAGTTTCTCCGAGTCCCATTCAGGAGAGAGGGAAAAGGATATATGTTTGATAAATAAATTCATTCTCCTTTTCCTGTTTTATCCAGTGTTCTCAGCTTTGGGGAAATGCACAAGAATGCTGGCAGGGAAGGTGCTTGACCGTGGAGAATTCTTCCTGTCCTGAGAGACTGTGCATTCAGTACTGTCAAGTTCTTTCCAGCTTATGGGTGACCCTATGAAGTCCTGTCGCTTCCTGCTGCCTTCAGCTTTTCCTAGCCTTATTTCTTTTTCAGTGAATCTTACCTCCATGTGACCATGGTACAATAGCCTCAAGTCACAGTCAATATATGGTGTCCCTGTAAGTTTTCAGGATGAAAGACCTACAGAGGTGGTTTACCATTGCCTGCCTCTGTGGTATTCCTTTGAGGCCTTCCATCCAAATGATGAGGGCTAACCTGGGCTAACCGAGACTGCTGGCCATAAGTGTGGCCTTTATGTAAGACTGAATGCCCTGCCGACTGCGTAACTCAGAGCTTTCCCATCCAAACTTATTTCTGAGATTATAGATCATCTTATTCTGTAATCAAAGGAGGCCATTCAAAGACGTCAAGATTACCCCTGTCCTGAGTCAATATCCGCTGCCTGTCAAATCTCACATGATCTTTTTTACTGGCAGACCCTAATCTGGAAACAACTTACTCTGTTGCCAGACTTCTAGCGCTTGTGGCATTTCCTAAGCCATTAGAGAGATGGGTTTTAATTCGTTGTGCTGTATTTTAATGTTTACTGTTTTGTATTTCATTCTCTTTTCATTTTTTATTTTACTAAAGAGCATTGGTCAGAGGCACTCGATAATAAAAGGAGAGGAAACAACAGATACGGGGAAGGGAGACAGAGACATGTCAAATTGTCGTTTTTGCAAAACGTTTACAATTTTCTGGGCCTCCACTTCGGGAGGGGGATAACTTAATGTCTTGGAGTTTGAGAGTATCAACGACAGTAGAAATTCCATTCGCAACGGAAAACTGAACATGTCCTCTCTTTTCATGAGGGGGCGAGAAACCATGGAGAACAGGTCTGTCAACAAGTATTAGTCCAAAGGGCATAACATTCAGAGGCAGCATGCTACTGAATACCTGTTCCAGAGACTGACCACTGAGGAAACAGGATGCTGAGTTTCTTGGCCATCTAATTCAGCAGGACTCTTAACTAGGTTGATGCACTGAACTAGGAAGCCTGCTACCACTTTGCTGGTAGATGTTTCAAGTAGGGTGCAATGGTCCTCCTTCTTCCTCTCTAGTTGCATGAAAGGGGGGAGGAGGAAAAAATAATGATGCAATCTAATTTCAGTGCTACTTATCTAAATCAGAGGTCCCCAGCCTTTCCTGGCACCTGCCGACACCTTTCCTGGCACCTGTTTTTAGAAAGTGGGTGAGGGTGGAGGGGACTTTTGCACAGCTACCGGAAATGTTAAAATAAATTGAATCTTCCCCTTTTCTTGCCCTTCACTATTAATTCTTTCTCTTCTCTCACCAACGCTTGAAAGATGGCCTGTGGACCCAAAGGCGATGGGAGGCGGTGAAACTGCAAGAACCATGAAGAAAGATAACCCTTCAGAGAAGAAGCCGGGGAGACCTTCCCGGTGGCACCAGCGCAGGTTCAGGCGCAAGGTTCCCTCTGAGGTGACCGTGAAAGGACAGCTGCGGATGCGTTCCCCATCAGGAGCCTTTGTGATGGTGGGCGTCTCTGTGGTCCTGGTGGGCATGACCATAGCTGTGATTGGGTATTGGCCTCACTGCTGCCCGCACGGGACAAGATTCAGAAGCAGGCCGGGGAACTCGAGCACCTCAGACACTCTCAAGAAGGAAGTGAATGTTTCTCCCCATCCCCGCCTCTTCCCATACAGTGAGAAGCTGAAGCTCATTGGGCCTGTGATAATGGGCGTGGGTCTCTTCATCTTCATCTGTGCCAACACCATGCTCTATGAGAACAGGGATATGGAGACCCGCCTGTTGATGCAGAGGGAACTCTATTCTATGACCCTGGGTCTTCCTCAGGACGCTAGCCAGGTCAGCAGTTACTTCCAGCGGAAGCTTCCCCCATCCACCTTCGGGGCCACCACGAAGTGTGTGGAAGGCTGCTACGAGGTGGACCTCTCCTCAGGGGCCTTCCAGTCCTACCCCAGCCCCGTGAAGAAATGGACGAGTAGACTTCAGACGACAGCTCAGTTTCTTCACCACGTCTCGCCTTCTGCTTCCCTGGTCAGCGTCCACGCGGACTCTAGTAACTCTGTGCGAGGGAAGCCCAGCCAGAACATGTCCTTGCCTCATGGAGCAGTGTCGGTCATCTCCTCAGCTGTCAATGCCCTGTCGCTGCCTCTCATTAAGCTCAACAACTGTCTTCTTGAAAACCAGGGCGTCTGTCCGGTCGAGGACTCGCAAAGCGATTGCGTTCAGTTGCCGGAGGAGAAAGATGAAGTGTTGAGGCTCTCATGGACAGTCTTGCCTCGGGGCGCCAGCAGCATCTCTTCCAGTAGAGATGACCTCCACGGCAGCCACATTACGATCGATATGAATGGCGGGTCTTCCTCTGCCGCCTCATTCGAGAAACTTCTGCATGCTGAATGCGCAAAGAGAGGGTTCGGCTCAGACACTCAGATCCCCACGTCGGGGCACTCCAGGTCCCTGGATCTTGGCCAGCCAGGAGTGCAACTGGTAGCCCCGGCGAAAGAAAGGAAGCACAGGAGTTGGCCGAGGCTTGATCGGATTGGCTTGGTCAACTGCGTGAAACTGGGAAGCAGAGGCGAGTCCTCTGACCGGCTTTTGGAGGCAGCTAGGGAGCTCACTGGGAGTGAGACCGGACAGGATTTGCGTGAGGTTGCAATGGAAGCAGGTTCCGGGGTCTGATTCTGCTGCAGGGGATCGTGGGAGTTTCCGGTTTCTCCTACCCGTTAGTCTGTTGGATCGTGTCAGGTATTGCCAAGAGCGGATGTGAGCGGGTGCAAATGCATAGAACAAAGTTTTGAGTCCAGTGGCACCTTTAAGACCCAACGGAGTTGTATTCAAGGTATAAGCTTACATATATTTTGGAATACGTACATTTTGGAATTAACGTAGCAGTGACGACTGCTTGCAATACCAGGCATGGACCAGCCAAGGAGAAAGGCATCAGATGCTACTTGATCAGGGTTTTTGTCTCTCAAGGGCCTGTTTCCTTCTTGCCTTACCAGAGCCCAAAGCAACCTTTTGTCCTTTCTCTGCCTGTGAGAAACAGATCCTAGCTTTTTGAGCGGGGGATGTTGGTTGGGAACTGCTAACGCTCTGTGAAGTCCCCTCTGCGGTCTTTTTCAGCCAATGCATTTGACTGGACTGTGAGTGGGTGACCGTTCCTAGCGCCTGAGGAATGAGCAACCTAGTGCTTCCTAAATTACAAAGAGTGGATTTTTGAAAAATCATCATGAGATTATATATTTTGTAACCGGATTCTTCTTTCTAAGCTTTTGCAGTCTGTGCTTTTGGGCTTCCCCCCCCCCCTCCACATTGAGAAGCAAGATTTTAAAAAGAGGCTTTTGTGTTTGGTTGTGTGTGCTTATTTCTGGCGTGTGTATTCTTGCCGATCTATTAATTCGGGTTCTGAGAAAGATGACCATTTCTAGGTAGGATCTGGCAAACTGGTGAGTCTTCCATTCCAGGACTTTTATAGAACCACGAGATATGTACAGCCAAGCGGGGATATTGGACGGCAGGCTCTCTTTCTCCAAGATCTTGAGTCACTTAACCAAATGTGTGAGATTAACTTTCAGTCCAAACTCAACAGCACATACTTGTTCCTTCCCTATGAAGAAAGAGCAAACAGCTTGGAGATTTTAAGTTCAGGAAAAAAAAGAGAAAGGGGGACACGATAAAGATTTATAAAATTATGCATGATGTAGAGAAATACAGAAGCATGGGTCTAGAAGGGACTCCAAAGATCACATAGTGTCCAATGCCCTGCACAATGTAGAAAATTCATATATATACCCCCCTATGGCCCCTGCTGTATGCCCAGAAAGTAGATAAAGATTATTTCTCTACCCTGTTTTGTGATACTAGAACTTGGGGACAGCCAGTTAAAAGAATGGGCAGTAGATTTTTTTTAAGTAAAGGTAAAGGTAAAGGTATCCCCTGTGCAAGCACCGAGTCATGTCTGACCCTTGGGGTGACGCCCTCTAGCGTTTTCATGGCAGACTCAACACGGGGTGGTTTGCCAGTGCCTTCCCCAGTCATCACCTGTTTACCCCCCAGCAAGCTGGGTACTCATTTTACCGACCTCGGAAGGATGGAAGGCTGAGTCAACCTTGAGCCGGCTGCTGGGATTGAACTCCCAGCCTCATGGGCAGAGCTTTCAGACAGCTGCCTTACCACTCTGCGCCACAAGAGGCTCATTTTTTTAAGTACTCAGTTCAATTAGGCATGGAAGTCATTACCTCAGGATGTAGAAATGGCAGTTGGTTTTGGAGGGCTTTACAACAGGAGTAGAGAAAATCTCTAGAGAAAATTATTTTCTCTAGAGAAAATTAGGAGAGGTCATCAAACGTCTTTAGTCATGGTAGCTAAATGCAGGCCCCTTTCACATTACTGCTCTAAACTGGATGTGTGACCTGTTGTTGGCCCAGTTCTAAGTTAAATGACCCAGAGATGGAGGTTTCATACAGCCAATTACATTCTGTCTCTGAAAGTGCTCTGGCCATTTCAAACCACCATTCCTCCTCCCCTGCCCACAGACTTTCTCTGACTTTTTTTGTTTTGGGTTGTTTTAAGTTGAACCTTATAGTGCTAGACCAAAACTGAAGTGCTATAGCACTCAATAAGAGAAGTGCTATAGCGCTGAACTTGGAATGATAAGAAAAAAGTCAGAAAGACCACAGAGCAAAAAAAAAGTATGTGTGTGTCTGTGTGTGTGTGGGGGGGGGGACAGCACTATTGAAAGCACTGCAGACATTATAGACAGCGTACTACAATGATTCAGAAGCCCAAAGAAGAAGAAAGCAGTTTACCTCAAACGGCTCATCCTGGCTTTACTAACCAGAGGCAAGTGGTTTTGTATGAAATGGCAAATAAAATCTGTCTGCCGCTGGTTGCTGAAATGGTTAGGTCTAAAAAGTAAAAAAAAAAAAGATACGTTAGCAACGGGCTACTATAGTGAATTACAAAGGCTGTTTGAAAGGGACTGGAATGTCCATGTTTGGTGTACCTTTTTATGCTAGTTGCTAGGGGCAACACCAGGCAAGAGGATTTAGCCTTTGTAGCTTGCTGGTAAGCCACCTGGAGACCTCGACTTGACCAAAATTGGAAACAGAATGCTGGACCTGATGGAGCTGCCTAACCATACAGGCCTTCTTAAGCCCTCCTTAGAAAATTAACTCTTTTCTAGACTGTTATTAGTCCAGTAGCACCTTAAAATATGAAGATTTCCAGAGTATCAGCTTTCAAGGGTCAAAATTCCCTTCACCAAGTAAAAGTCAAGCATTTCTCCCCTGCATTAGTCAAGCTGATTACATTTTGCATTGTACCTTTGCTTCCTGACACCCTTCTTTGCAAGACCCCATAGCACCTTCCAACTGGGATATAAAGATGCGGGGATCTTCATTCCTACTTGTATATGACGAAGGGAGCTATGATTCTTAAAAGCTTTTCTCCTGGCAGCCCTGTTGGCCTCTAAAGTGATCCTTATTTTTTAAAAATTTATTCTTTAACTTATATAGCGCCATCAAGGACTCGCGGCGGTTTACAATAAAATAATAAAAACAACCCAACCCTTAAAATCCCCAACAAGTTAAAAGATGGCTATCCATTAGAGTTAACTCTCCATCTCCCCCCTGTCCAGCTTGCAGTCAGGAGGTCTCTCATTTAGGAGCAAGGGCCCTGATCTCACTAGTTCTAGGAGATCCCCTGATGGTAACTCCGAGACCTCAACCCGGCCTCAGTCATATGCCTGGCGGAAGAGCTCCGTCTTGCATGCCCTGCGGAAAGCTGATAAATCCGGCAGGGCACTTAGTTCTTCTGAGAGCTCATTCCACCAGGTTGGGACCAGGGCTGAAAAAGTCCTGACCCTAGTCGAGGCCAGACGAATGTCCCGGGGAGCCCAGGACAACCCGCAGATTCATACCCACAGAGCGGGTATAGGAATCCTGGAATCAAATCTTGCTCTTCTGCAGATGGCTACCCATCTGAAGTTGCTCTTGTTGAACTTATTAATGTTTTAGGACATGGGGAAGTTCTAAAGTTTCAGAAGTTTTTTTCTTGGGGGTGAAAGATGTTTGAATGTGCATTTCTATAACACATCTTGCCTTTTGCAAACAGGGAAGATATGAGTTCTTGAGGACAGTGTTGTTTCTCAGACATTGGAGTCTGGCTCCTCAGCTTAAAGAGAAAAGTGCTGCAAGTTTCTAGGCATTCTCTTACCTTGTGCAATCTTTGCCCAAAGAAGACATCTATGGTCTGAGCCCTGACCTGAATGGGCCAGGCTAGCCTGATCTCATCTCATCTCAAAAGCTAAGCAGGGTTGATGCTTGGATGGGAGACCTCCAAGGAAGCAAACCACCTGTGTCCATCTCTGGCCTTGAAAATTGCACAGGGCTGCAGTAACTTGGCTGCAATTTGATAGCATTTTCTACCATAGTGTGAAGGAGATGATGAAGCACGGCCAATTTGAAGCAGGGGAATTTGGCTTGTTCACTTTTGAGAACCAGTGCAAAGTCCAGCCTGTTGGTTTAGGAACTTTCAGTGAAAGAAGATGGATTTCAGTCTCAAGTTTAGTATTTGTTTAGTAAATTTGCATTCCACTTTTTCATGGACCTCTTCAAGGTGATTCATGACATAACAATAAGCCATGAAAACAAGAACATTTTAAAATCCAGTTGGGGAGGGTCTGTGGCTCGGTGGTAGAGCATCTGTTTGGCATGCTGACGGTCCCAAGTTTGGTCCCTGGCACGTCCGGTTAAAGGATTAGGTAGTACACAATGTGAAGGACTTTGGCTTGGAGAGCCACTGCTAGTCTGAGTAGACAATATGGACATTGATGGATCAAGGATCTCATTCAGTATAAAGCAGATTCTGGCAATCATTTTTATCCTGCCTTTCACCTAAGGTGCTCATTCTGGTGACCATGATGTTCTCATGACAGCCCTGCGTAGTAGATTGAGAAATGCTTTGCAGGCAACATGGCTGAGCACAAATTCTAATGTCCGCCATCTTTGGCAACATTCTAGCCATTACACTGCACTGCCACTGGTGTTTTGTGGCTGAAATGAGATTGGAGGCAGGGCCCACCTGTATAATGGCTCGTTGTCATGTTGCTTTTGTGCATCATCTCCTTCTCCTTTTGTCCCTAGCTGAGATGGTGCACCTTCTGAGTGCCAAGTCGCGTGTCATGAAGGTGTCCTTCCCAAAGATTGCATCTATCTGATGTTCTCTGGGAGGCTCATGCTGAAAGCTTATGTCCCAGGCACATGTGAGACCAATTTGGATTTGGGAAGAAGGGACCGAAACTGTTTTCTCAACCACAAATTACTCCAATGGAGTCACTGTTTGCCTTTCTGGGGAACCTTATATATCCTTCATCAGCCAGTAGTAAATAGCCCTTCTTCCAGTTTGAGGTTAGGAAGACAATGAAGAGAGAATGGCTGAAACCCACACACAAGTACCATAATCCCACCTGGAAATTAAATTCAGAGTATGGATAGACCTCCCTTGACGTAGATGGTTCTAACTAGCCCAGTCTCTTCAGATCTTGGAAGCTAGGTAGGGTCAATACTTGCATGTGAAGCCGCCAATAGAGTCCAGGGTTCCTACAAAGAAGCTGCAATAAGCAGGCTCAATGTGGGGAAATAATCTATTGTAGGAAGTAAACAGAGGGCAAGGCTTTTCCTTGCCAGAACTGAAACACCAAGCTGCCAACTTACGTTTATGTCCTTTGCAACCCCCTCCCCCCAATTAAAATCTTGGTATGAACTTAGCTTTCCTGGCCCTTATTTTCCCAGATCAATTTTCCCAAGCCCCGAAGTGCATATAAATTCCCAGGCACTACTTGTCATTCTTAAGAGCCCAGATCAGCCCCACAAGGTCAAGAAGACAAACACCTGCAAGAGAGATGTGAGAAAGCGCTGCTTAATTAGACCCAGGGTAAAGACAGGCTAAATGTCACATCTTCCAAGCAAAGTGTTGAACAGAACATGACACATGAAAGAAACCAAAAAAGCATTACATGGTAAGATCTTAAGAGGATCTTGAATAAAGGCAACAACGATCCACCTCTCTTTGTTTCTTGCCCTGAAAACCCAAATGGAGAAAAGCTGTTTTTAATACCCCGCTTTTCACAACCTGAAGGAGTAACAAAATGGCTTACAACGCCTTTCCCTTCATCTCCTCACTGGGACTGGGAGAACTCTGAACTGCTCAGCAAAAACAGCTCTAAGAGACTTGTGACTGGCCTGAGGTCACCCAGCTGGCTGCATGTGGGGGAGTGGGGAATCAAACCCGGCTCTCCAGATTAGAGGCCACCACCCTTTAACCACTACACTACACTCTCTCAGGATTGCTGGGTTGCCATAAGTTGGCTGTGACTTGATGGCAGTAATAACAACTAAGCATGGGGGTGGAGTATTATGATTTTTGCAATGTGTGTATTGACCCCGAAGTGTGACACCAGCCTGGTTATCTGCCTTGACTCTGCTTCCAAGGAAAGGAGAAAACATCTGATTCTCATTTCCAACCCCCCCCCTTGCTATTTCGGAATGTCTTGCTTCAGATGCCTTTCATATTTTTCCAGTTCTTCTGCCACGACCTCAGCTCTCCTCTTGTGTGAAAGCACATCCAGCTGATTTTTTTTGGTCTTGATTTCTTTCAAGGCAAAGGGACAAGATGACTTTTTGGAAATGCCCCAGGACCATCAGCAAGGTATTCAGAATGTTTAAGCAACCCAGTGGCACAGGACCCTGGAGTGCAGGGATTGGAACCTTTTGCCAGTTTGGTGTGGTTAGGAGAGCAGACTTCTAATCTGGCATGCTGGGTTCGATTCTGCACTCCCCTACATGCAGCTAGCTGGGTGACCTTGGGCTGGCCACAGCACTGAGAAAGCTGTTCTGATCGAGCAGTAATATCAGGGCTCTCTCAGCCTCACCCACCTCACAGGGGGTCTGTTGTGAGGAGAGGGAAGGGAAAGCGACTGTAAGCTGCTTTTGAGACTCCTTTGGGTAGAGAAAAGCGGCATATAAGAACCAACTCCTCTTCTTCTTATAGAATTGGGGAGGGGGGGCTGATACAGATCAAGGCTGTGGCGCTAGGTGGGGCATTGACAAGATAAGGCTAGGTTGGGCTACTGGGGGGGGGTGGCATGATACAGATTTCTTCTCTTAGGGAAGATTTATAGAGGGTGCCCAGTACTATTACAGTCTAGATGCAGATCTGCAGCAGGAGCCAAATTCCAGGGGATGAAACACCACCATGAAGTTTGGGTCTAAATGACTGGTTGAAATGGATAAGACGAGTGCCTGCCCAGGTACCCCTGGGCATGTAGGAAGTACATTTGTAACAAGCCTCACAAACGAGCCTTTTGCTTGGGCACAGAATGTATAATGAAAAGTAGAAGCTTGTACTCAAAGAATTCCCTGGTTCCTGTATATATGTGGAATGTACACCATCTGGTCTCAGGGAAATTGCCCTTTTCTCTTTCTCTCACCCTTCTGTTGAGTTCCCATTCAGCTGTCCTGAGACCCATGCTTCTCCCCCCCCCCCTCTGCCCGGTGCTCATAGTCCTGGGGACCTCTGGAGTACAGTTTTCTTCAGTTGTGTTTTGCTGGAACCAGCCCAGGGTTTACTGGGACCAAACCCATCTAGTTTGGTGTGCTTTCTCCATTGTGGCAGGAAGCCCAGAAAGACGGTCGAGACCTCCCTGGCACCGGTGCTCCGAAGCCTTTTTCGGCATCTAGAATTAGTTATATGTATATTCTCTTAATTGCAATACGAGCAACAAGATCCCAAGGGTAGGTCCAGTCATGAGCCGCGAGCGTCAGCGTCTGCAGGGATGGAGGTCAACCGACGGAGAGGGAACTTGAAGCCATTACGGCCGGGGCACCAGGACTTTCCAACCTGCCTGGAACTGGTCCTTGCTGAGAGCCACTCTCCGAACAGCCGTTTGCACTACGTCTTCACTGGCGTTTATGCTGGATTTTATGTTCCATTTGCCACTTTGAGAGCTGTTTCCCAGGCTGAAAAGTGGGATACAATTATGCTCAGGAAGAGCAAGCGGCCCCCTGCATGCCCCTCAATGGGCAGGAATGCACGGCGCATACCAAAAAATGAAGTCGGAGACAGAAGGAACATAAAAACTCACCTGCTGAGCTAGCAGCTGTGAGCTGGAAATCTGTGGCAGGGCTGTTTTTAAAAAATGTGGGGCTTGGTGGTAAAAGTGGTAGGGAATTGCCTTGGCCTAAAAAAACCCTTGCCTTCTATCATAGTTGGTTCCCTTCTTGGCTCCACAGTCATTTATCAGTAGAACTGCAGGAATGTCTTGCCTTAATGTCAGAAGTTCATGAAAATATGCTGATATACTCAGTGAAACACATTCTGGTAAGAGGCCTAGGGGCAAAATGAAGCAGTGCTTCC
This sequence comes from Paroedura picta, assembly GCF_049243985.1. Lineage (NCBI taxonomy): Eukaryota > Metazoa > Chordata > Lepidosauria > Squamata > Gekkonidae > Paroedura > Paroedura picta. Next base: position 35,537,683 of record NC_135373.1, read on the forward strand.
AGGTTCCAAGGATTTTTCGGAAATGAACTTTCAGGAGGGGAGCTCTAATTTGGTATTATCTTGCAAGCTGCCTTTTTTCTATGGAAGAAGAACTGTTTTTTTGTTTTTTTTAATACCCCACTTTTCGCTACCAGGAGTCTCAAAACGGCTTACAGTCACCTTCCTCTCCTCACAACAGACACTGTTTTAGGTAGGTGGGGCTGAGAGCTCTGATGGAACTGCTGTGTGAAAACAGCTCTAACAGGATTCTGTGTAGCCCAAGGTCACCCAGCTGGTCGCTTGTGGAGGAGGAGCCGGAAATCAAATCCAGCTTGCCAGATTAGAAGCCACAGCTCTCTATTCCAAGCTGGCTCACGACATGTCATTGTAGTTTGTGCATCGGACAAAGTTCTGGGTCAGCCAGTTTGAAATCCCTGAGCTGTATCACTGACCCAAGCATGCCCTACCCATGCCCTGCTTTTAGGGGAAGAAGATGGGTGTCTGTATTTGCGCAGGTCTTTTAAAGTTGCTGAGTATTAAGAAAGCTAAGGCAGGTATAGTTTTCATTGGGGAACTGTCAGGATTGGGGAAAGAGTTAACACCCTCCCTGAGCTTGACTGTCCTAGTACACTTCATGCCTGCCCAAAAGTGGCTTCTGGCCCACTCACAGCATCATATGTCATTTGGGTCCTCACATTTTATTTTCATGGAAATTTTAACTCATGACAATGACAAATCAGTGGGAACCCTGAGCTTGTTTCTCTGCAACGAGATAGTCCCATCTGGGAGTGGTGGGAGACAATGACACCCGAAGTGTGTTGTAAAGGGCCAGGGGGGATGAAGTAAAGGGCCAGGGGGGGGGGAGAAGGCGTCCTTCGGGGCCCACCTCCAATTAGTCGACGGACCACATGTGGTCCATGGCCCACAGGTTGGGGATTGCTACTCTGTAGGAGTAAATTCCAAAGGGGAGTTGCCACAGCAATGGAGGCCCTTCTGACAGTTTCTAAAAGTGGGAGCATACCAGGATATCCAGAAGAACTTAACTTAGTGCCTGAAAGTTGGGCTCAGAATGGATAGTTATTGCAGATAGTGCCCCATTTCCCTCCTTTGACTCAGCTGCCTCACACCAACTGTCAAGGTCTTCTCCTCAGACTGGCAATGGCTCTCCATGGTCTCGGGTAGAGGTCTTTCACCTCACCTGCTATCTGGTCCTTTTTAGGTGAGGATTGAGCCGGGAACCTTCTGGACATCAAGCAAGCTCTTTACCACTGAACCACATCCACACACATGCATCGAGTTCTTTATGACAATCATCCTGAGTCTACCCACAAAACTCAACTAGAGTTTTGTGAAACCCTGGGGTTTCTTGACAGCCCTGGAAGGGTTTCCTGAGTGGGTGGGAGTTAATTAATTTCTTTTGTATGTTTTTAAATTTGTGAAACATTTATCAGGTGATATTGTCATATGGTTTGTCAACACACCTCCCCCTCTCAAAATGGCCAGTGATGGGCCTGAAGGAGATGGGGAGAAGCCCCAGGTGGGCATACCACACAGCTATGCTTCCCAACCAGATTCTCCACAATCATGCCACTTCTGGGATTTCTCAAAGCCTGAAGAATGTTTCAGGGGGTTCTCAATGGTAAAATAGTGAGAAAGGCTGGTCTAGCCCCTGGCCTTTTGTCAGCAGTGACAATCCACGCCAGCAATACTGGCTCAAACTAGTGCAGAAGTCGTGGGTGGGAAACTCTGCTTCAGAAAACCTGCAAGAGCTCTGAAATGGAAAGTCATGCACACTCAATCGCTGGTTTAGCAAACTGGGCAGGTTGCCTGTCAGTGCAAGGGCTCCGCACCATTCAGAATCAGTCTTGAAATCAAATTATATGGTGTGCAGTCAAAACAGAGGAGTTGGGTTGGCCAAGTGCCTAGAGTGTAAGCCATCCTAGATCAGCTTTATTGCTCCTTTGCGGTGGTGGCAATGAATGAGCTGGAAAGCCCACTGAGAAGACTAGCTTAGCCTGTGCTTCAGGTGCCCATCGGGGATTTATGGATTAGGTGGGAGATGAGTGAGTTGTCCTCTGATCCTACCCCCTACAATGAAGTATGTTGACCCCCTTGTGCATGTATACACCCAGCATTCTGAAGGCAAGAACAAGCATGACTCTTTCATACTCCTTTAAGCCCCTTCAGTGACACTAAGGGTAAAAGAAGTGGAAAGGTGTCACATTTTGGTCCTCCCAACATGAACCGGCATTGCAGCAGTCTCTGGTTGGTTATCCAAACCTAGTGCAAGCAGGTGATTCAAGCATCTCCTATGCCAGGCCATGAATCCCAACATTTGACCCATCATTTGACCCATCATACCCAACCTTGAGCCCAGCCCTTTACTGAGTCTCTCTGGGATATTCCCATGGGTCACTTACCCTTCTCTTCTGAAGTTCCCTGGGTGAGTGAATAATGTGAGCTGGGGGAGGGGGACTTTGGCCAGATAGATGTGGTGCAGGGCAAGATGGCGAAACATGGCCCCAAGATCTGATGGTTCAACAGGAGCCCAAACTGAGTGGACTTGAGGCCTCCTACCAAGTTCACAGGGGAAGAGAACACTGCAAACCCCAGAGCAGCACTTCACTGATATCACAGTCTCAGATCACGAGAAGACAGGTGGGGCGATGAAGGACTGGGGAGTAGAGCACGAAGGAAGATTCTACAGAAAGGCAATGGCCCACCACCTCTGCTGCTTACTCACCTTGAGAGCCCCTTTCCGTGGTCACCGCAAGTCAGTTGCAACTTGATGGTGCATATGGACGGGCACCACAGGCCCAGGACAAGGAGCCAAGGGTGATAGTCACAACCACCAACTTCTGGATAACCCAGCTTTGTTTGGGAACTGGCTGATGGCATTGTGGGGTAAGAGTTCCAGCTAATAGTCTCCTTTCCAAGGACAGAATACCAGTGCAATATCAGATATTGCTGTTATGACTTGGCCCACAGATTGAGTGTCTCATGCCATGGAGTTCATGTTGAGTTAGAGCAGGGATTCCCAACCAGGAGTCTGTGGAAGCTCTGGAATGGATCCGCAGCTTTCCCCTCCTGCCATAATGGTCTCAACCACAAGAGAGGGAACTGGCTACTTCCATTACTCCCCTCCCCCGAGCATGAGTGAGTTCTCTTGTGATTTCTGTGCCTGGGAGGGGCTGGAGCCTGCACATCTACCCCTGCCTTAAACTGTCTCCTGTCTCCACCACCCCCTTGTCCTCAAGGCTGCCTGTTAATGCATGTAGTGATATTTCTTCAGGTGACATGTCACATCCAGGGGGTGTGGCAAGTAGGCATGGCCATCACTTCTGGGGCTACTTGAGGTCTGAAAAATTATTTCAGGGGCTCCTCCATGGTCAAAAGGTTGCTTTAGAGACATGCCTGATCAGACATGCCTGATTCCATTGTGAGTGGAGACTTCATTGGACAGACTGGAGGTGCTGAGCGCATCAGAAATGTCGGCCTTTCTCCGGTTTTTCACATATTTTATTAATTGAACAAAGAGCTGGAAGGCTAAAATGATCTTCTTCCAAATTAGAGAAAGGGACCATGGCTCAATGGTATTTCAGGTTCAGTCCCCAGCATGTCCAGTTAAAAAGATAAGGAACAGCTGATTGAAAGACCCTGGAGAGCTGCTATTCAGTCTGAAGAGACCACATCTGATCCAGCCGCCTGTGTTGAGGGTCAGATTCAGCAATTCATTGGCTGAAGTTGCTGACAATGATTGCTATGTGAAGATCCTTTGAAGAATGTGCAGACATGGATAGCCCAGGTTAGGCTGAACTCACCAGATCTCAGATGCTAAACGGTGTCAAAGTTGGTCAGTACTTGGACCACCAAAGAAATCCAGGGTTGACTATGTGCAGCCAGGAAATGGCAAACTACCTCTGTATGCCTCTTGCCAACCCCACCAGAGATCACCATAAGTTACCTGCCACTTGACAGCAAAAGCACATAGATAAATAGAACCTTGCAATGTGCAGAACTTACAATTTTGAGATAGAGTTGGTGAGATATGAGTTCAAACATCCACAAGGCTAAGAGGTTTACTTGGGACATCTGGAACTAGTCACTTTCTCAACCTTTCTAGCTTGCTCCGTCTCACAGAGATGATGTGAGAAGACTAAAATGGCTGAACCGAGGCTGGGCTCCCTGGAAGAAGGATCAGACTAAAAAATGCAATAGAAATTACTGCCTGCAACAACTTCTCCGACCACCCCTGTGCTGGGATTAGAAAAGCCGCCTGATTAAATTCGCCTTTTTGCACTATACTTTTCAAGATTTGGATTTGCAGATAAATAGTGCTGGGGATCAGTGAAGCCTCTTGCTGTTTTTAAAAACTTTGCCTTCCATGCGCTGCACCCTCCCAGTAATCTCAAAGCACGAGAGAGATGTGTGCTTGTTCCCTTCTTCCTTTTTCTGTGGGTTTGGTTGCAGGCCAAGGAAAAGCCGTTCACCGTAGTCAGAGAACTGTTCTCCAGCAGAGGCACACAGAGGGAATTGAGCTGGCAAAGAGCCCTGGCTTTTGTTCACTCATCAAAGTGTTAGATTCAGTTTTGGAAGAGATCCAACACTGATCCCTCGTTTAAAACTGCAGAACAATTTCATAACTTTTTCTGAGGCAGCCTGTAGTGCAGTGTTGCGGTGGTTGGAATTCAGCTCAATTCATCTTGCTAAAAGTTCAGCTCGAAAAGCATTAACATAATAAAGCTAGCCTGGACAATACCAAGACCAACAAAAAAGGCTTCTATGAGCCATTATAATCACATTTCAAAATTCTCTCCCATCATCATAAGAGAATTGGCCACTCTGCCATCATGCAGAGAGGGCAGAGTGTCAGGATCTGGGAGACCCTGCTTGAATTCTCCACTCCTCCATGGAAGGTATTTGAGTGACCTTGGACCAGTCATGCACTTTTGGCCCCGCCAGCCACACAGGGTTGCTGTGACAACAGAGCAGAGGAGAGACTGCTGTAAGTCTCTCTGGCAGAGCAAGGCATTCAAACCCGGAGCTCCCCAAACCTACCCTGACACCCTAACCCAGGGGTAGTCAACCTGTGGTCCTCCAGATGTCCATGGACTACAATTCCCATGAGCCCTTGCCAGCATTTGCCCTAACCCCTGCAAAGCACAGGGTCAATTTCCTGCTGCGCCACAGAGCTTGCTTGCTGCCTTGGGGTGATGGCACATAGATGAAACTGCTACACAGATCTGCTGAGGATCACATAACGCTGCCCTTGATGGTGATAATGACCCATGTTCCGAAATGTGTCCAGGATTTGATGTCACATTGAATTAGTTTCAGGAGGGTAACCTTGTGGGTCCGTAGCAGAAGAACTAGATGGAAGTCCAGGAGGGCCTTAAGAGGCCAGCAAGATTTCCAGGACATGAGCTTTCAGCATTTCTCCCCCACGCTAATCAAGAAGAAGAAGAGTTGGCTCTTATATGCCGCTGTTCTCGACCAAAAGGAGTCTCAAAGTGGCTTACAATGGCCTTCCCTTCCCTCTCCCCACAACAGACACCCTGTGAGGTAGGGGAGGCTGAGAGGCCTGATATCACTGAAGAAGAAGAGTTGGTTCTTATAGGCCGCTTTTCTCTACCCGAAGGAGTCTCAAAGCAGCTTACAATCGCCTTCCCTTTCCTCTCCCCACAGCAGACACCCTGTGAAGTAGGGGAGGCTGGGAGAGCTATGATGTTACTGCTCTGTCAGAACAGCTTTCTCAGTGCTGTGGCAAGCCCAAGGTCACCCAGCTGGCTGCATGTGGGGGAATGTGGAGCGAGATTAGATATCGGTGCTGAAAACCACTACACCAAGCTATTCACAGTTTGCACTGTACATCTCCCTCTTTGGACTGGGGAATAAGGATCTTCATTCCTACTTGTGTCTCTCTAATGAAGGCAGCATTGACTCTCAAATGCTTATACTTCAAAAATCTTGTTGGTTTCTAAGATGCTTCTGGACTTGAATCTAGTAGTTAAATTAGCGGGAGCTGAAGGTGGGTCACTGATCTGCTGGCAGCTGGGTGCAAGGAGCCATAAGTGCGGGATTGGGGCTAGTACTCACTGTTTCGAAGTGCTTACAATCACATATTATAGAGAGATCCATGCATGGCAACGAGTCGCTAACAGGTAATTAACATGCTGAAAAGAAAACTGTTTTCAACGCACAAGCAAAATGCACCTTCAATTTTGATTGAGAGGAAATGTATTATGTATTATTAGTCAGGGAATTGGATCCGGGCCGTTATAGGAAGAGTCTGCGGCATCTCTCTCGAGATTGGCTTTCCCAGCCGCACAAACGCAAGTTTCGATTTATCTAATTAAGCCATTATGAACATCAAGCATAATGGAATTGTACCAGGTGTGTGTGTATGTGTGTGTGTGTGGGGTGCTGAATGTTCGGCAAAATATTGCCTGCAATTCTCAAAGAAAGCTGAATGGTGCAACTGTTTGACCTAATCGCTTTTCAAACAAGGCGTTGCTGAAGTGGCTGTCACCCCCCCCCCCCCAATAGCCACTGCTCAAGCAGTCGAAAAGGAAATGTAGTCCGCGGACTACAATTACCATGAGCCCCTGCCAGCACACATGGCAAAGCCACAGTATGGCCACCCTGGGTCTATGTGTTTTCCAGGCAGGGCTTGTGATATCCCACCGCTCCCAAAATGCCATTTCAACTCCTGGTGTCAAGCCAAGCGTCACTTAAGTATCTCAGAGCAACAGTTCCATTACAGTTTCCACCTTTAGGTCTCCCACCAGCCTAATTAGTTATTTCCTCCTCTTTGGAGGGCAAACTAACTGTCAAAGCATAGGGATAATCTGTAAAAGGCTCAGTTGTAAAGAGATGAAAACTAGCTCAGGCCAAGAGGAAAGGAGCTGCTTGTGTTTATACAGCCAGAAAGAAATTTCCAAAAATGGCAAAAAGCTTTATTCAGAACGAGTTCTTAGATATAAAACCTCGTTTTCGTATTTTACTTCCTCAGTAAACCTATTTCTTAGCTGTTTTTTTTTCAGGGATACAAACAAAGTCTTCACGCCACTACCTAATTTTTATATTTTATATATCTTATACTTTATATTTTAAGCCATATTATTTGGGTCTATTAGTATCAAAGGTCCATGAAGGGAACCATCTTATCAATTTCTTTCTGTTTATTCATCTTCGGCTGATGGATCGTCTCTGCTTATGTTTATATAGCAGCAAGAATGTTCTCCTCAGCCATGATTGACAGACCTTCCGTCACGGTTCTCTTTGAATTTGATGACTAGAAAGCTTCAGAGTTTCATCTCTTCTCATTTACAACGCACCCTATAGAACAGAGGTAGTCAAACTGTGGCCCTCCAGATGTCCATGGACTACAATTCCCAGGAGCTCCTGCCAGCGAATGCTGGCAGGGGCTCCTGGGAATTGTAGTCCATGGACATCTGGAGGGCCGCAGTTTGACTACCCCTGCTATAGAAGATGGAGACATTTCTATTGCTAACTAGGCAAATGTAAATTTCGGGCAAATTCATTCTGTAGTTACAGCCCTTCTCAAGCTGAAATAGCTAGGCCCTTGAACTTCTGCTGGGAAGCCAGCTCTTGACACTGTTGGGTCTGCTGATCTCTTTCCCAAGGTTCCCTAAGGGGCAGGGGCCACCTTTTGACATGTTCCCAGTTAAATAAACTCAAACCGCCACCAATCAGGCTAAGTGCTTTTGGTTCTGCAGAACAGAAACAGACTAAAAATACTCAGCTATGCAATTTTCTGTCTTTATGAGTTCACACTTTCTCCACCCAGCCAAGCCACCGAAGCAATTTGGCAGGGGCAAGCATTATCCTGACTGCAATGGACTAATGGCCCGCAAAGAGGGCTGCAGAAACCTGGAAGGCCAGAGGAGGAACCTGTGTTTGCAGTACCTCTTTTTGCCTCCCTGGGTACCTCTAGAAGAGTGGTTCTCAACCTTTCTAATACTGCGACCCCCCTTGAGATGGAAAAATGCCAGCTGTACTACTCTTGTGATTTGAGCCTCCATGGTTAGGGAAGAGTCAAGGATCAAGCCCAGGTTCCTGGCTAATTGTGCTGTTTTGAGTGGTACACCGTTCAAGCTGGGGAGTCGTGCTCCCTGATCTGGCCCTTTCCCACCTATCCAAAAGACCTCCATCTTCAAGGGGTTAAGCTTCATGCAACTATGCCAGAACCATTCTGCTGCAGTCTCCAGGTATCTGGCCAAGGACTCAGGGAGGTTATCAGGCTGACTGTCCATATATGGCAGTGGTCCCCAACCTGCGGGCCGCGGCCCGGCCGCAAAGGCCTCAGTGCCGGGCCGCGGCTCCTTCTTCCCTCCCCCCCCGAAGTGAGAAGCTCGCCAGGCCGCGAGCAAATCGGCCGCCAAATCGGCCGATTAGCTCGCGGCCCGGCAAGCTTCTCTTCCCTCCCCTCCCGAAGCGAGAAGCTTGCCGAGCCGCAAGCTAATTGGACGCTTTAGCTCGCGGCCCGGAGGGGCCGGGAGGGGAAGCCGCAGCCGCCGGCATGGAAGCGGCGCAAACGCGCATGCACGGCAGTCCGCGCATGCGCGTTTGCACTGGGGCTGCCGCGCATGCACGGGCCCCCGGGCTGCCCTCTCTGCTCACTACGCCGCAGCGGTCTGCAGCAAGCGGAAGCTTGCGGACTACTGATATATGGTTATGCCACTCAATAAATATTCAACACATTAAAAATATTTTTAAAATATTAATTCACTCCCACCCATTTGGGAAACCCTTCAAGAGCTGTCAAGAACCCACTGGTTGAGAAAACCTGAGCTAGACAGTTAAGCATTTCCCTTCCACAAAGTTTTCAGTTTGGTCCTTGCTATCTCTAGTTAAAATGGGTGGAAATGTTTTGCCGGTAGCAATGCTGCAGAAAACTGTAGGAAAAACAAATACCAAATGCCTGGAACCAGCTTATATATGGAAAGGTGTCTTCAAAGGACAGATCGTGGCGGCAAAGCTGGACTATCCTGTGTGCTGTTGGACAGCCGCTAAAGATAACCCACCTGCTTCATCTCAGATCTGGAAAAATGTCACCTCCCAGACAAACTTTGTAACATGCTCCCTCCACTGGTTCTGCAGCGTAAAACATTCACTAAGTCGGGACTCGGGAAAGTTCCCTGTCTAGTTCGGAAACGCAGACACTTGACACGAAATGTATTTGTCGTACCCGATCTGGTTACCCCCTTGCTGGTGAAGCCGACATGGGAGTTTGGAGTTCTGCAGTGGGGAAAGAGAGGTTAGCATGGAAACGCAGAGACAGCTCAAGGGCCTGGGGTCAGTTGCTTTCTATGATGGATATTGCACTCTAACATGACTGCATCACCTGTGGAACTAACCCAAAGTTACTCTTCTAGGCCAGAGAACAGACTTGACAACAGAAAAAGGTGGTAACCCCAACTTTTTTTAAAGGTTAAAGGATTGAGTGTAGCTGCAACTACTCTAGCGATATCAGCCATTCCATATATTTTTTGGTAACTTCACTAAGACCATTTCTGCACTGGGAACTTCACTGCCCCAGCTCCCATGCAGGAGCACAAATCGGGGGTGGATAAGGTGCACCAGGCCAAATGCTCCCCCATGTGGGTACAGGAAGAGGTGGGGCAACCTGCCATGACTAAAACTCCAGCCAGCAGCCTGGCATGAAACCTCCAGTGCATAAACGGTCTAAGTCAATTGTTTCAACAATGCCTTGCAGGCATTTCGGTGGTTCCTATCCTCTCCCACTTCAACCCCCCATGTTTGTTTGGTAATGGAATTTCCAAGTGGCCTCAACCCGTATGAAGAACCTACATTTCTCAGGGGGCAATAGAGTAACAGCACAAATATGCAAATCTCATCAAGAAGAGTTGCTTTTCATACCCTGCTTTTCACTACCCAAAGGAATCCCCAAGTGATTTACAATTGCCTTCCCTTCTTCTCCCCACAACAGACACTCTGTGACGTAGGTGAGGCTGAGAGCTCAGATAGAACTGCTCTGCAAGGACAGCTCTAACAGGACTGTGACTAGGTCAAGGTCACCCTGATGGCTGCATGTGGTGGAGTGGGGCATCAAACGTGGCTCTCACAATTAGAAGCTGCCATTCTTAACCACACCACGAAGCAGGGAATACATCAAGAATGCATGCTAGTGGAGAAAGTTCATACTGATGAGGGAAATTAACCCAATTGACCCTGGTTTCAAATCCTACTGGACTGAACCCTCAAGTAACATTGTGATTAACCAGCCTGAGAAAGGGTGGACTCAAGAGAATGTCCACATATGGGGACTTCTTTTTGCCTTCAGGAACTTTATAAGGCCAGCCACAACTGTGTAAGGCTCCAATTTCCGCATATTTCTGTAGAACACTTTTTAAGGCTGGGTTTTCCACCATGTTTTTCACAAGAGTGTTTGTGAAACCGGGATCCCAAATTTATAAAATCCAGTAGCAGGATTGACTTCCAACTCTCCAGAATTCTTAATCTTTGCTACGGGTGCGATGTGCAAACCTCTCTTACTTTACAAATTAAGCTTTGGCAGTTTCAAAAGCACAGAGGAGTAAAAAAAAATAAAGGAGAGCTTCATGGACAATCAGGATGCTGTTTCTTTTATTTGAAAATTTATTGGAAAAAAAATGCGATACAAGTAGCAAGATTGAACACTTATGTCTAAATGTTACATCCACTTTTCTTTCGACTACAAAAGTCCAAAATAACAGCTACTTAAACTATAAAGATTATCTATTTTTTAACTCTGTAATATTTTCTATTTTTAAAAGAAAGATGCAACTCCCTATTCTATACAATTCACCATTCTTTTTAAAAAATTTACAAAGCTCCTTCATATGTGCAGTGAAATAGTCTGTGATTGATCATGTAAAAAAAAAAAAAAAAGAACAAAAACAAACCCAATGTTAAGAACACCAAGGGTTAATTTTCCTCTGTATGAAAATGGCAAACCACTGTTTATGAAAACCCCCAAACGACTAAGCTTTATTAGTACTTCAATGGTTGGCCTCATGCTGGTGTCTGGCATGCAGAACGGTATTTTCTTTCTTCCCGGGGCATTTCCACAGTACAGGCTCACCTCGTTCAATTGTCAAGTTGAAGCCCCATTTGATGGTTCAGTTTTGCGGCGCTCCCTCCACAACACGGCCTTTAATCAAGGATCAGACCCACTTAACGCATCCCATGTTTATGTCAGAAGGGGCCTGGACTGCCTCCCATCACCCACTTCATCATGTTTAGAGCCTCTTCCTGTGCACGCATTTCATCATACTTGCATTTTTAAAAAGGAAGGAGAGGGCCTTCTTTGGGGTCCTTATTATAAACCTGGCTCTCAGCTACAGAGAATGGTGCACGGAGGGGAGGGGAGGGGGGGTGATTGGTGATGGGAGTGGAAGGGACAGAGACACCTCCCGTCCAAATGTCCAAACAGATTTCCACTCCCTTGCTGCTCCCTCACCGGGGAAAACAAGGCATCCAGAGGCCTCTTCTCCCTTCACGCCCCAGTCTTCCCCATTCAGCTAAAGAATATGTGGACGCTGCAGCAGTTGCCAGTCCTTGCTGAGCTTCAGTCCTCCACTGCACCCATGGCAGAGCCCAAAGCTGTCATCCAAGTGGCAGCAGCCCAACTGGTGGACTTCACTTTGCGCTGACAATGGAAACGTCCTCCTCTAGTGTGAAGGGACCCTGCATCATCTCCCTTCCCCCACTTCAACACACACACACACATTGGCAAAAATGGCAAAACACACATCCACAAAACCCCTCTGCCTTTTGCTCCCTTGTGTTTTTCTTCTGCAACCTGGACTGGAAAAGAGATCTCCTGTTTCTTCCCAAAGTGTGTGTGTGTGTGTGTGTGTGTGTGTGTGTGTGTGTGTGTGTGTGTGTGTGTGTGTGGAGTGGGGGGCTCTTTTAAAAGTAACTCTGGGAAAGACTTCTGAGCCTGTGTCTCAGGTTAAAGAAGAACACCTCAGAAATCATGGTATATACATCTAATACACGCACAGAGCGTCCCTCTTTCTGGCAGCTCAAGTCAGCTGAGAGCCAGTCCACAAAATGCTAGACAACTGGAGATAAGTAGGACACTTGAAAGTCACCAAGGGGGCTGTCTCTCTCACTCTCTCTCATGACAGGGGCAATGCATGGGAAAGGCAGGCAGCATTCCTTCCCAGATCTTCCTGTATTCAGGCTCCCTCAACCTTCCACCATCCTATTCAGTAGGTTTTAACATTAAGTTCTACAACACTGCTATATATCAGTGTAAAAATTGCATTGTAATGCAATCAACATTATGTTTTTAACAAATGGCTGATGTCTCAAAGACAGCTTTGGTGGGGGCAGGAGGGTGAGGTGAAAATGCACAGATGATGACACAAAATGGCAGCATGATGGGGAAAAAATTGGGAATTCCTCACTTAACAGGCAATGTGAAAGACCTCTGCCTGAGATACTGGAGAGTTGCTGCCAGTTTAAGTAAACAGTATAAGACAGCTTCATCTGTGTCCAAATGATACATTACTTCATTGCACCAATTAAATCCTAGGTCGGATCCTAGCAGATTCTTTCCCCACTGCTGAAGGAGAGGAAGGGGCCTGTTTTGACCACCAAAAAGCTAAGCTAGGGAATCACGTATAAATAGCAACACATGATGGGGTCTGCAGGGAGGAGGGGAAATCAGATAACTTTGAGCTGGGAAACTGGGAAGATTTGGACCTCTGTAGGGAGAAGAAACTCTTGCAAGACGGCTGCCTCAAGCATCTTGTAGGTGAAAAACCAACAAGAATGACAAAGAGCCGGCAGTTGAGAAAGTGGCACACCCAAGGCCTTCTTTCATAATATATTAAGTGCTATGTCCTGATTGAAAACAAGCAGTCTAAAATTCTGGGGAACAAAAGCATGAAATGAGGTAAGGGGAGATTAAAGAGAAGGATCCATAGAACTCTCCTCAGAAGCCTCAAAGCCTAGCCCTAGGCAGGTTCATTTGGAAACAATTATCAGTGGGGCTTGCTCACAGCTCAGTGAGCACAGGACTGCAGCCTCTAAGTGGCAACTGCCAGCTCTGGAAGCTGATTGTGACTGCCAGTCCCCCCCTCCCCCCCAACGCATGTCAGAGCGAAGGTACTCAACTAGTGGTGAATTCCTCCCCCCAAACCCAACCAATCCTCGCAGCTCTAACAGTCCACAGCCTTGACTACCTCAATTACAATGAACTCAAGCCTGGAGGGACGGGGGGAGGAGAAAAAAAAATATTAAATCTGATATGACATTGTAGCAAGTGAAGTTACAGTCAAACAGTACACTGGACTTTTCAGTTCACTGAACTCAAATTCTTTTAACAGTATGTCTGGCTTTTTAAATAGCCGAAAGAGCAGAAAGTATTTCATCTCCACTTCTCAGAGCCTAAGATTCAGCTTGTAAATGGAGCCTGCCCCTCCACGGCCCGTGCTGTGTGGCGTATTTGACACTATTTCAGAGTCACACTTCTCTCAGAAATAATATTGTTTGCAACTCTTACGGAGTATATCTTACAGAGTTTTTCAAATGCTGCTGGAAAGAAGAGTTGAGCTGGCAGTTTTCGTTCTGCCGTGAGGGGAGGGGGATGCTGCCCCCCTAACTGAAACAAGAAGGCTGAGCACAGCCAGAAAGGAGCACAACCTCTCCCAATGGTGAGTCCTCTCATTCACTGCAAAAGTGGCAGCAACATACACAGGAACTGAACCTCATGTCCAAGCACAATATTCATGCTTACTTAAAAAATAAAATAAAAACATGATTAAAAGCTTAAATTCAAAAATAATGAGTCTGGAGGAAACTCCAACCTCCTCCATATACTCCTGGTCTTCCTCTGATCCTGCACTGTTAGCAAATCAGATCACATCTGCATCAAGTGACTGAGACCTGCTGCAGCCAATTCTGGGCTCTGTTGTTTCCTTCCAGCATGCCAGTGAGGGAGCCTGAGGGAGCCATCCACTAAGCAGTGCCGCGCTGCATCTTCCACTCCTTTTAGCGAGGCTTAGGGAAGGCCTTCTGCGCAATCCCATTAAAGTGGAGGAAGGATACTCAGTGGCGGCATGCTCCGTTATCTGCATCCAAAAAGAACATTCAGATCATCTCACCAAAGAATATTAGAAGGATAGTGTTAGTTATGCTTAACTGCTCTCCAAATAGCCTCAGTTTTCACAGCAACTGGTGGAAATATCCTAGTTTTTGATGGCACACCTGCTTAAAGAATATAGTCTTAGGAATTCTGGATTGTCTGCCTGAGGGATGACTCCAGCTGCTGTTAAAGGTCATACATACATCTCTTGTGTGGACAGCTGGCCGGTGTGCTAAGTTTAAATAGTGCTGCTGAAACCCAAAAAAAATATTACGCTTACCCTACGAACAAAACAAAACACAAATCACATGGGGGAGGAGAAAAACCAAAAAAATCTATTACTGCAAAGTTACAGCCCTACTTCATAGCGTTCAGAGTGCTTGATTTAATGGGGGGAAATGACAGATAAGATTTGATACAGTCTTCCAAGAAGCCCAAAATAATATGAGAGAAAAGGGGGTGGGTGGGTGGGTGAAGGCAAAGGTTCCTTGTCATAGCTCACTGAAAAGTTCTAAAATTCACAGTATAAAAGTGAAGCAAATTCCATTCTCCCTCAACGCAGGCATCCTACTGCCATTGCAGTGAATGTATTACTCCACAGCTTCCTGCTACGTTGAAACATCTAGAGGCTCACAAGTCCACAACACAGGGAAAATTCAGAAGCAAAAGAGGGTAGACGTATCTGTGAGTGCCTTGTATAAATGCGTATGTATCCGTATAAAAACTCCAGGACAAGTCATAAGAGGAGAGCAAAAATGCTGCACAAACTGGACTCTGATTTGCTGACTTTCCTAGTAAGAAGATCCACTTCTAAACTATTGACAATCCCCACACTATAAGAAGAAGGAGTGAGAATTCACTAGGTGAGAATGCAGAGGGCAGAAGGATAACAACAATGAGGGGGCAATAGAGTTAAAGAAAGCCCCCTTCAGCAAGCCTTATGTTTTGGCCAAGTGGGCCTTCCAGCTTCATGATACAGGTTGGAAAAAGAATGGGCGTTGGGGGAAAGAATGCAAAAAAAAAAAAAAAAGACTGTAAAAAAACACACTTCAGTACAGTGAAAAGTATGGCATATTGTAGGTCACGATATATAAAAATGATAATCAAAAAAAAAAGAGAAAAAGAAAAAAGGATCCACTGTATTGAGGAGAATCCCAAGTAAACATCAAAAAGCCCAACTCCAAGTAATAAGTGATAGAATGTCTGATAAAGTAACTCTGGCAAGTTTGAGGTCATGGTGCTCCAAGGTAGTTTCCTTGTAGTTTTGCTGGTATATTTCAGGTGGCCTTTTTCAGACAGAAATAGACATTGCCTGGGGAAGACACAAAGGTTATCAATCAGTTTATGCAAGATCTGTGAAGCAGTTGCCCCTGTAACCCTGTAATGAGGGCCCAACATAGGCACATATTCCACACAGGCACGGCCTCATACTCTGAGTGATCTGTGCATTAAGTAAACTGGGGATATGAGGAGCAGAATGCAAACACTCAGGAGAGATATGGCTCTAATTCTAACAACAATATAAAGGCAGCATGGACCCAAACACTTTTACTTCCTTTTGCCCATGCAACATTTTGTGCGATACACCATGAACCGGAAGTTTAAAACCATGTCTAATTAAAGGCAGCCTTCAGTGCTGGCACCAAACCATCTATGGAAACTTCAGTTTTTGCCTTCTGGCGTAAACTATGTGTTCAGAACTGGCCAATGCAACCATGAGCCTATGCTTGTTTACTAGGAAGTCAATCCTACAGTCAGCACATCTACATATAACTAATTCAGAGAGTGGGTGCATTTGCAATGGATATACATCTCAGATTAGTTGTGGCAGTGAGCTTCCATTCCCACATTACAAAGCTGCATAACCCAGCACAACACTGCAGATGTTTTTTAAAGTTAAAAATTACACTTGGACCTCTGTAAGTTAACTGAATTCTGTAACAGCATGTTCTTAATGAAAGTGGGCATGTATTGCGGGATGGCGCAACCCCACAATTTTGAAGCTCTCTTTATTACCATTAATAGTTAAAGCAGGCTACACATTGCTTGCAGCCCACATTAACTATTAATGGTAATAAAATGCAGGCTGCATGCAGCATATTTAAAAGATATACAACACGTAGGCAGCAGGGGGACCCTTTAGGGCTATTTCCAACTTGCCCAGACATCCATCTCAGCATTGCTGGGAATTTGGGGATAGACCTCTCAGATATGAACCACTTGAATAGTCAGTGGACTATTTCACTTGGCCATTCTGTAGCTGGTGGGCCAGGACACATAACAGGGATGGCAGAAACCATAAGCAAGCTGTAAAAACTGGCAAGATGTATTGTACCCTCAGGGTGTACATTGTGCAGGCCAGGTCTGTGTTTAAAAGACTACATAAACCTATGCACTGTGTCATAAAATAGGCATTCAAGCGTCTACTCTCTGCAATGGAGCCTTTGAAGCAGCAAAGAGAAATTAATTTTTCAAGCTGGCTTGACTTCATCTGTTTCTCTTGAGGAAAGGTGCAATATAAATAAAATAAATAAAGTCCCTGAACCAGGCTTCCTCCTTAGTACATACAAAATGGCCAAGCCATAAAACATAGGCTAGAAGTCCAGAATTGGCTTATAGTCCACTAACTGCCAGTGTACTATAGCATTGGTCCTCAACCTTTCTATCGCCGGGGACCACTCAACGCCGGGGACCACTCACCGGGGATCACTCAACGCCTTTTACTGAGGCCAGTGTGGGGGGGTAGTTTACTCCTCTACTCTCAACACCTGCCCTAGCGCTCTCTGATCACTATGGTAATGTTTAAACATCCCTTCAAAATAAGATACAGACACGCCACAACAATGAAGTGTGTTGTAAAGGGCTGGGGGGGATGAAGTAAAGGGCCGGGGGGGGGGGAGAAGGCGTCCTTCGGGGCCCACCTCTAATTAGTCGAAGGACCACGTGTGGTCCACGGCCCACAGGTTGGGGATCGCTATACTATAGAGCTTTTGCTCTAACATAGCCATCCCCAACATGTGGGCCGCGGACCACACGTGGTCCTTCGACTAATTGGAGGTGGGCCCCGAAGGACGCCTTCTCCCCCCCCCCGGCCCTTTACTTCATCCCCCCCAGCCCTTTACAACACACTTCATTGTTGTGGCGTGTCTGTATCTTATTTTGAAGGGATGTTTAAACATTACCATAGCAATCAGAGAGTGCTAGGGCAGTGGTTAAGAGTAGAGGAGTAAACTACCCCCCCCCCCACCGGGCCTCAGTAAAAGGCATTGAGTGGTCCCCGGTGATAAAAAGGTTGGGGACCACTGCTCTAACAGATTCACAACATACAGTCTTCCATTATGATCCTGAGAGAAAGTGTCAAAAGTGTCAAAAATGCACTCTGCATTTACAATGGAGGCAAAAAAAATCCGACTGTGCTTCAGCATGCACTACAGCACCAAAATAAGCACATTACCTTGATATACATATATATATTATTATATATATAGCTGGTCTCGCTATTCTGCTATCTCTGTCTCCTGATGGACCACCACCTTTGTCACAGACATGTCTGGGTGTTGCTCCTTTGCTTCTTTGATGGCCTGAACCAAAACCTGAAGAATGAATCAGTAAACAAAGTGATTTGAATTGTTTTCAGGGGAACCTAAAGTCTTTATACTAATTGAATTTCTGCCCTGCTCATTCTTCAGAGAATACACAGCAGCTCCTCCACTGTATCCTCACAACCCTGGGAGGTATGTTAGGCTAACAGAGAGGAATCCACCCAATATGACCTCATGAGACTCATGCACCATCAGAGATCTGAACCCATGTCCTTCTGATCCTAGTCCTACGCACAAAGGCTCCAGTCTGGCCCGTGACTTAGTTTCAGCATGTACTACCCACTTAACCATGCCAACAGTTGAAATTTTATACATATGGGGGTCATATTCTGTACTAGCTTTTACAATATCTGATATCTTACCACCCCAAAAGTCATGCTGACCTTTTTTCCAAAATTTTAATTTTGGGCATGAAATTATAAAAAATGAAGCATAGTGAAATTCTTTGTCACCGCTTTCACTTTTGTTTTGACAACATTTTGCTTCTATCGTGAAGGGGGGGAAAAACATATGTCCAAATCATCAGAAGTATAGAAACAGAGAAGAACCAACGATTCCTCACAAGTAATCAGTGAAGAATAAGGGAAATCAAGAGGCAGAAAAATGATTTATCTCAATAATTTATTCCAATTTTGAGTAATCCTACAGTTATCAAAATGGGATCCTAGGTAATAAACCTATTTTCCAGGTACTTTTTCAGTGATTTCTCCTTAATATAAAGATGATTTAACACAATCAAGGTTACATGGTATCACATAAGCATTGCTCATACATTATGGGGTAAATTCACAAGTAAACCCCATTATTAAGTTTGGAAGAATTCATTTTTCAGCCTTGTGATTTCCTTTATTCTTCGCAAATCAGATGGCAACAAGAACTTTCCTGGCTTTAAAACGAGTCCCAAATCTGGCTTTTAAAGTCCCATCTTACGGCAGAGGAACTCAAAATTACTTCAGAGACCCAAAGGAAATGCAACTGGATCCTCCAATTGCCCCACTGATAAAGATGCCTGAAACAGTTTACAAACATTAAAAACCCTCACTAAAATAAAAATATGCTTACCTGATCATGGTCAATATCCGCATCCCCTGTGATGACAATTCTTTTCTCAATTCGTGTTTCTGAAATTCCACCTTTCACCATCTATTGTGAGAAAGTGAACATTAACAATGATGCTTACAACTGCAAAGACAGAACATCATTTGAAAGACAACCAGCCTTGCAGAGGTGGAGAGGGGCACCCAAAGTTCAATATGTTGCTAGAGCATAAGAAGAGGAAAGCAAGAAGTCTCCTTTGGCAGCCTAGAGCTGTTACTTCCATTACTGTCAGGACGACAGTTTTGAATGATCTGGCTACTGTCCTTAACAGAAACAAGAAGTCAGGAGTCCAAAAAGCATGTACAGAAATACAAGTCATTGTCCTATGGTCTGACTTGTTTAGGAGGACGAATATTCACATAGACAGGACAGGTTGGAATTGGTCCTAAGAAGCAACCATGGGAAAACAAAGCACTGGAAGCAGTTGTTGCTGTGGTTTGATTTTCTACCAGAATTGACAGTAGCAGCCATTTATGTATTTATTTAGGATATATTTTTATCCCAGTTTCTGAAAAATCTCCTTAAAATATTTTAATCTCTTACAGATGCACATATTCCTCATATGCCAAGAGATTTGCAACTAATCCTCTGTATTCAAAGAAAGACATAGGCAAAGATGTATAAACAGTTGGTAACTTATTCTACCTGACATGAAAAGTAGTTAAACTGCAATAATGTTCGGTTCTTATTTTACTAGAAAACCTATACTTCTTCTTGTTCTATTAGCCCGGAATGAAATATATATATGAAATGAAATGAAATGAAATATATATATATATATATATATATATACACACACACACATACATACATACATACATACATATATATATATTATGTGTTATTTATATTTATAAATATAAATAAACCTGATCTTGCCTATCAGCCAAGACGCTTATGGAAGGAAAAACTAGCATGGGACACTTCCATTCTCTCTTGTTAACACATTGATTAAATGAAGAGAAATCACTCTGATATTGTTACATTTCATGTCCTAAGAATAAAATCATACAGGTACACAATGCTTTAAACAGGCATCCTTGGCCAAAGAAGGAGGGCGGGAAAGAACAGTGGTAATCACACATCCACATTTGGGGAATGGGAGGAGAAAAGTTAAGTAGACACTCACCAACCGGCTGGGCATTCAATAGACCCCTTCTGGCTACAGTCTAGAGCAGGGGTAGTCAACCTGTGGTCCTCCAGATGTTCATGGACTACAATTCCCATGAACCCCTGCCAGCAGTTTCTGGCAGGGGCTCATGGGAATTGTAGTCCATGAACGTCTGGAGGACCACAGGTTGACTACCCCTGCTCTAGAGAATCCTTAGTCAGTAATAACCATGTGTGGGTATTCTTTTCTGAGAATTTTAGGGGCATTCAAAGCCCATGTCAGCTCTAGTCCACATTGTACCCCCCCAACACACACATTCATCCACATAGTAGATGGGAATGATGTCAGCATCAGTGTATACTGTCCCATTTGTATGAGGTCTTTCAATGTCCCCAGGGAAGATGTTCCATGGTTCACCGGGACATCCCCTGGACTTCTAGCTGTGCACTTCAGTGTCAAGCTGAAAGTACTGAAGTGCCCTTAAAGAGCTTTGTACGATTTGCAAACTACTTGGCTCCAGTTAACCAAAGTGATGAAGACCGAACACATCGGTCAATGTTGAACCATTGGTAGCTTCTAATGCTGGGTCCCTTGCATTTTCTGAAATACTTTCAAACTTTTAATAGGACATAAGGCTCTGGTACCAATGTGATAGCTTGCATGCCTCCATCGCTTTGCAGGACTAAGAACATGTAACTCTCTTTCTGAAACAGAATATCCAGTATACGGGAAGTAAAAATATATTGGCACTTCTACCAGTACAACAAATGGAAAAAGGTTTCTTACTAACTTAACTCCATACCTTGATATCATACACTGCCATTTTATGATTTGCCAAACCACAAGGGGGAAAAATGTTTTCGAAAAGCCTAAAACTACACTGCATGAAGATTAATTAAGATGACTGAACTGGATTTTAAAGCCATCTTGTAGAGCACTGACCATACAGAAACAATTTTCAACTATCTTCTGCGTAGAGACCACTGTGAATGCCTTCAAAGTGGATGTTCATGCTTCAGGGCGACTGGGAACCGAAGATCCATTTTGTTCCACATTGCATACAGATTGGTTGTAGTCTCACTCCAGATTATGTTTCTAACAATTTAGTGTACCCACACTGGTTTCTGAAATACCAACCATGCAAAAGGACTAAACATATGTATGCAGTACCTCAATGCTTCAGGTTGCACACTGAAGAGAACCTACTATATACTTGAAAATGGACAGGAAATTTAAGTCTACAGTAACAGGCAGCTAACTCTTTAAAAAGTTTTAATGATACAGAAATGCTTCTGTGAGTTATCTACCACAATGGGAAATATCTCTGCTGAAAGCAGAAGGAAAAGTCTTAACTTGCTAGTATTTTGTGTGTTCATTCCATCTGAACCCTGCCCCCCCACCCCCAAAAATAAACTCTAGTGTTCTATCTGGAAGAAAAACAAACAAGACCTCTTACAAACCACATACATTAAAGGCTGATGGAGACCTGCATATGTCCCATTAGCAGGGCCACCCAAACACAGACAGCAGCAGGACACAAGACATTCCTTGACACGCTAGATAGTTTACCATGGAGGTCACATTTTTATTAGCCATGTCTTTTACCTTTGTGATCTGGGTAGTGGTAGTGCTGCTGGTGGTCTCTGATGTGATGGTCTGAGCAGTTAGCAGAATTCCAGGATCTAAATCCCCATTCCCATCATCGGTCTATGGCAGAGATTAATAATAATAATAATAATAATAATAATAATAATAATAATAATAATAATAATAATAATAATAAGTATACATCAAATTATTGCTCATCTATGGTAAGTAGGCTGTTCATACTGATAAGGTATAATAATCTAAAGAATGTTGCTAATCTGCTTTAAAAAATTAACAAAATCTGCATTAAAGTAGTGGTAACACTGATCTGGAAAAAGCTCACTCATTTATGGTCTCAAGTACACAACTCCGATGTACCAGATTCCCCCCTTATGGAGGAGGAACAGAAAGAAGAGCTGTTTTTTATACCCTGCTTTTCACTACCTGAGGAAGTTCCAAAGCAGCTTACAAGCATCTTTCCCTTCCTCTCCCCACAACAAACACCCTGTGAGGTAGCTGGGGCTGAGAAAGGCCAGATAGAACTGCTCTGCATGAACAGATAGATATAACACTTTTGAAGGAAGATATAACACTTTCGAAGGAAGAGGAGGAGGAGACTTGCTACCAAAATGGTAGACAGATTGGTCTTTAAAAACAAACAAAAAAAGATTTTAAAAGTGAGAAGAAGCTGGAGAAAGGGTTTGGTTTAGTCAAAACAGACTAAACTATAATTTACACTGACTATCCTCTTTAAGCATCTGGCAGATAAATGCCAGCTTTCCCAAAATTTAACACACATGTTACCCCAATTTAATTACAGACCTGCTTGTTATGGGATGAATGGATGACTTATTGTCTTAACAAAGAAACTAAAAAAAAGAAAAAAAAGAAACCAAATGTGATACCTACAGATTAGCCACTAGGTGGAAGCACGTTCCATGCAAGTCAAAGTGTTTCAGAGCCTTCCAAACACTTTAAAAATGTTACTATTGTATTTGTGGTATAACTCAATGTTTGTGGGTTCCCAACCTAACTAACAGGTTATCTTCCAGTTCGACCTGTAAGCTCTATAAACTCCACTGTTGGAACTAGACAGGAAACTGGACAGTTGGGCTTTACAGCAGGGTGTTAACAGAGTGCTGTCATAGTAATTGGGTACCCAACAGCAACTTATTCAAGTTAATCTCTACAAAACTTCTCTCTCAGACAAGGCATCTCTAAGCAGGTCACCAAATCACACTCTGGAACTTTTAACATGAATCTTTAAAAAAAAGTACAAATCAATTATTACATAAAGGTAAAGGTATCCCCTGTGCAAGCACCGAGTCATGTCTGACCCTTGGGGTGACGCCCTCCAGCGTTTTCATGGCAGACTCAATACGGGGTGGTTTGCCAGTGCCTACCCCAGTCATTACCGTTTACCCCCCAGCAAGCTGGGTACTCATTTTACCGACCTCGGAAGGATGGAAGGCTGAGTCGACCTTGAGCTGGCTGCTGGGATCAAACTCCCAACCTCATGGGCAAAGCTTTCAGACAGCTGCCTTACCACTCTGCGCCACAAGAGGCTCTAATTATTACATACAAAACCATTTAAATATTTGCTGCTGTAGAGAGAGAAGCTTTAATATGCTCCTCGAATCAGCCTATGCAGAACTTTGGGCATGTGCCAGCTAAAAAATTCATGCACTCCTTCCAGTAGCCCACTCTCCCTATCATACATGTATTATTGGTATTGGAGGCATTTCTAATCCATGGTCTCTACAGAGTACTTGAAACTGTATGCAATTTAAAAAACCAATAAAAGAATAATCAGAATGTCCTAGAACACTAACAATAAAAGTGCTGCTATATTCTATCTCCCCTGACTGGCTTAAAACTGGCTTAAAAATAGATGGCTTGAAAAGGGGATTACGCACATTCAGAGAACAGCTCTACCAATGGCTCATAGCTGCAACTGCTGAATGGAACCACCCTGTTCAAAGTGCCACATAATACAAGTTATGGGGGGTGGGGGTGACCATGAACAAAGAGCTATTACCTTCTTGACCTGCTTGCATGCTTTTCAGAAATACTGTGGGAAACAGGATCCTAGCATGGTATAGTAGTTAAACTAGGATCTGGGAGACCCAGGTTCAAATTCCTGGTCTGCCATGAAAACATGATGAATGATCTTGGACAGCTAACTTGATGGGTGAACTTGGACACACCTATCCTCTCTTATAGAATGGCTGAGAGGGCAAAACAGAGGAGAGTGTGTCTGTCACTTTGCATCTCCACTGGAGTGAAAAACATGGCATAAATGAAATAAATAATTACAAAGCAGACCTTTGGTCTGATCTAATATGAATGTTACGGTTACTTTTAAAGGCATTTTTGTGTGAACATATTTCTCTTTTGTTGACAGAAAAGCAAGGAAGAAGAAGCAAGGTATATCTCCCAAGGAAGTGCATTCCACGAAGTTTTGCCTTGTATCCTTGTTAAATTCAATTAAGACAAGGAAAGAATACAGAACAGGAAATCTACTCATCTCAGGAATCAAGGTGGAATACATAAAATCAAACTATCCCTAAAGATTGCAGACTTTGAAAGAGCAGAACCAGTACTTGGAACCGGAAAGCAAATGTTTGAAGCAAGCATTTATTTGTTTGTCCATCTATAGCTCATCCTTTCCGATCATGTCTGGAGAGGCTTACAATGCAGAAAAAAGCCTGATCAGTGTAACAAGCAACATAACAAAACAGCCAATAAAACTTTAAACAAGTATCCCAGTAAACAAGTCAGAAATATTATTTTAAAAAATACATCTGGGAAAGCTCTATGAAATAGGGAAGCTTTTGCATTCATTTCTAAAAATTACTAAGCCCCTCAAACAGTTGGCCATTTTATTCCATTACAAATTATCTTGGAAGGCCTAACTTGGATCGGAGCAGTGGCAAATTGCAATGTGATAACGAAAGCTTTACCCATTTCCCTCCAAGCTGTTTTATCAATCTAAAAAGCCTTTTGTCACACAGGAGAAAGACATGCAGATTTTCATTTGAGCAAGTATGTTCAGCCTGGTGTAGTGGTTAGGAGCGTGGACTTCTAATCTGGTGAGCCGGGTTTGATTCCCCACTCCCCCACATGCAGCCAGCTGGGTGACCTTGGGCTAATCACACCACTGATAAAGCTGTTCTGACCGAGCAGTGATATCAGGGCTCTCTCAGCCTCACCTCCCTCACAGGGTGTCTGTTGTGGGGAGAGGAAAGCGAAGGCGATTGTAAAAGAACCAACTCATCTTCTTCTTTAAAGAGACATTTTAAAACAAAAAAATTGGCACTGCGTCCAATTCCTGGCACCCACAGTTGTTTTAAAACTGAGAAATCAGTTACAATAAGATTAAGACCCAGCAGAAGCAAAGAATCAAAATTAGAAAGGATAGATACAGTGTATTCTAAACCAGGGGTAGTCAACCTGTGGTCCTCCAGATGTTCATGAACTACAATTCCCATGAGCCCCTGCCAGAGTTTGCTGGCAGGGGCTCATGGGAATTGTAGTTCATGCACATCTGGAGGACCACAGGTTGACTACCCCTGTTCTAAACTGCTCTCCTTGCAGAAGCATAAAAGGAACTGAGGGATGACTCCCACCAAGACAAATGGAGGGTGGCACATCCCCTACCTCAGAGGGAGAACTGGGGATAGATCGGACACTGCAAGCCTCTACTGATGTACCAAAAGCAAGGCCCTTTACTGTGCAGACTTACTCTGTTGTTAAAGAAATACATTCAGAAACAGTGAGCTACTCTAGAGATTGGAATTTACATTTTTAGTGAATATTTTAATCTCTCCTCTTTAAAGTGCATCAGAAAATTCAAACAAGCCCTACTATTACAGCTCCATCATATTCTAGACTTCCTTGCCTGTGCAGCTTCATAAGTTATCGTCTTGGTCTCTGTGTGGACAATAGGAACGTCTTTAGTTGGAATTTCACTTTTCACAGAACTTGACACATCAGAGATAGTGACAGTCTGAGTCTTCACAAGGGGCGGCTGCAAAATAGAATTTCAGAAACAAAACACAATTAGCATCATTACGGACCATTACCCACACCGAGAAGCATTCTGACACTGATCTGACAAAAGCACAAGGGACTCACTTGCTAAATACTCAACGTTAAGCTCAACAAAAAAGTGGTTAACTGTTTGAACTATCAAGATAAAAATCTGGTGACAAAATGCAAACATTAATGCATTTTTTCTTTCCGTTCCAGGCCAGACATACCTCTTTCTGTAAACCAAGCCATGAAAAATTGCTTCAGGGTTAAAGAGTAAGCCAAACAAAATATGTGAGGTATGAATATCTTCCGGAGGAGCTTAACTCAGCCTATATGCCAAAATATTAATTTGCTCAGAAGACAGACAGATTTAAGTTTCATGGGAGGGAAAATACTGGAGTGCAGAGACAAGACCTACACTGTAAAAAATGTGAAGCCCACTAGGCTTTTCTGAAATCAGTGTCAGATCATCATTTATGATACATGTATCTCAAGAGTAACAGAAAAAGCAAGATCAGTTGTGCCGCCACCTGATAATTAGCCCAAAAGAGAATGTATTACTAGCAAGAACACCACAAGGTACCCGTTCAGTCTAGCCCCAGCCACCTTTTCAAAATCTGAAATCACCTTAATTATTAGTAAGTTTGGGTACCCAAACAGATGGTATTAATGGTCAGAACACTGAAGCAGGCAAGATACTCATCATGTTTGGGCAGGGGTTTTGTACGAGTGCATGTGAGAAGATTCTCACATTTGATGACTACAGACCAGACAAATAAGACCTGAGACTGCAATTTATTCATAACACACATCATAAGATGTAGCTGATAATTTTAGGTTTCCCTGATGCTTCAATTGAGATAAAGCACTTTATCCAAGTAAGCCATTTTAGTATAAAGGAGAAGTGGAGACTCATTCTGCATAGACTATATGAGATTAAGGATATAATTAGCTTGGGGAATCATTTCAAGCCTTCTAAAACATCACCCTCCTTTGTGTATTTGTGGCATATGCTTGCTGCAGTGTTTGGGGATCGATTCCAGAAAATGAAGCGGAGGAAACTGTAAAGAGAGAGGTTTTGAGTGGACATTTACTACCTGGAAACAGCGAATGAGGGCAGGAAATTCATTATCAACATTTAAGTGGTGACAGTTTTCATTTAGTTTTCTAAGTAGTTCTCTTGAATTTTGTTCCTTTTCCACACCACATGCCTCCTCTTGCTCATGGGTCTGCACTGGAGGGGAGGTAGGGATTATAGAGCTATCCAGCTCTGTCTGTTTTTCCACATCTGAATGAAATCCCTTTTCACTCCTCAGGTCTTCCTCACTCTCAGTGAGAGCAGCAGCACCCTTGCCGCTTATAGAAGCAGTAGTGTCATTTCCATGAGTTTGTGCAGGCACCTGGGGAGCTGACACCGGACTCTCACTAAAGCCTACTGAGTGCTTTGAGACCTCCCAGTCAAAGTTGGAGGCAATATGTTCCCCCTCTGCCACTGCATCCTCATCCTCTTTGAAGGGAGAGTCACTCATGCACTAAAAAGAAAACAAATATGAAAAAGGCCAGAAAGAATTAGGAAAAAAAGTGTATCAGATCTGGAAACAGGGGGAAAAAAATTAATATGTCTTTGGTCTTCAAACATTTTCAGACTGAGTACTTTATGAGCAGCTAGACAGACTGGGTTTAACACCTCTGCATAACTTGAGATAAGGTCTTCTACAGCCAGAGTAGAACAGTAGGTATAAGGCTCTCCCTTTGCTGGAATTATTCCAGGCCCAACTATTATTAAAATGATTATCCCCTCTAACTGCAGTAACTTACAGCATTTCAGTGGAAATTATGCCTTCTAACTAGGCATGGGCAGTTCAGCTTGGATAAGTCTAAATGTACTTTTTCAGCTATCAGCAGGATGGTTGAATTGTGATTTGGCCACAATTCGACCTGTTTAAATGGACCCTCCATGCACACACTTTCTCAGACAGTGCACTGAACAGCTGATAATGACAGGTGCCCCACCTGTTCCCTTTAAATCCCTCTTCACCTGGGGAGAGTTTTAAAGGGAGTGGCCTACCTGTCTTTATCAGCTGTTGGCAGGCGCTCTCTTCCCCTACTTCTCAGGAAGCCAGAAACATTTTCTGCTGACTGGAAAGGGGGAAAGCATATGGCCAGAATCCCCAAAGAACTTTTCGGATTTGGCTGAATCGATTCAGCAAAATCCAAAAAGGTGAAGGGGTATTTGTGTGATTCAGAGTTGGCCTATTTTTTTTCGAGCTGCATCTAAAACAGTATGATTTGTGTGTGTGTGCACATCCCTACTTCTGACAGATGAGAAACTGGGTGGGGGACATTACTGGACTCCTTCAACCGTGTCCAGCCACTTGTTCTGTGCCAGAAGGGAAACAATTCCAGAACTGGGGCCAGGTGGTCTTGAATACATTCTTCTGGGATCACCACACATATCAGTAGCATAGAAAGCAGAGCAAAAACACATGCCAGACTGGCATTCTCTCTGTATCTATATTTCAACAATTGTTGTTGTTATGTGCGAAGTCGTGTCCGACCCATCGCGACCCCATGGACAATGATCCTCCAGGCCTTCCTGTCCTCTACCATTCCCTGGAGTCCTTTTAAGTTTGCACCTACTGCTTCAGTGACTCCATCCATCCACCTCATTCTCTGTCGTCCCCTTCTTCTTTTGCCCTCGATCACTCCCAGCATTAGGCTCTTCTCCAGGGAGTCCTTCCTTCTCATGAGGTGGCCAAAGTATTTGAGTTTCATCTTCAGGATCTGGCCTTCTAAAGAGCAGTCAGGGCTGATCTCCTCTAGGACTGACCGGTTTGTTCGCCTTGCAGTCCAAGGGACTCGCAAGAGTCTTCTCCAGCACCAGAGTTCAAAAGCCTCAATTCTTTGACGCTCGGCCTTCCTTATGGTCCAACTTTCGCAGCCATACATTGCAACTGGGAATACCATAGCCTTGACTAAACGCACTTTTGTTGGTAGGCTGATGTCTCTGCTTTTTAGGATGCTGTCTAGATTTGCCATAGCTTTCCTCCCTAGGAGCAAGCGTCTTTTAATTTCTTTGCTGCAGTCCCCATCTGCAGTGATCTTGGAGCCGAGGAAAATAAAATCTGTCACTATCTCCATTTCTTCCCCATCTATTTGCCAGGAATTGAGAGGGCCGGCTGCCATGATCTTTGTTTCAACAATATCTAAATCTAATTACCATTCTTTCTAAAACAAAATATGAAAGGTTTGCCTTTTTCTTGTTATGAATGGTGACGTCTATCTTTTCGTGGGGGAAAATAACTACTCCTGGAAAAATTAGTATATCCACTCAGAAACTATAATATACAGCACCATTCCTAACAAAGGATATTGTAGAGTATGTAAAGGTGCAAAAAGGAGCAACCAAAATGATGCACATAGTTAAATTGTGGAATTCACTGCCAACCTGGAAGGTGTGAAAAGGGGAGTGGACAATGGCTGGCAGTTATGTCAGCAGCAGTAAACCTCTTTGGGGAGCACAGGCATGAGGATGCTGTTGCAGTCGTCCTGCATGTGGGCTTGCTAGAGGCAGCTAGGTGGCCACTGTATGAACAAAATGCTGAACCTGATGGGCCTTTGGACTGATCCAAAATGACTTTTCTTATGTAGAGAGCTGTTACCTAAAGAAATTATCTCTTTTCAGGGTCAGGGGACAATTTCCCCATGTTTAAAGTTCTAGTGAGAAGTGATTCCCATTTTTTGTGAACAAAACTCTGTGGCTGTTGAAGAACAGAAGAACAGGCATGTCTAAAGGAGACAGTATCCCATTTTTCAAGGAATTGGGACACCACGTTTTAACATGATATGTGGCCACAGGAGGTGTGAAGTGCACATCATACAAGGTGCCAATTCATTTTTCCCAGTTAACTATTCACAATGGCTTTGTTTGTCTGAACGCTGGGTGTCATACCTGACTGCAGAGATGCTACAGTTAAAAATCCTTGCAGCACCAACTCTTTTTCTTTACAATAAATTCAGTGACAGGACAAAAAAAAATAGTGCATAGCAAGCAAAAAGATATCCAGTTTTCCTAAAAGAATGTTAACACCCAAGATACTTTGGAAGACTGGGCCAAGCCAGAGGATTTAACTAAGGCTGGTGCTATTCTATCTTGCATTGGGCGCCTGTTAGAAAGTTCTCAACTAGGTCTTTGTATGTATCTGTGAGCCGGCTAGTCAGAATTTGAAGGAAAGCAATAATGGTAGAAGAAAAGACAAAGAGTTAAAATATACACAACATCACAAGATGTGCACAAAAATAGCCATTTGCCAGCTGTCCTCTGGATGGGGGGTTAAGACTGAGAGTACTACAAACATTTCCAGAGGGCGGGCTACAATTTTAAAGGGGGATATTTTTATACACTAAATTTTCTACACTGAAGTACAAGAGTTGTCAGTAGAGGCAATAAATGACATTTGCTGTTACAGGATCACTATGGCTACTAGCCAAAACATTATTCTAATTTTCTGCTTTATTCAATAAAGGGCAGGAAAAGTATTAAGAACGAATTTCTTCTAAAGCATTAAATGGAGAAAGGGACACTCATCTTTGCCTCTTTATAAGGCTAGACTACTTGCTCACTAGTAGCCACAAATTCATGTAGCCAGTCCAACAAGCCCTGTCAGATATTTGGTCTGGGTGTTTTGTTTGCATTCTGAATTATCTTTTTCCTTGGGTGTGCTGTTATTATTCATTGCAAACAGAAGAATTACTTAGGTTGACCTTCTGTATACACTTGGGAGCAAGCACTAATAAACTCAGCGAGATTTACTTTCAAGTAACACATAAGATCTAATTATTAGTGTCTTTCAACAGATATATATTTGAAAATCTGCATTTATATCAGTCACTAGGCAGAAAATAATTTTGTGAGTTTCCTACTTCACATGGGAAACCTTGGTGACTCAGGATTCTGATTGTAGCAGTTTGATACTATTCAGCATATTGGCTGTTGAGATACAAATCATGGCTTTCAGTGAAAACAAGTTTCTGTTCCAGTTAAGACAATTAAGACCGCTAAGGTTTTCTTATAACCCTCACTGCACCATGCAAAACATGCACTGCTTCTAAAAAGATGGGCTGTTCTTGAAGCAGTTTTAACTACACAGTAAAGATGCAAATGATCCTGCCCTCAGCTTCACCCCTTCCAAGCACATCATGTGGCATTTCTGCGCTACCTTGTGGTTTCCCACAATTCAGCTGTTACCAATACCTGCTGTCAATAGTTCTTAAGGACAAGGCTGGTTTTCAGAGGGCAAGTTGTTTCCTTGCTCCAGAAGTAGGAAGTTTGTGCTTGGCCACTGTTTCGAGTTACTTCCAAAATATGCAAGCATCTCAAGGAACATGCTGGCAACACTTTAATAGTTGATCGACTGGCACTTAAAACAGCCAGAAAGTGACATACAAGCTTGTTATAGAAACTTTGAACAAACTGATCTCAATATAACGGGCAGAAACTTATATGAATTAGAAGTAACTGGTCAAATGCCTTAAGCTTAGGAAATATTTTGTATAACACATGCAACTTTGACTGGGAATGACTGTAGAAACACTCACATAATATTTACAGCACAAAAGCTTTCAATTAAAGAATAAAAGAACACCTGTAAATCATCAGCCACATGCAAATCCACAGGAGGTGGTAAGATCAGGTGGTGGGAAGCATTTATTCTTGATAACTGATTTCATGAGCCTAGTGTCCACTTTGTTGAGAAGAGAGCCACCCCAATAAATAATTAAGATAATTTATATCACTCTTCAGCATGAGTGGCTATGTTAGGCACCAACTGCTTGGGAGATGAGCAATACACTCTGTAAAGGAACATTGCTGAACCCCTTAGGGAGGCTTAGATTTTCTGCTTTTAAGAGCATAATTTAGGGCAGAGAGAGGCTAGCCACTCTGGCTTGGGGAAACAAACATCTCTAATACATCCAGAAGGTATCATACAGAACCACCAGGTTCCTGGGAAGGTATAAAAACTCTAGGGCCCAGACATAATCCACATAACAAACGGTCATCTCTGTCTTGGACCAGCACATCTGTATTATTTGTTGAACAATACTGATGCATGAACTTAAAACTATCTGATTTTACCAAGCTTCTAGCTTGTTTGTTTGAAAAGGTATTGGTATGTTTTCTAAAACCCCAAATGGTCTGAACTTAGGTGCTGAAGACTCCACCTCTGCTAATTAGAAAGCCATTGACTTTCAACAAACATTGGGATCCTATACCGTGGCAGTTTTTCTACAGCCATACAAATATTGCTTTGAAAGAAGGCGAGCCAAGATGCAACGTTCTCTAACTAGCTTTGTAAGCTGCCACCTGCAGGCAGCTGAATACCAGCAGTGATCATTCATGTCCATGGAACTCCTCGCGCCCAGTTCTGATGCGTACATGAATATACTATGTTTGTAAAGAGCTTGTTATCACTGCTACTGCTGTTGGCAGCTGCATGCAAAAAAAACCGCACAGTGCTGCCCTTGACATCACAGTGCATGAAGGCCATCCCTGATGGGGGCCTGGTTCGGACCTGCATTTGTGTTATCAAGTAGCACTAGAATTTTTAAAAAAAACGCAGGGGATAAACTAATAGGAGAGATTCCATTCCTGCAATGAAATAATATAAAAGATGTGCTGTGCCCATCACATTTTTATGTAGAGAGAGAATGCCTAAAATAAGTATAGCCCCTCAGAAATTCATTATCAGCTGCTAAAATCTTCACAGTCCAATATTCCCAATTTGCTATAGTTAAAAAATTGTTAATTTAGGAATCCTAATCTTGTGGAATATAAGATTAATATTA
This sequence comes from Paroedura picta, assembly GCF_049243985.1. Taxonomy (NCBI): domain Eukaryota; kingdom Metazoa; phylum Chordata; class Lepidosauria; order Squamata; family Gekkonidae; genus Paroedura; species Paroedura picta. The sequence continues at coordinate 35,570,063 of NC_135373.1, forward strand.
GGTTATCCCCGGCATTGTGCAGAAGCAGACATACTGAAAAAGCGCCTTAAAGGAGGAGTTAACTTTGTAATATGCCACACTCACCAGTGAAAATTCCAGAGACCAACTGATGGACAACCTCCAATCTCAATATGGCAGCTAAAGTACCTGAGCAAGAAGTATTAGCAAGCAGAAAACAGAGACACGCCCCCCTCCCATTCAATGCTGTTTTTCTTTCTCCCTTCTCCCTTTTTTAAACATAAAAAGAAAGGTTATGTTCTTTATGTCCAGAGCTAGCCAATACTTTAAATATATGATGTGTACATCTGCATAGTCTGGAAAGATTTTTAATTGACAACAACCAGTAGGTTAACTTCTCAAAGGATCAGGAAGCCATCAAAAATGGCCAATTTAACAAACAGTGAGTCAAGTTTCGGCTAGAGTCAGTTACGGTGATCAGTCACCTTCATTCTAAGAGATTATGACTAAAACTTGTCGTGCAGTCCTAAACTGAGCTACACCCTTCTAAACCCACTGGATTCTAGGAATTTAGACAGGCACAACTCTGTTAAGGACTGTACTTTAAAATACATTCCCTCGAGAGTCACAAGCATATTACACTAAAATCAATAAGATACCATTACAAGGCAAGTGGTTTCTAGGCAATGATCAGTATCTACAATTTCAGCCAGTTGCCAACGTTATCAGGCCTTTTATCTTTCAAGGAGCTAGATAAAGCAGCTTACACACAGGATTAAAAAAAAGCTCCAGTGTTAACTCCTTTTGAGCATTACCCTTTGCAGAGGATCAGGCCTTTATGAAAATAAATCACTGACTGAGCTCTCTTCTGGAAGATATTACCTGTGCACAGGCTGGGGTAGCAAGAGCAAGGGCTCAATCACTTCTCCACAGCAGTGCAATTCACTTTTCCTTAGACACATACCAAACTACAAAATTATTTCAGAAATATTGCAAGGTCTTTTTACATAGGTCGCGATTTTGACAGCCAAAAGTGTTAAACATGTACATATTAAAAAGTTTGACTACGTCTCTTTTATTCATTTTAAACTGACTGTTCTAGAATAGGCTTTTGTGGGACAAGGGAGAATCCATAAGGCTTGCAAGGGACAGGAAATCCCATTTCTCCACTCCCGCTTATGTTTATGTTTATTAAATAATAATAAATAAATGTATATAACGCCTATTCCTGGACCAGCTGGCTCATGGAGGTTTACAACAAGATAAAAACATTAGACAGCAAGAACACCCTCTCACTGATAGTACATTTAAAATCCAATATCCCAATTTAAATAGCAAGTTAAATAACAAGATGGCTGGCATAAGCACTCCCTAACTAGACCCATATGCCTCACTCCACTGTTCCCAGCAGTGTCAATCTAAACTTGTGTTAGGTGATAGTAGGCCCCGGAGGAACAGATGCCACAAGGGCAGGGGAGGGAGACTTCAGCTTCCTCTATGCTACTCCCTTCCCTCATCCTCTTTGCCATACCATGGGCCCTCTTCTGCCCCGCCCCCCACATTAGTTGCAGTTGGCCTCCCCCACTCATTTACTTCTGCTTGCTGCTGTCAAAGTTTGTATGCCATTTTGGGTTGCTATAGTTTTTGGTGCCATCAGAAATGTCACTATTAACTTGGTGAGAGGTTAAACCCCAAATCAGAGTTAAAAAAAATATTTTCTGCAAACCTTGAGGCCTTTAATTCTTACAAATATAGTTATTCACACTAAATATTTCGGATAGGAATATGGAATTTATACTCACACACACGGATAGATTCAAGTGGGTAGCCTTTAAGACTAACACATTTTTATACAAGGTATGAGCTTTCGTGTGTACGCTGATATCTGAGGAAGTGTGCATGCAGACGAAAGCTCATATATATTTTGAATAAAAATGTGTTGGTCCTAAAGGTGCCACTGGACTCTAAATTTGTTCTTCACACATGTATTAACACTCTCACAAAACTGAAATCACACTAAGAAAATAAACACGAGTGCAGGCTTCATCAAGCCATCAAGCCAGCAATCATAATGTCCTCATGAAATATTCAACTGCAACGTATCCTTATCCATTGTTGTTCCTCTATATATTTATGAAACAGCCTAGGAGGTGGGACGTGTCCAGTTGTCCAAGTTAGATTAGGGCCAATCAGCTAGCTTTGTCCTGATTGGCCCTGCCTCTGCAGCTCCCGCCCTTCGTCCCTGGACGGAGCCTCTTTGCTCTCAGATGCCTCAATGCCTGGAGCCAGCAGCCGGTAAGGGGAGAGGGCCCTGGGCAGAGGGTCATGGTGGAGGGCTTGCTAATGAGGGCCTCTTGGCCTGCTCGGCTAGCCTTGCTAACGAGGGCCTCCCGGCGTGCTAGACTGGGCCTGCTGACTGCCTGCTAAGGACCTCTGTTACGGCCCTGCTAATGAGCTGCCCAGCCCCCGACTGCCCCACTTGTTTCGGCTGCGAGCTGCGGTCCAAAGCCACCTAAAGCTGCCTGGCCGGGGGCTGGGGGAGGGGGCCCTTTCAAGGCCCGTTCTTCGGAACGGGCTCTGAAGCTAGTTGCAGAATGCTTCTTCATTCCTCTCTATATATTCCAAGCACATTGCAAACCCTATTTTTTTATTAAAAGGAATGCAGATATTCCCTGCAAACTCATGATCAGCACTAAGATGAAGACAGCTAGTTAATAAATTAGTGATTCATCCCTCCCTTTTATTGCAAAACAGTAGCCGAACAGCAAGATTTCATTAAGACATTCCCTTAAAATGTTTGATACCAGGTTTTAGCCTTTCTGTTCACAGAAAGAAACAAATATTAATACTGATACTGCTTTCTCTCTCAAACTCAAACGACATAGACTATTGGTACGCTTTCCGTCAAAAGTAGTCTACCTTTGACTATAGTGTTTCAAGCATCCTAATAGGGAGTTATGAGCAAAACTAATGAGCATTATTATGAGCAATATGCCACAAGGAGATTCTTTCCCCATGTTACATGACAACCTAGTGTACAACTTAATACTCCTGCAACTAAAAATACATGTACACAATTCCCTACACAGTTGGTCCCCTTGCTGCCATTCTCTTGAAAACAGTGCATGACCCCTCATTCACACTGTCTTGAAGGCTTATCTCAAAATGTTCACTAACTATTAATCAGTGGAATTAGTTCTAGCTAATTCTCAACATTATTTCTCTTCCAGTAGCCTGCCCCAAATGTCAAGCTATCACTACGACCACAACACAACAGGTCTTTCTCACATTATTAGTTAGCTAAAAATTACATCATTGCTCTCAAATAATACATGAAACTTTCAGCATACGCTACTTGCCGAAGTTGCATCCCTCCATCTAGGTCAGCACACTACATCAGGGATCAGGCAAAGCTTGGATTTTATAATTATGTTTTAAAATTATATAAAGAGTCTTAATAGCAGATGGCTATCCAGAAGATTACATTTGGGTGATGCAAAAACCTCATGACAAACACAATTAATAAGTCATTAGAGATCAAAATTACAATCTGAACATATTCTGTATTACAATGTTTAAAGAAACGTTAACGCTCAGGGGGAAAAAATACATGCAATCCCTCCCCCCCCCCATTCACACTTCAATGTGTAACATGTCCATGTCACTTCTATATATATAAAATTGTTACAGTGAAACACAATTGAGCAGGAATGACACAGCAAAGAGATACAACGTAAAAGCACAGAAGGAACTGAACATGGGATAAGAGAGCAATTTCAGTTTATAATAATTATTATATAAGTATTGTCTCTAACAAGAATATTGGTTTTTCTACCATTCCAATCCTACAGCACCCAACCCCCCAAGAGAAACCAGGTATTGCTATCCTTTTTACCCAGTGGAGATTAATACAGATAAGAAAAATGGACACAGATGAATACTGGTGCTGTATTTTATACACAAGGCAAACAGACACTGATTAAAACCACTCACTGTGAATGCAAATCCCACTTGGTGCCCAGGCTGTTCCCATTCTCGTTATCCCCCCTAAAGTCATATTGATAAGCAGGTCATAGTTTCAAATATTGCCTTCAGGATGAATACAGGAAATATCTTTAATATTGATCTTCAATGTATTCTTAAGTGAATTACTCTCATTCTCCAGACTGTTTGACATGTATAAAATCTACTTGGCTGAATTATTCTGGCCAGCCATAACCATAAAACTCTGTTTAATTACAGGTTGGCAGTTATATAGTTTTTCTGCTTTCTTAGAACAGGCAGTGTAACATATCAACTTTGCGATGAACAATAAGACACGTTTTGAAATGGATTTTGACCTTTTTTCAATTCCCCCAAGGACTGTGTTATGTTAAGGAGGATGGGCTAAAAGACTTCTGAAGGGAAGTCTCTCACCAAGCTGTTACGTTACATTTAGAAAGGCTAAATATAAAAACCAAAATAATTAGTGACTGCATGCAGACATTTTAGAAAGCGCCTGAGCAGTTACATGCTCAACACAGTTTTATTTTTCTTAGGGACTGCGGAAATCCAGACTCTTGCAGGGAAGCTTTCCTTGGAATCCACCGGGCCTCTTCCAAGTATCCCAAACTAGTTGTCAAGCAGAAAGACTGTATACACTTTTTAAAAGAAGTGTCTCAAGAGACTCTCTAGGAGAGCGAACTAGAGCAAATGAAAATCTATTTGCAAGAAGACACGGCAGCTTCAGCCAGCAGTTTTTAGTTCTGATGTTTCACATGACTGGCGCCCACCCCCTGGGTCCCAAAATCACAGAAAAACTAGCCACCACACAGTCAGTGCAAAGAGCACTAAGAAAGACATCACAAAGCGAATGCGTGGAGAATGTAAAGCACCGGAATACAAGTGGCACGTTTTGAATGATTTCTGCTCCTCGGGAATTGGAATAGAAATCTTTGCCTGGATTTCTTCATTTGCTTGCTGGAGAAAAGTTCCCAAAGGAGCGGTCTCTTGTTTTTTAATATTGTCTTCATCCTGCACTAACAGAGGACGTTCCTGTGTCTGCTTTCATGGTAGAAGATCAAGAAAGACAGAGATGAACAAAATGACAGGTGGAAAATGCTCAAATGGCACTTGGAGATGTGCAAGGACGAAAGCACACAAATAAAAAATTGCTACAGAGAAGTCATAACATAACACTTCCCTTCATTCAGTCCTACATAGGGGGACCAAGCTCCATGGAGAAACAAGCCACTTTCTGACTCTGTGAAGTGATCCAAAGCTGCTAAGGAATCTCTTTAATAGAACTCATTTCATATGAACTCTGCTTGGCTGCTAAAATATATGTTTAAGAGTTAAGCTGTTGAACTATGAAAAAGAGTAATATTTTTACATTACAAAAAAAGAGGGAAATGACCCTCTACAAAGTATTTGCCATAACTTCCAAGGGTATACTGAACTTCAAAATGGCATTAGTTCTTCATCAGTAACAACACCTGAATAATAGTACAAAACACCGTTGAGTTTTGTGGGAATAACTGCCATGATAGATAGTATCAAAATTTATCCTTCAAAAAAGTGCAAAGTATTCTTTTCTCAAAAAACAGAAATAGGCAATATTCATGTTTTTTTTAATACTGAAGTTAAAAAGAATGGAATTTTCTTCCACATTTTACTTCATTTTACCTCAGTGTTTAAGGAATGTATAATTATATATTTGCAGCAGTATGTGGAGAAAAATTAGCTTGGAGTGTGGAGGGAAAAAAACACATGGGGAAATGGTCTTCAATCCAATTGCAGAGTGTTTTCTCTCTTTGTCAAAAGAGAGGAAAACAAAGGCGCTATCTACGAAAGGAAAAATTTAGCTCTAAGCTCCCTCAATTGAGTTAATCGTCTTTGATCAGCGTGATACTTGGGGACAGGGTCTTTGCACACCCCCAAGTGATGGGTATCAGGGAAAAAGTAGCTAGGGGGCTGGGCAGCAAAACGAAATGATACAGAATGCAAGAGTAACATGAGAGTTAAAAAGAAAAAAACAGAAAAAAGATAAGAAGACAACGTAAAAAAAACAGGGTATAGTTAAACTTTCATAATTGCTCTCTCTCCCCAAATACATGGCAACATCTGCATGCGGCTTGGTCAACCAGCCATGCACTGTAAAAAAAGCAACTGAAAGCTGCAAAAGCTGGCATCGGTGCAAATCTTTCCATGGTATTAGATCAGGAGGTTGTGAGAGATGAAACTATTTAAAAAGGCAGCCAAAAAGAAAACGCCAATCAGCAGCTGTCATAGAGGGTTCTGAGCGGGGTAGTTTTTGTTTTGCTCAGTGCCATTACAATAACAAAAAAGCCTGCTTCAAAAACACATATCAAAACAGTGGTTTTACCTCTGGCCCACCAACCTGTCTCTCACATGACTGAAATGTGGGCTTCTTGACCTGGACCTACACAAAGTATGTAAAATTTAGTGGTCTTATGTTGTAGAATACAAAAATAGAAAGCTTCCACACTCCCCCTCCCCCATTTACAAATGACGACTGATAACAAAATGAAAATACAAGATTTACAATCTCACAGCAGCGAACTATAATGCAAATGTTTGCAGAAGCCTCTTGTTTAGGGTTGCCAGGTGCCGCTCGACTGTCAAAGGGGGAGGGGGCACTCTCTGGGAGCTCCCCTCTCTCATGTACCTGAACCCAGAAGAGTGTCCGACATGCTGACATCACCCAGAAGTAGCATCGGCATGTTGGGGGCAACAATCCAGCTTTTGGGAAAACTCCATGGTATAAAATTGGGTTCAAACCGTGAAGTTTTGCCACAAACCCAGAATGTCACCCCTCGATGATCCCAGTGTACCAACATCACTTCTGGGAGATGTCAGCATGTCAGGACATTCTTCCCGGTCCTGGTGAGTGCATGGTGGTGGGGGCGAGGATCGCCATGAAAGTAGCTGTTTTGGCAGGGATTTCCCCTGCTTTCTGAAACCCCCAAAGTGTTGGGGGGGAACACTAAAGCAGGGGTCTGGCATTCCTACTCTTCTTGTGACTGCTGATTTCTTCTGTTGTAAAGTCACCCATCAAATTTATTATGGAGACTGACACATGCACAGAGATCATGGGAAACGGCATTTGAAGAGACTGCTGATAGAAAGGCTAAAGGTAAGCATAAGGTCAGCTGAAGATATAAAACACTTCCAATGATGTAACACCTGCTTAAACAGTATCAAGCAAGAAGGTACCTTTGAACAGAGGCAATCATGAGGAGTTTTCTGTTGTGTTTCACTGTCATTGCCAAAAATGCATCAGTTCACACTTTATCATTCAAATAGGTATAATTGTAACCAGCTGCAATAAAATGTCCCTCATCTCCCCATTAACCAACAGCCTCATGGAAATTCTTGACTATGCTGCGATAATTCAAAATAACAAACTTAATTGTCTTGAAGGTTCAATTACCATCAACTGCCACTAAACATGTAATTTAAGTATTAGTTTCTTAATATTGCACCCAATTACTGCAATTACAAGTTCGGCATCAAGTTGGATAATGACAGCAAACTATATATTGCTAGTACAGGAACACACAAAAAAATACCACTTGGCGAGACCCCATGCTAATAAGCGGCAACTGAGTTACATCCACATAGATGCTGAAAGAGAATCTAACTCACTAGAATTATTTGCCACAATGTCCAACTCCCTGATTTCTGCAGCAGATACGAGCAGTGACCAAAAAAATGTCATCAAAGAACTAGAAACATAATCACGACAGATAATGAATTGGCAATGAAACAGTCAACACTTCTGCGTAAACTGTGTTTTTTCCTGCAGCAAAGCCAGGGACATCATGAGTCTCCATTAGGTAAAGTACTCACTCCTTCTACTCCTGTAGGGATCTGCCCATTGATGTTCAGGGTCCGGAAGGGCGAATGAGTAGACAAGCGTTTGTCCCATTCACTTGGCCGTGGCTCAGGAACAGATTCCATAAAGTTTTTCTTCAGCTCACTGATGTTGGCATGGTGTTTCTTAATTTCCTCTTGAGTTTTATCTAAATCCTAGCATTAAACAAAAAATCCAAAAGAGAAAACAAGAAAACTTTTAAAGTGCAAGTCCCCTGTGCCATCAAATTTGTTGCACTTGGCTTCTTGCTATGTGAACAAATATGTATTGGGAACATATTTTCTTTTCCCCTCACACTAAGAGGGATGCGTATTACTAATGAGTAAAAAAATACCCTCCCCAACAAATGAGTCAAATGATTCTGAATTCAGAAATTGCCACTTACATTAACAAGCTCTCGGCCATTATTTCAACATGAGTATTTTGCCATTATTGTTGTTGCCAATTTTGACTGATTTTAAAAGAAATGTAATAAATTCCCAATGCACCACAAATACTGTTAGCATTTTGAAGAGAATGGTCACAGTATCCGATTCTATACTGTTGAATATACTAAAGAACATACCAAAAAGCGGCTTATCCAAACACACACACTTCTTTTTGGCAAAGCATTAGCATATGTGGTTTAAGCAGTACTAACAATATTTTCTAGATGCTAAAAGAGAACCTTTACCGTTACAAGGGGGAGGGCAGGGGAAATCAGTAAAAGGGTGGCTGACAAACTTGTAACCTCCTCCTCGCACACTGAATGGAATGCAATTAGATTTGTTGGTGACTTGAGAGGCAAGTTTAGAAAATCAAAACAAAATAATCCTTTTGGAATTATTTGGAAGACAGGCAGGAAGCCTGCAGGGCTGAATGCTCCCTTATGGAAAATGTATTAGGAAGAACTCCTTTGGCATGCTGCTAGTATTCAATATGCTACAAAGTTTTTAATGTAGGGGAATGTTGCACCTTGCTATCCCCAACCCGCAGCCTTGTTAAGGAAGGCAAAAGAAGCAGACTGGTAGCAAAAAGGGGACAGTTCTCAAGTAGTAGAGCTGTTGTTCTGAAGAGACACAAAACTGAACTTACCCTTGGACTGGTACAGGCCAGATGTCTGCTCTGGCGCTGCCCACCAGCAAGAAGAGTAAGGTAAAGGGACAGTGATATGACTTGGAGCCTTACATTATAATGCTATTACATGGCTTCCAGTTTCGCCCCTTGTCATTTCAAATCAGGGTACTTTGTAATCAGGATCAATGATACATTGCTACAGGGTACACACTTTGTGCAAATGAAAATTCACAATCATCAATCTCTAGAACAGAGCCCAGCAAAACACTGCTGTCTCTCATTAAGGCCCTGAATCATACATTGTATTCTGGACAGCCTGGGAAACCATGTAAGCGCTGTCTATGGGTCAGCATTCAGACTTTTGGTAACCCCAGCAAGGGGCTTTCAGGGCAAGTGAGAAGCACAGGTAGTCTGCCATTATCTTTCTTTGCAGAGTCTTCCTTGGCAGACTCCCATCCACCTACTGACCCTGCTTAGCTTCCAAGACCAGACAAGATCAGGCATTATAGCATGCTGCCTTCCTTCATGTAAGGTAGCAGGTGACATGCTTCTTCTTGGTTGTGCCTGAGAACTGGGATAAGAGACCTGCATCACTATATCTACAGAGGCCAGAACTTATGACATAAGTTCTGAATGGAAAGGAAACTGTAAGAGGTGGCAGCTTGAGAGCACCCTTGAGCAAATCCATGCGACGGTCACCTCAAGATTAGACTTCTGTAACTCGCTCTACACAGGCCTGCCCATCTATGATCCGGAAACTGCAGATGGTACAAAATGCAGCTGCTTAGGGTTCTTACAGGAACATCTATAAGAGCCCACATCAAGCCTGTGCTGAAGCAGTTGCATTGGTTGCCAGTGGAATTCTGGATCAAGTTCAAGGTTTTGGTCTTAACTTTTAAGGCCGCTCACTGGTCTGGGTCCCGTGTACCTGAGGGACCAATTTAACTCCCTATCCCCTTTGCTGAGCCATTCACTCTGTGAATACTAACAGGGTGGTGATCCCCAGACCACAAGAGGTGCACCTGGCCTCATTGAGGGCCAGGACCTTTTTGATCTTGGCCCCTATCTGGTGGAATGAGCTCCCAAAAAAGCTGAGGGCCATGTCAGAGCTGGTACAATCCTGCAGGGCCTGCAAGATGGAGCTCTTCCACCAGGTATTTGGCTGAGGCCAGGATGTAGAAGATCTATCTGTCCCCTCCTCCAAACTTTCTAAATTTTCATATGCTGGAACATCGACCCCTTATGGGTCGATGCTAACAAGTAGCTGATGGTCCATGGAATGGGAGATGTGGATTAATGTTTAAAGCAGCACTACTAGCTGTAGGCTGAAGAAAGGTGGGGTAGTTCCAGCCTCAATTTCAGATTACTGCATTATTTCAAAATAGCATATGCACAGAAAATATTCACTACTCAAAAATAGTTGACCAATATTAGCTGAATTCAAGTGGATAGCTGTGTTGGTGCGAAGTAGCACAAAAAAATTTGAGTTCAACGGTGCCTTTAAGACCAAGATGTGAACTTCCATGCGCATGCACAAAGTGCATGAACACTGAAGAAGTGTACATGCACGTGACAACTCACACCTTGAATAAATCTTTGGTCTTAAAGGTGCCATTCGACTCTTTGAAGGTTATTTGATATTTTGGGCCACTCACACATTCTCAGCCAAACCTACCTCACAGGTTTGTTTTGAGAATAAAATGAAAAGGAGAATGGTGTAAGCTGCTTTGGGTTCCCATTGAGGAGAAAAGTGGGGTATAAATCAAGGGGGAGGGAGCCCTCCTTCCCTCTTGGTTGTGCATGCCTTTTTCTAAAGGGCTTTCTTTAAGGGACCGTAAACATACAGAAAAGGGTTTAAAAATGAACTATTGTACAGTACCAAGTTTTTGCTATGCTTTTATATCAGCAGCCACCACTGAAGAAAAGACATCACAAGATGAATTTTAGATTGCTGTGTTCATCTCACTAAAGTTGGTTAGCTGAGCTGCTTCAGTGGGTTATTTTTCCCCCTCCTAAACATAATCAAATGGAACCCATCTTATTTACCCAACAAATAGAGCAAAAAAGAGAGTCAAGCAATCATCCCAAACTCTGATTAGCCAAGCTTTTGTTGATGACCTCTGAACACCTGTAACAAAATATTTAAAGGGCATATAAAAAAAGAGTTAGTTATAGGCACTGGACCACACATGATATGTGACAGTTTTACATAAGAACAGGAAGGTAACAATACTGAAAACAGACAAATGCATCAAGTAAAAAACCTCTAATGGGAGGAGGTAATAGATTAAACAATCTGTTTTAAGGATGGATTTTTAATAAATTGTGTAAAATCTTCACTGCTTCTTTCTTGATGATCTCCTGTTTGCTGGATTACAGACCATTTTACTGATGTCCAAAAGCTCGGCATTGTAGCAACCAAACCAAAAGCTGCAAAGCACTACATTAAAAATGTCCAAAATTGAGTTACTGCACAGAGATATACTACGAAAAACTCCTATTAGCTGCTGTTTCTGTAATTGTGGACAAGACACATAACTAGAAACAGTGTCAGTAAAAGAAGCCATGTTTTCCCAAAATAAATATATGATTGGCATGTTCAGCACTTCAAGTAGGTATGAGAGCCAATTAAAATAAGAACTGTACATCTTAAGGTAATGTAGCCAAGATCCTTTCATGCAGTCGTAATGACAAAAACAAATTAATGTTCAGATAATTCCAAGAAGTGCAGTGAAGGGCATTCTGCAAAGACAAGGGAGTGGGTAGGGAGAAGAGATATCGTCTGTTCAAGGAAGCAGCTGTGCACATTTCTTTTAAAATAATAATTCACAGAAAATTCTATTGTAATCATATTCTAATTCTTGTATTCCATTCTAAAAAAATCCCCAAATTCTTCTAAAAATAATGCTTTCAATGCAAATGAAGAATCTGGGATGACACCTCTAAATATAGTACACAGCTACACTGAGTTCTGCCAAAGAAGCAGCTCAACTAGTATTTTGATCCCTCCTCCTCTGAATGATTTACATTTTCCCTGGGCTTCTCCAGTTTCACAGGCATAGCTGAGAAGGTATCACAACATGCTGCACATATCTGGAACTGGGCCGGGGTGATTTTCCTCAACTTGTGGCCTTGAACACGCTTCCTGGGCTTATTGCGGTCCCTGTCCCTGCTCCTTTTTATAAACCCTGCACAAACACACAGGGTGCACCTGCAATACCGTTATGGAATATGACAATGCTCTCCTCCCGCACGCAACAGCCAAACCAGAGATATTAGCTGTGCAATCCTCAAGAAACTTACTCTCTTAGTCATTAGATCTGTTATGCCCTCCGCCTTTGCAAACTGAGTTTAACTTGCTGGGGAAGTACAACTTTTCTAGTAAGAAACTATTCACCCAGCTTAAGTAGAAAAGACATGGGATCAGGGCGGGGGGGGGGGAGTGCAAAGAGTAAGTTTGGTGCACTGAATGGTTAAGTTTAAACATCCATTCTCAGAGCTGCACAGGGTAACAGAAAAGCATAAAATATAATGCTGAAAAATCCTCTGGTGAAAGTCTAATCTCATGGGCTCTGGCTTGGAGACTGCTACTTGGAATCAAGTTCTTGAGTATTTACCATACACAGAAGTGCAGAATTATCCCAATCGCATATTTTCAAGTAAATACAGCAGAGGAAAAAAGTCTAAGACAGATAGGAGAAATGGCTGCATAGTGTCATGTTTCTTGTTGGCGTGCAAAAGCATATTTAACACTTTCATGCAACAGCATGCAAACAAACAAAAAAACCCACACAAATGCAATAGAGGAGGAAAAAGAGTTCAGCAAAGAATGCAGAAGGTCCAGGCAAATGCTACTGAAAGAAGCTTCAAATTCATACAAACCTCCAACATTAAATTGCTATGTCTTATATAAATGTTTTCACCATCTAGTCTCTTTGATCTTTTCTGTGAAAGTGAAAGAAGGGGAGGGGAAGAACAAAAAAAAAAGCACACAAAAAATTAAAAGGTTTTTCTTGCAGGAATTGCAAATTGGAAAGCCAAAAAAGGTTAACTAAACAAATCGGAGAGCTATGGAATGCCAATGGGCATGAAGGACTGAGCCATATGAACCTGTGATGGATTTGAGGAAATGGAAGGTTGTGCTCATGAATGATGGGAGAATGGAATGGTTCCCTTTAAAAAGACAGCCTCCCCAGGGCTTCACTGTTTTTTCAAACCTACCAGCTGTCCCTCAACAAGAAAAGATCCAATGCTTTCTGTAGAAGACAATTTGGGCTTTCTCAACATTGCAGCAATATATTTCTTGCTAGATGCTAGATAACTTTTGCAGTCAAGCATTTCCTGAGTGCTACCTGGATTGTTTTTTTAAAACAAATCTAGGAAATGCAAAATGTAATCAATACTTTTGATAGGATTTATTGACTGACAGGCTTTCTGATATATTGTCCTGTTTTTTTTGTATGTCAATAAGTCTTCTGATTCTTTTGATAGGATTTTTTTTTAAATTCATACATTTAATTTGGAAAACGAGCAGTATCTACTTGTTAAAGTAAAAGTTTGTGAAGGACCCGGAACTCCGTCTTTTTAAATACATCAAATATGCATGAGTGATATGGTAGTTTTACTTGATGGCACTTAAAAAAACCTGCTAACCTTCCTCATTCTTATGGGGTCTTCCTCTTTTTCGGCACGCTGCTGTTTTGTGGCAATTTTTTAAAAAGACAAAAAAGGGGGTTCATTTTAATTATTGTAAACTAAACTGTATTTCAGTCTTCTTTTTAAAAAGAAAAAAAAATACATACAAGTAACCTGACTAGACAAACCTGAGTTTGGTCACCATTTCTGGTGGGTACTGACATTTCAATATGCACTTTCCCCACCTATGTTAAGAAATAAAGTGGTAAAAACATTTTTTTTGCGTGTTAGTAGGGTCTTGGAGACAAGTTAGTTTCAAAAACACACCTATCTGTTTTTGAAACACTGGGTAAACATGCACCCGTTAACATGCAATCTCTGAAGCGGTACAGAAATAAGTGACGTAATACCTCACAGTGACAATTTATTAGTTCAACATAAAAATATTCCAAAATGTTCCAAATGCTTTTTTTCTTTGTAATAACAGTGCCCCTTAGTAAGCAGATTTACATGTTAATACATTTTCAAAACCTATACACCTTACAAATATCACAAACTTCCTGGTATTCGTAACACCAAATACGGAAAACACTACAGGAGTGTTATAAGAAATCTATTTTATACTGCCCTTCTGGCAGTGAATCTCTAGTAATAGACAGGTGGAGCTGATGGGATGATTTAGAATGTTTAGCTGCTCAAGAAACAAAGCAGACCGCAGGCAGCTTTTGTAAGGAAAAGGTGCAAAGGACGGAATGCATTCCAAAAAGAATCTGAAAGCAGAGTTGAGAAAGCTTGAGGAAAGAAAAAGGAAAAAGCAAGGAACTAAGGAAAAGGCAGCTAATGAGAAAAAGTGTATCCGTCGTTCGGAAAGCGCTATGGTGTACAGAAGAGAGGAAGTGGTGAGCAACCAGAAAGTGCACAGACTGCAATGGCTAACAGAAATGGTACAGAGCAGGCAGTGGCCTGAAAAGTAGAAATGTAAGGAAGCAATGACTAGTAAAAACATGCTTCTGGATCCAAAGTGTTTGGAGCAGAAGGAAAATATTCTCTGGTAGTGTTCTATAAAATATTCATACAGGCACAGTGAATCAAACGGCACAGTGGAAAGCTGATTTCTACGGTTGTTCTCATGACTATGCCAGAACTTGTTCAAACGTCATTTGATTCAGTTCAGTTAATCTCATACAACACCGTGGCACAAGATAGAAGATGAGCCTTCCATGAGGGAAACACATCTCCATGAGAGAAAGAACATCTCTGGATCCAGCTTGCAGAAAAGAGAAGCAAAGGAGATCTGGGGTGAAACTAAAGACCGGTCATAGAGATGGAACCGTTTTTGCAAGCAGGCTGGAAGGGTTTAGAGCAGGGGTATTCAAATTGCGGCCCTCCAGATGTCCATGGACTACAATTCCCATGAGCTCCTGCCAGCATTCGCTGGCAGGGGCTCATGGGAATTGTAGTACATGGACATCTGGAGGGCCGCAGTTTGACTACCCCTGGTTTAGATTAGGATGGGAGACTACGAGGGAGCCAAGACTGCCAGATGTAAATACTGACTTCTACTAGCTATGAAGCACATAGCAAGTCTAAAGGGGCAATAAGGGTAAAATGGAGGGGAGGATTAATTTCACATGTTGATTTGAACTCAGGCAATTTGGGAGGCTGAAGGCTCCTTGTATTTATGATAATTTCAAGCTATCCTCGTCTCATATTGAAAGCCTTTTCTAAAAAGTAGAGGAGCTGAAAAAAGCAGTTGTTAATACAATTTATATGAGTTTGCTGCAAGTATTGCTTTACGGTAATAAGAAAATATTAAAAAGCGTGTTTCTATACATTCTGCTCTTCTATACAGCTTCTGACCTACCAAATTTTACCTTGTCTTTTAAAAGACATTTTAATACTTTAGGTCAGAATCCCAATAGATATGTTAAATGACACAAATCCAAGATGCCCCCCCTTTATACAGCAGATTCCCATGTACTATCACAAACTACTAATCAAATCCCCCTTACATTGAAAGGTTGCTTGCCAAGTGGCACAGGGAACAGCTGTTTCAGAAAACAAAAGCCTGTCTGACAAGCAGAACTATTTATTTTGCATACCACTTTACAAGGGAGCTCTCCAATAATTTCAGAAGCAATCAAAACTCATAAGTAGAAACTAGAACAAACTACACATCAAAAGCATATTCTAAATAAACTAGTTGCAGTTCTTCAGCTTACATCTTTAAATTTTTTTTCTCACTCCATATTTTAATCACTAATGCTCTATAACTTTTTAAAAATCATTTGCAGGAATATAAACAATTAAAAGGCTGATTTACACTTTCAATTTTGATTCTGTTGAAAATGCCTTCAGTGTTAGGAGAATTTTAAGCTGGAAAACGTGTCTCCATGGAGATCCTAGTTCATATGAGACCCTCCCCTTGAAAAGCATTGTACAGAGAAAAAAGTTGATTCTCTTGCTTCCCATGAATAATAGGACACTGAAGCTGATGTTTTAATTCTTCTTGTCAGTTAAAGAAAGTAATTTACGGAATTCAGGGCAAGCCTGAATTCAGGGCAAGACTGACAGTCTGTAAATGCCGTTAAGGCACCATAGGCCAACTCAGGGATAGGCCTGCACCAACACTGACAAGAATTAGATGGACTGCACAGATGAATAAACAGAACTACAGAATGGAGTGGTTTTACTAAAGAAAGAGTTGTTAACAGACATATTGGCCCACTCCAAATCCAGAACAAGAAACAAAATGTACTTGACCTTTTATTAGGTCCAACCCAAATGACTTTATTATCTCTTTACTTCTTTCTCCAGATATCCAGTTCAAGCCAGAAAACCTCAGTTTGGGATAAAAACATTCTCCCATATTGCCCTGGGCTTATTTGTTTATTTCAGTTATAACCCACCTTTCTTACTGAGACTCATGGCTTGGAAATAGAGAAATGGTCTCCTGTGCTACTTCTGCCAGCTTCAACATTCACCAGCATGACACAAGAAGCCTTTCCTGTTCTCCCCCACCTAGGAAAGAGGCCCTTCTTGAAACATGCATAACCTTTTGCCCATCTAGAGTTCAGCAGCAGAACAAGAAGCGCCTACTTCCCCTCATGGGGAGAAGGGAGGCAGAATGTTTCACAATGGGTTGGGTTGCAGAACCTCCTGTCTCCTTCACAACTCAGCAGCTCTATATGACCCATTATGCACGGGGGTTTTAGCGCACATTCGGGGTGGAATGGTGGCAACTAAAATCACCGATAACGCACGGAGCCGGCTGCAACTGGCCGCAGCTTTGGTGCATGCCGCCGAAAAAGCCGCGTCAGTGAAACGCGGAAGAAAGCGCAGCTTCCGGGTGACCGGGGCGCAACCAGAAGCGGCGCCCGGATCGCCGCGTGCATAATCGGTTACTCTGGGTTTTGCCGCTGTCGCGCCCCGCCCCGTACATAACCGGTATGCATCGCATCTTCCCCCTCCGTGTTTTCCATGTGACCCGAAATCGCCGTTTCGGTGGCCATGCATAATGGGCCTATGAGAAACCCTTCCACCCCCTGACCCAGAAGACCGGAGAAGAAAGTCATCAGCCCATGTCAATCAGCCAGGAAAGTGGATTTATGGAGGCCTGGTCCAGAAATATCAAAGGAAAATTGTCAGAAGTATGCAAACATCTTTATAGGATTTCAAAGAAAAAGGAAATCAGAATTTGAGTGAGAAGAAGAATTTCTTCTAAACTCTAATCAAATAAGTTTCTTTTATGCCTACAGTGGGGGCATAAAAGCACACTTATGTACAGCCAAACCACATTTCATTCTGCACTTATTTCACTTTACACATTTCTGTGCCACCTTTCCGCCCAAAGCAGGTCTCCAAGGTGATTAAAATAAAAATATTAATCAGTTAAGACATAAAAGCAACATTTAAAATAGAGCATATATAAAATATTAAGGCAATTCAGTAAAAACAAATAACATAACAAGGAGAAGGACCTACAACAGTTATTTGGGATACAACAAAGAATATAAAAAGGCCAAGAAGGTCCTCCCTTAGGTTGCCACGATTGCACCACTTCTGGGGTTTCTCAAAGCCTGAAGAGTGTTTCAGGGGTTTCTCAATGGTAAAAATACAATAAATAATAAAATGCAATAATAAATCACAGTTAACAACCCCATCCTCCCCTCTCCCTCTTAACTCCCTCCACTGACTACTCCAAATTGGAGATGACATGATAAATAGATCAGGGAAAGAGCTAAGGAAGAGGAAGATGGAGGCTCCATAAAGCTTCAAACAACCCTAGTCTCCACCGTAGGTCTGGTGGAAGAATACCATTTTACAGGCACCGTGGAACTTCAACAGCACTATCTGCGCCTGGATCTCTACCACTATTTCCCTACGTCAGTGAAGTGGCAAGCCTAAAGCTCATTATCAACTGTGTCAAGTATTATAATGAGATCTAATAACACTGGCAGCACTGACCTGGTTCAGTCCTTGAGGGTGACCAAAGCCTAGTGGACCAGGTTGGAATGGGTCCAAGACTGATGCTTCATCAAGAAATGCCTGCAATTGATCCATGGCAGCTGGCTCAATCACCTTTCCCAGAAACCCTAAATGCAAGACTGGGGGGTAATTGGAAATGGAGGTCCTGGGCCAGCTGAGAAGGACAGGGAAGCACCATCATGTCATCAATATCATCAAGCACAGGGCCCAGGTCAGATGTATAATGATGGAGGACCCAGGTCACCAACACAGCCCTGGAGACCAGGTTGACCCTCCATTGCTTACAGAAGCCAGCGGTGTGGACTCAACACAGGCTGCAGAGACAGCAGCAGCAGCATTGATGACAGCAACTGATGACAATCATTATATTATTTCTTTTTCTTCCCTTTTGGTTTTGGTATTGGCATAGATTTAACATTTGCTCTTCAGAGCTATGAGAGTTGCATTTTCTTCTTTCTTCAGAGCTTGAACCTTCCGTGTCTGATTTTATCTCTTGTAGCAAAGTTGCAATTGCATTCCTTAGCTATGTTTCTAAGTTTATTGGGGAACTTACAAATCTTGTTCTATACATGGACATATATCTTTTTTAAAGATATGATTACTGCTTGAAATCCGAGCATATTAAATTGAGTCTGGAAGTAAACTGGAAGCCAGTGCAGAAGGGCTAAGAGTGGAATAATACGATCCCTATGACTCTTTCCAGTCAACATTCTAGTCAGGGCATTCTGTATCAATTGTTGATTCCAGACAGTCTTGAAGGGCAGCCTGATGCAGAATGTACTGAAATCATCTAATCTAGATGTTACTTGGGCATGCACCACAATGGCAATAATATGGGAATTTTGAACTGCTATTTGAACCTCTGGAAGATGTATCTTCCCCAGCTACAAAAATATTTTAAGGATGCTCAATGAACTGAAAATCAGTAGACAGATGTCTGTACAAGTGGTTGGCCAGGTCCCAGCACTGGGAACTTTGGACATTAACTTCATGAAACACAAGCTGTTACAGAATGAGTCCTTGCTGTGATTTAAAGGCTAAGTAAGAAACCCTAGATCACATGGGAAATCCAGAACACAGCTCCATTCCCTCCTCAGAACTTTCATGGATGTCAATGGAAGTTGATACAAGTTTTAACTCTCTCACAACTGTGATCAAATGCTTTGTCTTGAAATGCCACATTGGGATTAAGATGTCTGATTGCACAAGCAACCCAAATAATTGCTTTAGGGTAGCTATGAAACATCGTGCAGTCTGATGGTCACTTTCCAGGGTTCCACATAATGCTGCAGGAGAAACTGGTATGCAACTCCAATTGAGAACTTTATAGGGAATCCAAGAAGGGGAAACTAAACTGGGAGCTTACACAGTTATCAAAGAACAACCAAAAAGTTGGGGCAGTTCTCTCCAGCAGAAGGTAAAGCTAAGGGGAGGGGAGGGGGACGGACAAAAAGTGACCTGGCTAAGCAGAGATGGGAGATAAGGCATGCTAAATTATATACTGTATGAGCTCTGTAGACCTGCTTAGAATACATGAGAGGGAACAAGGTCAGTGAGAAATAGAATTTGGAATATCAATCAGTGATCAAGGATCAGCCAATCAATGATTAATAGCAATGGGAAATATTTGGTCACATAAAACAAACTTGAAGGAACCTGGGCCCAAGCATATTTCTTTGCTAGAAAGGGCCAACAGCAGTACAATAAACCCATACTTTCAACTCTGGCATCAACATAGACTACAAGTGGGAAGTGAGGACATTATCTCTCAGTAAACTTAGGGAATGCTTTCAAAGGCAGCTCCTCACAAGCAAAAAGGAGTGGCGCCTGGTCAGCCTTGACTGCAGACATATCTCAAACAAAGGATACCGTGACATTATACCTCTTTTTCTCAAACCAATATTATACAGTTAATCATTGTAGTCCAGCATACCTGGAACTCTTCAGCAGGACCAGTTTTGGGCTTCTCTGGTAATGTTTCTTCATGTTTTAATTCTTTTCTCTGTGTCTCCTCTGTTTTAGTAACTGCTGGTTCCTTGTTATCAGATACTGCTGGTGGAGTAGGTTCGATAACGTGGCTCTGAGCAATCGCTGGTGCAGATGTAGGGCGTGTGCTTCGGTCAGGTGTAACCACTGCTACTGCTGAGTAGAAATAATGTTATTTTTTTAAAGGCATCAAAGTAAAAATAAAATCATTTCAAGATCCCAGCCCATCACCAAAAAAGAAAGAAGTATTTTCAAGTAAGAGCACTGCAACCACCACAACAAAAAAGCTAGGCAAAGCAGTGACAGGTATAGAGCAGAAGGCTGGAGTTAATTTCTTTTGGAGAAATATTAAACAAAATTTAATATGTCAGGAACATTAGAAACTGCAGGAGAGACACACAGGAAATGTTAACCAATAGCACACTGTGTAAAAAGCGTATCCATTTCAAATGCCATTGGTACAAACGCTGAATAATACTGTCAACATAAGATTGCTCCATGGATTACTGCTGTTAATAAGCACATCATGCTACAGCTAAGCCAGAAAACTTAACAGTGCAATCCTATACATATTTATGCAAAAAAAGTTCCACTAAGTTTAGACTTATTTAAACTAATAACTCTGTTGAGAATTACTATCCGAACCTCTGAAATATATATCTTCCCTAGCTACAAACAAACCGGACCTAAAACAATTCCACAGGGCCTGGAAAACGGAGCTCTGCCGTCAGGCTTTTGGTCAAGACAAATGAATCTACCACCAGCTAGAGTCCAAAGATTCCTCCCACCATCAAGCTGCACTCACAAAAGAAGACCAAACCCACAGTGCAGCAAAACCAACCCAAATATTCATTGTTGAATGTTAACTCGGAGCAGAAATACCAAGACGTCCTATACTATATTACGTTATAAGTTCTCACTGTTCTAAATTGTTCTCACAGTTATTGTTGTGGATTTTTATTTCCTGCCACTCCTGGAATTGGCTCATGGAGGGTAACAATAGTCCATTAATTAAAAAATACCCCAATAAAACCCCATTAAAAATTAAGACAGGATGTAAAAAATTTGAACCTATGAGTAAGAAACATGGCGGTATAAATCAACTATCCAACCCCCCATAATAACATCCAATAGGGGAAGTGGCGAGAAGGAACCATAGCCCAACGCCAATAGAATCATAGAATCATAGTGTTGGAAGGGACCTCATGGGTTTAAGGCTGCAGAGACCCTCATGGGTCTCATTCCATTGCTGCATTTTCATTGGGCCATATTTTGTTTTTGAGACCTTTGTTCTGACAGTCCCTTTAGTTTTGTAAACCATTCTGAAAGTACTTCCTTTTCCCATATGATACTTGCTTCTAAAGATAGGCACGGGCCAACCCACAGGTCTCCGTGAATCCACAAACTGGAGTAGATTGTGGGTCGCAAACCAGGGCTTGTCTGGCCATGCCCTCATAAAATAGAATCATAGAATCAGAGTTGGAAGGGACCTCATGGGTCATCTAGTCCAACCCCCTGCACTATGCAGGACACTCACATCCCTATCACTCATCTACTGTAACCTGCCACCCCTTTGCCTTCACAGAATCAGCTTCTCCGTCAGATGGCTATCGAGGCTCTGTTTAAAAATTAAGATGGAGAATCCACCACCTCCCGAGGAAGCCTGTTCCACTGAGAAACCGCTCTAACTGTCAGGAACTTCTTCCGGATGTTTAGATGGAATTTCTTTTGAATTAATTTCATCCCATTCGTTCTGGTCTGTCCCTCTGGGGCAAGAGAGAACAATTCTGCTCCATTCTCCACATGGCACCCTTTTAAATACTTGAAGATGGTTATCAGATCCCCTCTCAGTCATCTCCTCTCTAGGCTAAACAGACCAAGCTCCCCCAACCTTTCTTCATATGTCTTGGTCTCCAAACCCCTCACCATCTTTGTTGCCCTCCTCTGGACACGTTCCAGTTTGTCAACATCCCTCTTCAATTGGGGTGCCCAAAACTGAACACAGTACTCCAAGTGAGGCCGAACCAGAGCAGAGTAAAGCGGTACCATCACCTCCTGTGATCTGGACACAATACTCCATTTGATACAGCCCAAAATCCCATCCACTGAGTCACACTGCTCAACAGGTGACCCTGGTGTATGGCTGTCTTTGACACCAAGGTGGGGGGCCCTACCAGATCTTCTTCTTGGCCCATGGCCTCAACCATGTTAAAAAATGTTATGTATTCCAAATCAAAATGTTATTCTGTGCCACATTATGACATTTTCAATGTAATCTACCCTGAGCCACAAGGGAGGGTGGTATATAAATATATAATATAATAAAAAATAAATATATACTTTTAATGGCTCTCAACTAACTGAAAACTAGCAGGTGTTTGCCTGCACAAGTGGGAAGCAAGCTCCCACAGGGCCTTGGAAGTTATCTTCATGTCGTGGAAGTTGTTGCAGTGTGGCTTTTCAATGTGTTTCAAAGGCAAAGTAAGAAACCCCAGATTACATGGGAAGTCCAGAACATAACTCTCCTCTTCTCAGGTACTAGAGGCAAACGATTGTGGGAAGAAGCTAGGTCATGAATGCCTCCAGCACAGGAAGAAGACACATTCAGTTTCTTCCATTCAGCAATAGCTTCAGCCGCAACAAGAAAGCGTGCCATAAATGCAATATCCCTGCCAATGACACAACTAATAGGAATTTATTAAAGGGTAGCTAGGAACCAGGTGATGCAGAGGTTCTTAGCAATCCAGGATGCCCTGTAAAAGGACTGTTTCCTCAGAATACTGATATTCAGAAATGTCGACTGAGGACATCCTGAACAAACCCAAACTAAAGTATGATATGCAGGTGTCAACTATTCCTACGCTCTGGATTTCATGTGCCGCTCCAGATATGGGCAAATTACAGCTGTTTTAGCTGAGAAAAACGGCACAGGAGGAAGATAGGAAGGGGAGGCAGTCCTGCAGTCCTAGCAGCAGCGGTGAGAACCACCCATCAGGGATGGAGTCCTAGAACCAGGGGAGAAGAACTAAGACACAGTTAAGAGAAGCCCACAGGATCATACACTTCCTCTCCATCTGTAATGTCTTTACTATGTCTGTCCTTACTATCTCCGTGTCCCAGGCCTACTCATGCTAACACTGCAAGTTCAATGTGCGCTTACAGTGTGTGCCTTACACACACTGATCATGCATATGCCCCAGACCATGATGTGAATGGGCAGGGATATGGGCAAAATGAGCCTTCAGAGCATACACAGTGGAAAGATTAGAAATGCATCCAATAGATATCTGAGCCTTTGAAACGTCAATGTTTCTGGATGTTCCCTCACACTCACAACGCAATACAGTACCTAAAAGAAGAAATCCTGTCAATTTTTCCATAAAGCAATAATAGCATTAAGCTTCTCGTGACGCCTGGTCATCCTCTTTCTGATCCGTGAGTGTTATGCCATGGGGAAGGGTTGCTCACTGAAATGAGCGTTAGTGAATTCCAATGCAGTGAGTGGGAAAATGCGAATATAGCCAGGCTGAGTATATATTAGCCACAGAAAGGGTAAGAAGTCATTACTGCTATACCTGACTCCTCCTGAATCGGTTCAAGTAATAGTGGCTTTTGTTCTAGGTTCTGCACCACAACTGTTTTTTCTTCTGTTCTTTCTTCTTTGATTGGGCTTTGGTCAAATTGTTCATGAATGTGTACAGCTAAAAAAAGTCATACATGTATTTAAATCTTCAGAGAGCAAAAGAGAGAGGGTGGAATTACTAGCACTAAATTGGCAGGCCGCATTTGCCTAGCCTGAATGGCGACGTTTCAGAGTTACTGCTTATCTACGTTTTTAAAAAGGGATTCTAAATCATCACAACAAAACAGTTCTTGCTACTCCTAGCAATGGGTATTGTTGATATCTACACATAATGAATAAAGAGTTTTACTTTTTTGTACTGGTTAGTAATGCCTACTCTGTCTTAATGAAGTTTACAATAGCACCGAAAAATAAGAAACACTGGATTATGTTCCCAAATCCTCTCACATAAAGCAGTTAAAGCACAAGAGATAGAGTAAAGAAGCAGCAACTATGTTATAATGGAAGGCCATCACACTTGTACCTGAATGTATTTTTAATGGCTCCACTAATTTTGTTTCTGCAACAGGAACTTCCAAGCTGACCTCCTCCTCGGTCACTATATGTTTCTTTTTAATATTCTCAAGGACATCTTTAGCTAAAGAAATGGCATGGTTAAGGTTTCAGTATGGCTGCAAGAAGAACTATTCTATGATGTTAGGTGAAACATCCTGTGCCTCCAGGATTACAATCTAACCCTCTCCTAAGCACCCAGGGCCAAGGTCTGGGGTACCCAGATTCAAATCAACACTCTGCCATGGAAGGCCAATCACAACATTCTCAGCCTAACCTACCTCATAGGGTTCTTGAGAGAACAAGGATGGAGATGGGGAGATGTAAGCCACTTGGGTCTCCATTGGGGAGAAAAGCATAGTATAAATGCAATCAGTAAGTGATATACAAACATTAAAAATTGGGCTAAATTTTCCCACAAGAGATGAATACATCTAACAACAGTATTCTGTAATTTTCCCTGGGATACTTGTGTACTCAAATACAAATCATAATTCTATTAGCTGCATAATGAAGCACTATGAAGAAAAGTAAACAGATTTTGCCCAGGGCTGGGGTGCTCAACACTGGTTAACCTTATAGTGTGCAACATTAACACACCAGGAGATCACTTTCGAGTGTTAAGATGCAAAACTTTGAAAGAAAGCAGGGTTCATGCAAAACAGAACACACAGCGAATAAATATACTTCATTCGGATATATATAAAAGATGAGCTTCCTTAGAGACAAATAAATCCAACTTCCAAGAAGAGTTGCAGCATGAAAAGTGTTAAAGCAAGGAAACAAGGTTGAAATTAGTTCAAGATTCCTTATGAGGCAACAAGTGCATGCCACAAAGAAATGTCATCCAGCTTGAAAGCATCACTTATTTCCAAAAGGAAGTGTTAAGGAAGTCAGGCTTTTAAGTCATGTGCTTAGAGACATGTTTAAGCAAGAAATTCAGAAGACACTACGGACATGTAGGAAACATGGCTTATCAATTCAGGGAAGATCATTTTAGGATTTCAATGTTAATATTTTTTTCTACACAGCAGTTGCAAAGCTTTCAAATTAGAGAACACTGGGAAAAGAGAAAGGTCCCTCTGCTATTACAGGAAGTTCATCCTGATAAAACCTAATGTGATTCTCCATTTGACTAGTCTAAAGGTCGAAAGTTTTGGTCAGAGCTACTAAAGCCTGCAGTGGGACTGCTGGTTCAGATGCCTTGAAGACCCAAAGTACAGAAGCAGCCATCTGTGCACTCCCTAGTTTAGGACTCCTTTTATTTCTTTGCAAAAGGGAAACAATGTGCCAGAAAATATGAAGTATTTCAGAACCAGAAAAGATGCCCCAGCTCACGAAAGGGACAGGAAAGGCACTGCAGAGAGAGATGAAGAGCAAGAGCAAGGGATAGAGAGAATCGGAGCTACCCACAGAGATACCTGGCTTCTCTTGAATTTGTTCCACAGGCTCTGATTCCGGAACCCCAACAAACACCATATCCTCCTGCTTCTCTTCCTCTACGGGTATGAACTCAATTTTTTGAGAGGTACGTTTAGCTGAAGAAATTGTGCACATGTTACATAATATAAAAAACAAAGTGTACAGAAAGAGAAGGCTGCAGTGCAGAGACAAGGATTGTTTGCCTCTCTTTGTTGCTGGTTTTTGGACTTTCAACTGTGCATTTAAGAATGTTAGACTTTGTCTTAAATAATAAATGGCTGATTTTCTTCCCCAGGTTGAAAATTGGTAGCCCTCCGGGATTACTGCATTTGTTTAAAAATACTGGAATGTTTTTAAGATACACTTGCATTTTTAGACAGATAATGATTTACCCATAATTATCTCAGTTTTTTCATACTATATTGATCTAAGAAATATTATATCGATCCAAAAAGACTATGCTTGTGTTTCAGTCATGGTGGCAAATGACCTTGAGCGCCTCATAGCACAAAAGTGGGATCTAAGTTAGATATCAATAAAATCAATTTTAAAACGTGAAGAATAATGGGCTTTTCACAATGTTCTTTTCAGAATCCCAGGAGCCAGATTTATTACAATTTCAGGGGCCTGCAGAACCACTCTGTTCAATGCTATCAGGTAACATAAGAAGCCCCGGACTTTAGAAGTGGAGGCCCATGTCGGCAGCATCAACTCTCTAGAAATTGCCCCTCCCACTGGGATTACAGGGTTAAGAGACAGGGTTAATTTTCTGTTATACCCTCCTCTTTTGTGCCACACATAATGACTTTATAAAACTCAATAATTCCAATAATTAATAACTAAATAATTCCAATAATTTTGACTAGCCTGTAGAAGCAACGACAGAGGAAGAGAACATTTAGATACTCACCCCCATCAAGGCTTCGAGAGGCCCGTTTACTTGCTGTCCGTTCAAACTGTGGCGCGGGTCTGTCGATCAAAGCGCTGGCTTGCCTCGTTTGAGCCTGAGTCCGACCGCTGTAGCGGAATTTAGAGCCCAGTGCCAGAAACCTGCTCTTGGGAATTGCTTCAGTGGATGTTAGCCTAGATGGCACACGTGTTATAGTTAGCCAAACTAAACTAACCAACAAACCAACAACATAGAGCAAAATAATATTTAACATCTCGCCGTGATTATAGCGATCTGCACAATAATAGCCAGCTTCATGCTAAGTCGGGGCACAATGATATTCCTCCCACACTAGTGCCATTCACTTGCTCATGGGAAAGGATTAAATTGCTGCACTTAGTAACAGTGTAGGAGGAAAGCCCACCCAACATTACTGGCATTAAGGGGCCCAGTCTCTAACAACAGGGACCCTCAGAATTGTGCAATCTACACTTTAAGCGCAGATGCATTATGCCTTTAATTATGGACAGTCCTTTTGCCTCCCCATCCCCATGAATTTTCACAGGTCTTGATTTATTTGCTGTATTTTGGAACCTATACGGCTGGTTTTAGAACTCTAGCTATGTAGCATTTTCAGTGGAGTAAAAAGTTGTTGTGCTCTACATATACTGTTTACAACTCAACCAGGCCATGTGGGATGGGGAACAAACACATACCTGAAAAATGTGTGATGCTCAACACAAACTTTCCATAGTTTCTTGGCTGCACGATAACTAGGAAGTTTGAATCCAATTGTACTTTCGTATTGTTCATGCTACAGAAAACAACAGTACAGAGTAAGTTTTCCCAGGCATAGAGCATTGTCTTGCTGAGACGATACATACTCCTACAGGGAGTGGCGGGAAATAAATCTCATAATAATGATAATAACAACAACAGCAGCAACAGCAACAACAACAACAAAAACAATAATATAACGGGGGGAGAAACCTCATTAACACTCAATAGGCATCATGGTCTATATTCTGACATTAAAATTTGAAAGAGCTCAGATTTTGGTGAAAAAATTAATGGTCAATCACCTGTTAATGCGACTATCAATAGCAGAATACACCAAATTCCACAAGTAAAGTCACAAAGCACCACAGTTGCTGCCACTTGAAGTTGAAGTCTCCAAAGATATAACCAGCCCTCCTGAAAACCTGAATGATGGGGGACTAGCCTCCATTTTAGAAAAGGTCCTGCTTCTTATGGTGACCAGTTTTGCTTTTGATGGCAAAGGAATATGAAAGCAGGCTGAAAACAGACAGAAGCTCATGAAGGAGGAGACCCTTAAGTATCTGAGCCTGTGGCTATTTAGGGCTTTAGAGTCCTGAACACCTAATACTACAAACTGAGCTCCAACAGGATAACTAATTGAGTGATTTAATATGACATTATGTATTTTCTGAAGCTCCTCCCAGCTGCTAGATGCAACTAGGTTAAACAATTCTGTGTCAAGTACCATGATGGAATCAAGCTAACAAGTTACCAAAGTGGGGACGACGGTGAAAAGATCTCTGTGTATAAGATAAAGATTGTAATGGTGCTTACTGGGCAGTTCATCTGCTGAGGCCAGGGGTCTCCAGTGTGCTGCCTGTGGGCACCATGACACCCACCAACACCTGACGTTGTGTGCGTGGATATTTTAAAAGTGCCTTTGGCAGCAGCTGCCACCACAGCAAACAAGGCTGCCCTTACCTGTAATTTTGTTTAATTGAGTAGTTTTTTGTGCAGGCAGGCATGGGGGGAGGGGCTATGCAGTTGCAGGCCTGCTGCGGAATAGCAGCAAGTTCACTGAGTAAAGGAGGTAGATATGAATCTCTCAGAGGAAGAAACCATGGAGCACCACCCCTAAAACAAGCAAGCCTGCAACTGCACAGAAGCCACAAAGATGAACAAGGGTCTTCCCTTGTATGAGTAAAGACAAGAACATATATTTAAGTTTGTTAATTTTAAAGGGCACCTTGTTCAACAAAGTTTCTGCCTGAAATTCTGAAGAGTTACTATAAGAGAGTAAGCGTAACTTGGCTTTTTTTGGACTTAGCTCTAAATTCTTGTGGCAGCCACTTTGTACCTACCACCTTGTTTCACAATTCCAAAGGGGCACAAAGGTTCAAAAAGCTTGAGGACCTCTCGCTCAGTCGATGTCATACAGAGCTAAAAGAACATTTATTTTTTAAAAATGGAGTGGAATAGCATTAGCCTCCACAACCTACCTCTCCAGGCCGAATTTTTATAAAAAAGCTGCTGCGTTTATAAGAAATCTTCAGGACTTTGGGCCAAGGGAAGCGATTGATTCTCAACTTATCTTGATAGACAAGAAGGCCACTGGAACAGACTCCCAATGTGATATCCACTCCTTCCAAGTCCTGCAAAAGTGAACAGAGGTTGGATACATGGGAGTTTCACAGGAGTTACATTCCACAGTCCAACAGGTACAATTAAAATCACTTTTTTTCTCCATGTTCTTTGCTCTCCGCCCAGTCCTCCAAATTCATAATTGGCCAGCCTGGAACTCAGTTTTTAACATTCTACTGAGTTAGTCACAGCACTTTCTATGTGCTGAGAATCCTCCCTGACTGCTTGACATCTCTACAGCGGTCCTGTGTGGAAACAATGCATCCACTGGTTACTGACCTTGCAGCCAGCATCTTGAACTGATTCTTCCATCGTGGACTTTAAATTTTGTTTCGGAACTCTTCTTTTGGATCTCCCCTTGGAATTGGTGCTGTGAGTTTGGACTAACTGGTTTTGGACTTTGGACCTGACAAACTCTAATGGCTAGTTACTGCCTCTGTCTACATGCTGTGTTTGCAACTAGGACAAACCTACCCCTTCGGCAGCAAAAGAGGAACTATGGGGGCGCTGTTGGGCAGGAGCATTAGCTTCCCAGGTGGTATCCAAGGCTTTGGTCCCAGCATGCAGAGACCCCTAGAGCAGGGGTAGTCAACCTGTGGTCCTCCAGATGTCCATGGACTACAATTCCCATGAGCCCCTGCCAGCATTTGCTGGCAGGGGCTCATGGGAATTGCAGTCCATGGACATCTGGAGGACCACAGGTTGACTACCCCTGCCCTAGAGACATTTTAGCTGCAGAATCTCTCCAATGGCAGGCCTGCTTATGCTTATGCAATCCCCATGTATACTGAAGGTCAATAGTGAACTGTCTCCTTGAAACAGAGCTTACTAATGGGATGCTACCAAGTCCTTAAACCCAAAGGCCCCAGGTTCAGAATCAGTTGTGGCATCAAAAGCTGTTCCCTTCAAACCTACAATATAGGAATTGTTGGAGCCTAGACAGAACAAAGCCACATACTTCAAAACCAAATCAACCTCATGCCTCACAATGTAGTGACACTGTTATACATAGGGGGCTGAGCAGCAACAACACAAAACTATCACCAAGATGTGGCCTCCTTGGCTGAGAAATGCCTTGGCTTCTACCACTTCCGCAACCCTACAAAACTAAAAACTTCATTTACTCATGAAACTGGTTTTGCTTTTCGGAAGGGAAGATTTTGCTCAAAATGCCAGTACTAAAACTAACCTAATATGGACGTCCCTTCCTCGAAAAACAATTTTTTCCTACCTTCGCTTGGTGAAGGTCAACTCCGTACATTGATAACTTTTTGGCATTCTCAAGAAATTCCAAATCAGCTTGAGCTGGAGTCATTGATCTGCAACAGTACAATTAAAGGAATTCACTTAGTTATTGCATATGCATTTAACATGACAATCAATCTGGTAAGCCAATATTTTTATTCCCTTTATTGTTACTTCTTAAAAATGTAATTAAAAATTACACCTGGTCCTATGAATATCCATTTCCCATGACAATCCAGAACATGTTCACCAGAAAAAATATAGGTAGCAAACTAACAAAGGCAGAAAATGTAGCCAATGTTCATGTTTCCAAAAATAAAGGGGAGAAACAATGCTCTTCATAACATATATTTTTATCTATTTCAGATTTTTTTGCCATCTTATAGTCCCCATTACTACATTACACAAGTGTATTTAAATATTAGACCACTGGGGAACACCCCAAGAAGGGTTGAAATGTGTGTGTGTGTGTGTGTGTTTTGTATCAGGTCATTTACCCATGTGTCAACCTGCTCTGGATGTTGTTCAACCTCTAAGGTTTCTAGCTTGTTATTTTGGTCCCTCTTTTGTTGTCCATGTGGAATTGCTCAAAAGAAGCCTCTCTTCTTCTAAGGCAGGGTAAATGAACAAGGGTATCAAAATGTCTAAGGAGCTTGATATATATGTGCAAGCTAAGTGCAAGTTTACTTACCAGGAGATTTCTTTCTGTGTTAGTGAACTATGCTAGCAAGCTCCATTTTAGTAGTATATGAAGATCAGTGCTTTTTTTTCTTGCCATATTTAAATTTCCCCATTTTTCTATCCTGGCATGTATCCAAAATAGAACAGAACGACCAATGTGCATATACCAACTATTCCAAACACTTCCAATTGTATGAAATTCCTCTTTCAGCCATATGGTCTATTCGGAGCTGAGTCACAGTTTAACACGGAGACCAGCATTTCAAAATACCAAGTTTTGCAGCTTTTCTTGGCAAGTGTAAGAGCTACTGTTACCAAATATTTTTAATCTTTCAACACTGTAAGGCGTCAAAAATGCTTTGAAGCTAGCTTGAATCACATTCAGTTAGGGAAGCCCATATCATTTTTGCTTCTAGATAATTCAAGTCTGGCTGAAAATCTATTACCAAAAGCTTTGATAATTCAGCGTGCAGAATTCCTAAGCATAATTAAAGGATGCTCAACATGTGAAAAAAATCATAGACATAAACAATACCTGAGGAGGAATAAATCATTTCTGACTATTATACATCCCATATTTAATAGCAAGACATGCATCTTAATCTCTGCAGTAACTCGGATGCCAACCACTGCACTCATTTTTAAGTGCCATTTAAATGGGAAGGGAGGAGGTTGGAATTTTGTATCCCTGCACATGGACATACACATCCCCCCTCCCAAAAAACCCACATATGGATTTCACCTCAGCTGAAATCATAAACGTATTTTTATTTATCACTGAGACGTTACCTGTATGTTTTATGTAATTCCATGACCTTATCTTCCAGTTCCTTTGTCTGGTTTGGGGCTAGCTTGAATTCACTGACATACTCTGCACTATGCAAATCTGGATCATAATCTCCAAGCTCAGACTGGATCGTGTAAGAACCCAGCAGAGCTAGTGTCGCAAAGGAGCAAGGAAGCCGGCTGGTGACTATGTCCTTCCTCAGTTGAAGACACAAGTAATACCTGCAAAGGAGGGAAAAGAATAATAATAAAGGGAAATTACAAACCTGTTAAGGACTGAATTATGGCTACATTCTCTACAGCAGTGGCCTCCCACCTTTTTATCACTGGGGACCGGTCAACGCTTGACAATTTTACTGAGGCCAGGGGGAGGGGGGAGTCTTTTGCTGAGGGACGTCACCGTCACCGCCACCGCCTGAGCCCCTGCTCCACTTGCTTACCCGCTGGCACCCCTGACTTTTTGCCGCTCGCTGGGGGGGGCGCTGCCAGCAGCAGCTGCGCAGTGCCACACCAAGGGGGAGCCCCAGCCATGGCAGCCGCTGGAGCGAACTAAAGGTGAGCCAGCAGCAGAGTGGCAGGGCAGCCCCCGAGGCAGCAGCCAGGGAAGAGGACGAGGAGGAGCCACACCTGGTACCGACTGATCTATGGACCAGTCCCAGTCCCCAAACCAGGGGCTGGGGACCGCTGCTCTACAGCACTAGATAAAATTACAAAATGATCTCAATATACATCAGGGTTTCGTGAAACCCTGGGGTTTGTTGGTAAACCTGTAAGGGCTTCCTGAATGGGTGGGAGTTAATTTTTTATATATTTTAAGAATAAAAATTAGTTAAACATTTTTGAAGTGATATAATCATGTATGGTCATATTGATCTGCCCCAAACCAAATGGCCAATGATGGGCCTGGAGAGGGTGGGAAGGGGAGGAGTCCTGGGTTGGCATGTACACAGCTAGGCTTACCAACCATATTCTGCACCACTTCTAGGGTCTCTCAAAGCCTGAAAAATGTTTCAGGGATTTCTCAATGGTAAAAAAGTTGAGAAAGACTGTTCTACATACTTAACAATTCAACCATCAAAGACTGACTCCTGTGCACATAGTGAAACACATG
This sequence comes from Paroedura picta, assembly GCF_049243985.1. Classification (NCBI taxonomy): domain Eukaryota; kingdom Metazoa; phylum Chordata; class Lepidosauria; order Squamata; family Gekkonidae; genus Paroedura; species Paroedura picta. The sequence continues at coordinate 35,602,731 of NC_135373.1, forward strand.
CAGCAGACCTGACCACAGCTATTGCTTAAAGTTCTGCAAACTTCAGGTTTCCAGAAAAATCAGAATTATAAAGACAAATTTCAAGAGGTTATAGAAAACCCAAATCTAGCTGAACTTCAGCTAGCTTTGTGGGTTGCCATAGGCAGTCAGAACCATCAGGGAAAGGCAGTGGTAAACATGAAAAGAAGAAAGAGGGAAGAAGGCAAGCAGGAATCAGACTTTCCCCCCCTCTGTCTGTTCTTATTGACCACCATTTGAAGTTTCATATGGCTGAAATTAGGCCCAACTGGGCCAATAGGCCCAGGACCCAATGCTGGAGAAGCTCAATTTTAAAATTGCGCACCCAGAGAATTAGTTATACGGTTCTTTGGATTCTGGCTTGCATGCTTAAGTGGTATTTTCATTTTACACTTTCAATTATTATTTATTGGTCACATTTATACTCTGTCTCGCATTGCCTTTCCTGAACATGGCTACTACTTGATTGTTGATTGATCAAGCAATGTTCCCCTAATGATGTTGCAAACCTCGTTATATCCTCTGTCAGCTGTGCTGGATCTGGAGGATAAAACTTAACATTGAAAGTGAAATCCCAAGGGCCTCCTGCAATTCAAAACAGAAAAATAGAATACTGTAAATGTGAAAGCTCACAACCAATATTGCTTTCAAGAAACATGAGACAGCAACAATTACTAGGTGAAATACATATTGGCTTACTATATAGTTGCATCTTTACCACCCATCCTTTCAATAAAGGAAAATAAAGCAAATGAGTCTGCCATAAAGATTTTGTTTTAGGAAAAACAGAGTTCCTCCCACCTGCACCATGACTCTTTCTCTAGGACTCCATATCCTACAGCATGCTCTCCAATTATGGACCTTCCCCACTATTTTCAGTCCCTGGATTTAATTTTGTAAGCATCTAAATTTGGCTTCTCTGTTGACTGGCCTGGGGATAGGGCACGAGGTATGCTTGTTCCTCAGCAACAATGTGAAAGCATTAAACATTTCAAAATACAATGAAAGAGTTGGAGAAGTCTAGCCTGGAAGTGACCATTGCATGGATCACAATGGACAGGTGTTCTGGGTCCAGATAGGGTGCTATTAGCCTCACAAGGGAGGCGTTGAAGGTCATACCCAAATTCCTGGAGGACTGTCAACCTGAAGTCACACTCCATCCAAGCAGGGTAAGCCCACTTCTTGACCTGGTCCTTTCCTACCTAGCCGCAGGGCCTTCATCTTGGAAGGTTTGAGTTCTCCATCTATATTAAGAGACACATAACCTGGAGAAACCTTGTTGGTTTTCTCTGTGTACTGTGATTGTGTTCAAGTCTATCAGCCTAATTAAAAGAGACCAAAACTATCCCTTGTCTTACACCTGTAATAGTCTTACATCTGTAATATATTACTAACTAGTAATCAAGCCCGCTGTATTCTGAATACAGCGGGCGCTAGGCAAGTGAGGCCCCGGCAGCCGGGCGCAGGGCTGCTGGCGGGGGCTCATTGGGCCGCGTCAGGCCGCCGGCAAAAGAGCAACTCCAGGGCGGAAATCGGAGGGACCAATCCGCAGGCGCTTTGCGCCTGCCGATTGGTCCCTCCGATGGTCTGTCCGGAGGAAGGGTCCAATCCGGACCCTTCCTCATCCCGGCCACATCCCGCCCCTAAAGCCCTTACTCTTTTATTTAGTCCACGGCGCCCGCGGCTCCGTGGGCGGTGTTCAGATACTTAATAAAAAATACTTTAAAAAATACCAAGAACATATCTTCTACAATTCCCAACGATATTGAAGAAATTGTTTTACAGAAGAAAAAAAAATAATGCACTTTAAAATAAGAGGATCCTATCCATTTGAGTCTGTACTGATCACTTCCATCATATTTACATAAGCTCCACTGATTCTAAAATGTTCTCAGAATTGCACATCAATACTATAAATACCGGGTTTTTTTAAAGGCAGGTCAGTGGATTCAAGTCACTTACCGTGAACCTGTTTTTTAATTTCTTTGGCAGCATCCAACCATGTCTGTAAGAAAAAAAGCAGCAGAATTTGATGCGGATTACAAAGAAAATCATATAAAAACCCAGAAAATGACTGGCAGCTCAACCTCCTTCAAGGTCACGGCACCGCTGTGCATCAGCAATTTAATTTGATCTAAAGTACACAAAGCTAGTAATGATTTTCTTCTTAAACATGGTCCTAATCTGAGTCAGAGATAGTAGCAACCGTTTGCATTGAATTAGCTGGCAACAAGGCTGTGAACCAGTCTGGATAATGTGGCATACAGTAATACAACAAAGCTAGCAAGTGCACTATTTGTAAGCTAATTCCAATATGACTGCATAAATGATTAATCAAGACCAGACCATTTTGCATTTTGATCAGTTAGTCAGGCACTCTCACTTGTAGATGAACACTTATGATTTTACTTAGGCCCCAGCTAAACGTTATCTTGCTTGCAATTCAGCAGAGACAAATCACAAAGAAGTTTATTTATTTCGGATTCACAGCGGTGGAGTTTTAAAATACTCGTCTGCTCGTCACGTCAAAATGTGGAGAGGAGCACTGAAATCTATGATTTCACAGGGGTTGGGAAAATTTAAATCTGTATTGGAATAGGCTGACGGAATTGAAGAGAGAAATTTAAATCACCTCCTTACAAGTATTAAAAGCAGTGATTCAAAGCAGCGGAACCAGAGGCAGAATATAAACATCTTTATTTCAAAAGGGGGCCCCAGTTAGGAGGCTGCCCAGCCAGCCTTCATGGAGAAAGAGCAGCCAGGACTGGAAAGCAGAAAAAATTCCCAGTGCATTCCTAGAGCCTGCCATTCTAAGGCTGACAAGTAGAACCCATTGCATGTTTGGTCTTGCAGCCACGAGCTTTTATTAATTTGAGCTTATATACCAATCAAGACTGAATACTCAGTATCAGCTCCTAAAATAAATTATTCATATTTCCCTTATTTCTGTCACATCTTTGCTTTTAGGAATATTCTCACTCACGCTACACTTAACTGATCATAGTCTTATGTAACATAATGACAATATATGAATGAAAAGCTTACTTCCCAGATCTTTCACCTATCTTTAGAAAACAGTGTCACCCTATTTCTAAATCACCTGGCATTAGTTTAAGGTTTCTTAATAAGTAGAGGAAACATGGAAAGAAGACTATTAAAAATTCCTTTTAGTTAGCTTTTCTTTGGCATAGTCAGTTACACAAAACTAATAATTGTATCCATTTTGACAAACCAAAAAAAAGGAAATAGGGACTACAGTAAGGTCACTGGGCGACATTTTCATGTCACCAAGGTAGGATTTGGAATCCCAATCTACTAAGGTAAACAAATGGTTGACTTAACCTACTGAGCCCCTTAAGCTCATCTTTTTTTAGCCTACGAGACATTTTATTCTACATGGTTGTTAGAACACTCCCGGTTAGGTTTAATATGTAATTCTTTAGAAGTATGTCTCCTACCACCATTCTAATTGATTGATCTAATGTTACAAAATCCATGCAGCTAGACACAAAGGCATCTACATTAACTGCTGCCAGGTCTATAATTTTGCAAGCAAGGCCTTTAAAAAAAAATACAAATGCTGATGTTGCAACTGTTAGCATTCCACACTGAAACAAACCATCCCAAACAGAGCCTTATTGGCTTGGAAAGCAATCATGCATTCATAAAACCCATCCTGTATGGCTAATCTGAAAGACAATGAGAAGTCTGAGGTAATTGATACTTTTATTCCAATACTATGTTGTGAATCGCAGGAAAATATGGAGGTCTACATAAATTTCTTCAGTGTTCAACAAATAGGTTATCCACTTTGGATCTTGTTTGGCAGCAAGCAGAAGCTAGGCTAAGTAGGCCTTTCTTCTATCAGCCTACACCTGATAGTTAAAACAAAGACACAAAAAGAATCCCACCAAGCCATTCAGCCAACCCCCCAAAGGATTCACCACGCTCGACTTCAGCTGCCACCATCACAGGTCGACAATTGTGAGAAGGCTCAGCCGGCAACATTCGAATGGCTGGGCCCCCTCTCCTTCCAACTCCTCCCAGGACCATCATTGGCTACTTTGGAAAGGGGCAGGTCAACTTGCTGACAACGGGGGGCAGAGCTGAGCTGGCATGCTTCATTTCCTCACTGGATTTCTGTAATTCACTCTACGTGGGCCTTGTCCCTTTTCCTTGACCCAGAAACTTCTTCTGGTGCAAAATGCAGCTGCTGAGGTTCTCTCACTGGAACATTGTAGAGAGCCCAGATCCAGACAGTGCTCAGACAGCTGCATTGGTTGCCAGTTTTTTACTGGATCAAGTTCAAGGTACTGGTATTAACCTTCAAGGCCATATGCGATCAGGGACCAATGTATTAGAGGGATTGTTTGACTCCCTATGTCCCCCACAGGCCTTTGCGCTCTGTGACTAAATAAGCTAGTGATCCTCAGCCCCTGGGAGGCTCACCTGGCCTTGGCCAGGGCCTTTTCGGTCCTAGCCCCTACCTGCTGGAATGTGCTCCTGGAAGAGCTGAGGGTCCTGCAATTCCACAGGGCCTGTAAGATGGAGCTCTTCCACCAGGCAGGTTGATAAAGATCTGACCCCTTCTCCAGTCTCCTAAGTGTTCTGCATCTGAGTTTACATCTTTTGGACACATATGTCATAATTCTGGTGGTTTGGTAAGGGTGAGAGGGATTTGCAGGGATGGTTGGGATGGGTGAGAGGGGATTCTTATTCTTATTCTAGCAGAGCCAGGTAATACAGTCAAATTATTTATTTATTTAGAAGGAATATGCTTCTTGTAACAGAAATAGTAAATTCCGAGGACAGTCTCCACTTTTTTGTATTTCTTACCTTGGAGGTTGGGGTATCCCATATTGCCAGACCAAAATAGTCTTCTTCCAAAAGATTGAGGTGATCACATACTTTCTTAAGCAGATCCTGTCCTTTGGCATGTTTCTGCACACAAATACAAACACATGATTGTGTGAGGTCACTTTCTATTGAACTTCATAATCATATACTTAGGTTGTTTCCATTCAAATCTTGGCCAATGACACCACAGCCCACTTACTCTTTAGAAGGCCTATGTCTGAGAAAAGAGAATTTATACCAGCCATTCTTATATTGACTTTCATTAGCATTGTCTCATCTTAATGAAAAAAAGAGTAAGATGAGGCTGGTATTATTATTCTCAAATTGCTGGTTATAAATCAAGATGGGCAAAACAACAGTGGAAAGGTCCTTTGCTATATGGGTATGGCCTTCTGACTGCTTAAAACCGAGGCAGATGGCTTGAGACATGGGTACTGATCATGAAAACAAGAGACTAAACAGCAACCTTGTCCTGCTCGGGGGGATATTCGGCAAATTCTTTGAATTTTGGGGATGGGACTCCCTGTTATCATGGAAAATGCATGGCCCCAAAATTATATTTTGCTATAGCAAACCCCATTTTCTGTGGTGGTGGAAACCTGGAGGCAGAGGGACAGAAGAAATTCTCTCTTTCATGCATTCCCCAGATTTTTTCTCAGCCTGGCTGGAGTATATAAAATGGCAGGGAGGAGGAGGAGATGTGCAGACAAGAACTGACAGGTGCCTCAGGCAGGCTCTCTAGCAAGGTAGCATAGAAGTTCTCTAAATACGCTGCCTGCCAAGTCTACATTTGAGGAACATCCATTCCACACTCTCCTTACACTTGCCTTCCAAGAAAAATAGGGGGCAGCAAACTCTGTATTTTCCTTATTTGGTTTTGTACTGTAAACTAATTGATATCAGAGAAAGTAAGAAGCTCAGTAGTTTGGCATTTAAGGCCATTCATGGTCAGGGCCCAGTGTACCTGAGGGATCGCTTCCCTGCTTATGCCCCTCAAAGAGCTTTACGCTCCACCACCACCAACTGGCTAATGATTCCTGGCCCTAAAGGAGCCCACCTGGCCTCAACCAGGGCTAGGCCTTCTCTGTCCTGGCCCCCACCTGGTGGAATGAGCTGCCAGAGAAGATCAGAGCCCTGACGGAGCCAAAACAGTTCCGCAGGGCCTGCAAAAGGGGGCTCTTCCACCAGGCAATTGACTGAGGCCAGGTGACCAGCAACATCTACAGGGCCCCTGCTCCCTCCCTCCCAGAAATCCACCCGTACGTTCTGCTCTGAACCTGTTTGCATTGTTATACTCTGTTACCTCTGTTATAATTTAATGTTAATGTTATTGTGAAAAGCTGAGTTCCAGGTAATGTTTTCTCTAAACATACAATAAACAAAAAAAAAACAATAAATAAATCTAGTAACAGGTAGTAAAATTATGGCCTGTTTAAGCCGACTGCATTTCTCTGGATCGTTGTACTGTACATAAAACCACTGGCTTCCCCTGGAGCCTCAACCGCCCTGAGCCTCCGGGGAGGGCGGTATATAAGTATGATAAATAAATAAATAAATAAATAAAGATCTTATACCTATGGCTGCTCCAATACAAAAACAGAGTTGCACTTAACCTATAACTGTTGTTCATTGATGCCTTCAGTGCAGACACCCATTGGGACTGCCATGGACATATTTTTCCTTATCATAAAAATGCTCAAGCAGGGAACATGATGCACCCTTGGGTCCAATTCATGCACCAATTTTCTCGCTTTGGACATCACATGTGCTTGATCAGTGCACCTCTTTTTCTTCAGTTCCCCTAAGCTGCCACAAACTCAACTGAAAAAGGTTTAAGTGAGAGTCCATAGCAGGGCAGGAGGGTGGGAATGTGTGTCTGCACTGAAGACATTAATGAACAATAACTCCATTTTCATGTGCAGCCCCATATTAGGACATTACTGAGCTACTTGCTGAGGAGGCAGGTAGGAGTTCTCACTTGAATAAAGTGTGTAAAACTGGTCTTTCGACATTGGCATGTCTTCTAGAGATTGTCAACTGATAGAATGATGTCACGCAAATGTATTTTCTGAGGCCCATGTCAGGACATTACAGATATCCACCAGAGGAACACGTTCATGGAAGGCAACCTAAGAACTTAGAGATTTAGTGGAGTTTGCTGTTTCTGCCAACTAAGTTTCTGCCAACTAAGCGGTAACAGAACCGGACAGCAGCTACCAGCCACCTAAAAACTGACTGACATAGCTGCGTTTCTCTTCCTTGGACCCCAATAATGCACAAATAAAGATTTATCTTTATGAAAAGGCCTGGTTCTTTCAAGGTAACACATTCAAGCCCTGGTGGAATGAGCTCCTGGGTGGGCTGCAAGCCCTGTGGGAGCTTTCAGCTTTCCGCAGTGACTGAAAAACAAAGCTCTACAGTTGAGGCCGAGGGCACTGAGGAAGATCATTTGACCCCCCCCCCTCCCGCAGCAGTCAGTGCCATCTTGACCATCTTTCTTCCCCCTTGAGGTAGGGATGGGGGGGTGGGGGGAGGTTGAGGAGGTGATTTCGCCGTGTTGTTGCTGCTTTGGTTGTGTTTTATTGTCTGTTTTAATGGGTTTTATTGTGGTTTTTATTGGACCCATTTGTAATCTGCCATGAGCTATTTCTAGGAGTGGCGGATAATGAACTGGATGATGATGAGGAGGAAGAGGAGGAAGAAGAGGAAGAGGAAGAGCATATTCTCCAAGTGAAGTGTGTGATGGAAAAAACAGATAGTACAATTTCCTGGGTCAAGTGAAACTTTGATACAACTTTGGGGTGAAACTGTAAATAGGGTAGAGAACTGATCTGTGTGATCTGAAGATCCGGTTTTCACTATCCAAAGGAATCTCAAATCAAAGTTTCCTTTTCTTCTCCCCACAATAGACACCCTGTAAGGTAGATGGGACTGAGGGAGCTCTGAGAGGGCTGCTCTATGAGAACAGCTCTAGTAGGGGTAGTCTCAGGGGTAGTCAAACCTGTGGTCCTCCAGATGTTCATGGAGTACAATTCCCATGAGCCCCTGCCAGCGTTTGCTAGCAGGGGCTAATGGGAATTGTAGTCCATGAACATCTGGAGGACCACAGGTTGACTACCCCTGCTCTAACTGATGATGTTATTCATTCAGTCGTGCCCCACCCTCAGCGATTCTATAGGAAAGTTTTGCCATACGTCAATGACTGCTTCTTTTAGTTGGTTCATAGTCATCCATGTATCGGTTTTGATCGTGTCGAGCCAGCGGATCCTTTGGAGACCACGCCTCCTTTTGCCACTGACCATGCCAAAAATTAATGATTTTTCTAACGAGTGCATCACATGATGTGTCCTAAGTGAGCTTTAGCCGTAATATCTTGCCTCCTAATGACATACTTTGTTCCTCTATAAAACTATCTTGTTGGTAACTTTGGCTGTCCATGGTATCCGCAGCTCAATGAATATGGAGGAGTGGAGAATATGGAGGAGTGGAGTCCATATAAAACCCATTAAATCCCTATGCCATACCCATTAAATCCCCATAAAACCAACATAAAAACAAGACCCAAGATTAGCAACACACTCCATAACTACCCTCTACCTCGCAGCCATCCACCTCAGGGGGGTTGCTTGCCAGATTAGAAGTTGCTGTTCTTCAACTACACCAAGTTGGAGATCACTTGTAACTTTGGGAGATCTCCAGGCAGCACCAGGAGATTGGCGATCCAAGCAAGACCCGACAGTACATTGTATCAGAGTCGGAAATGTTTGACAGGGCATGGGGAAATGTGGGAAGAAAGAAATCCTTGTGCAGGCAGTGCACAATCCAGGCACTGGATCCAGGTGTACTAGCACTTGACTAGGGATGTCATCCTCCAGGTGGAACTTGAGGATCCCCTGGAATTACAGGCTATACTGATCAGTTTCCCTAAAGAAAACGGCTTCTACAGAGGCTAGACCATGGTTCGATATGGTTGTTAGTACATCCCCAGTTAGGTTTAATATGTAATTCTTTAGAAGTATGTCTCCTACCACCTTCTAATTGATTGATCTAATGTTACAAAATCCATGCAGCTAGACACAAAGGCATCTACATTAACTGCCGCCAGGTCTATAATTTTGCAAGCAAGGCCTTTGGGGGAAAAATACAAACGCTGATGTTGCAACTGCTGGCATTCCACACTGAAACAACCCATCCCAAACAGAGCCTTATTGGCTTAGAAAGCAATCATGCATTCATAAAACCCATCCTGTATGGCTAATCTGAAAAACAATGAGGAATCTGAGTAATTGATACTTTTATCTCAATACTATGTTGTGAATTACGGGGAAATCTCTCTTTCAGGGAACAAACAGGTTACTGACTTTTGATCTCAGGCTGCTCAGTATGGTAAAATACCCTCCCTTGGGACCAAAGGTGAGAAAACACTGCAGTACCCTCCAATTCTGGGTACACTATTTATACATACTACAATCATACTAGGATTTCCCATACTTGGAGGCAAGGATTTTTGTATGCCTATTTGCCTTCAAGTACTATAAAGGGGGAAAACTCAACAACTTAGAAGGCCAGATCCTGAAGATGAAACTCAAATACTTTGGCCACCTCATGAGAAGGACTCCCTGGAGAAGAGCCTAATGCTGGGAGCGATCGAGGGCAAAAGAAGAAGGGGACGACAGAGAATGAGGTGGCTGGATGTAGTCACTGAAGCAGTAGGTGCAAACTTAAATGGACTCCGGAGAATGGTGGAGGACAGGAAGGCCTGGAGGATCATTGTCCATGGGGTCGCGATGGGTCAGACACGACTTCGCACCTAACAACAACAACTATAAAGGGGCATAGTTGTACGTTCTGCTGCCATACTTGCCTATCCCCGTCATATTTGTACTCTGTATATGCCTGCCTAGATATAAATATGCCAATTGTGCATCAGCACTCATAAGAATGCCACATCAATTTAGATATAACTTCAGTTCACACATCTGTATACACACAGTGGTTACAGTGACTCTGTAGAGTTTTCAAGGCAAGGGAGGGTTGTGGTTTGCTATTGCTTGCCTCCATGTAGCAACCCTGGACTTCCTTGGTGCGCTCCGATCCAAGTACTAACCAGGGCTGGCACTGCTTAGATCTGATGAGATCGGGCTAGCCTGGATTGTCCAGGTCAGTGTTGCATATATACATATGTGCATTAAATATCACACAGTCGCTGCGGTAGACATCAATATGAATATCTTCATATTACAACTGCTTATGAATATCTTCATAATATAGCTGCTTTGAAAGAATGGCATGTGGGTCAGAATCTTGTTCAACAACGGGAAACCCAGATTCAAATCCTCAGTCAGCATCCCTTAGCCACAAGGGAGGGTGGCATATAAATACCAACTAACCAATCAATCCAGCCTTTCTTGCTCTAACCATCCAGCAGTGGCTTCCAAATATTTGGCAAATGTATCCAGGGGGGAGTTTGGGTGACCATCCATGAAGAGATAGAGCTGGGAGTCATCCACATATTGATTACAACCAAGCTCACAGCTCTGGACCAGTTGTGCCAGAGGGCACATAAAATGTTAAATAGCGTGGGGAGAGTAACAATAGGGAAGCAATAGATCTTCCTCCACAGCCACCCTCTGGTTCCAGAGAAAAAGAGCGCAGCCACGGAAGGGCTAGCTCACGAATTCCGGCAAGGCGGTGAGCCAATAATTCATAGTTGACCATGTCAAACACAGCCAACAGATTGAGCATCACAAGCATGGCCAAATCGCCCCCTATCAAACTGGCACCAGAGATCATCCTTCAAGGCGACCAATGCCATCTCCACTCTGTGGCCAAGATGGAAGCCCGACTGGTATGAATCGAGCACTGAAGCTTCCTCCAGGTATGGAGGAGCTGGTCCGCCTGTGGAAGCACACCTGAAATTATTTTTGAGCTTCAAGGCATACCAGAAGTGATGTCAGCTGACCATGCCCCCTGCCACACACCCCAGAAGTGACACATCACTGGGAGATTTGAAAAATCATCTTTTTAAGAAAACTCTCATTTGTTTACTGATCTTTGTGATTTGGAAATCATTTGTATCTTTGAGGGATTTCAAGGCATCACCAAGAACTTGGCAAGCCTAGAAAGACCTGGGAATATATTTTCCCAGGATCAAAAATGGCTGCCAGAACAAGGGGAAACCAGAGAGAAAAGGAATCCTTGTGCAGGCAGTGTACAGTTCTTGCACTAGATCCAGGTGCAGTAGCTCTTAGGGACACCAGTCTTTAGGTGCAGACTAGAGAGATCAGATTCCCTAGAGGAAAATCCAACACATAGTTGGGTGACGCACTGTAGATGCACCAATGGCATACTACTATGCTGCAACACACCAGTTGATAATCCCTGCAATAAACCAACAGGCCTGTAGTTTCCTATCTCCTCTCTGCATCATCTTTAAAAATTGCTGTAACATTTGCCATGCTCCAGTCCACTGTGGCTGATTTTAGTACTGTGACATACACTGGTTATCCTCCACTGTGTTCCTAACACAGTTTTATGCTTACAAGTGAATTTCTCATATCATCTCATCTCTGTGTATCATACATGGATACACAGGATCAATTACTGGCTTAACCTTGCTTTCTCTTTTGTTTGTCTTGCACCTTTAGCACCGAGAGACACTCTTCAGTCAAGATGGAAAAGGTTCCTTTCAGAGAAATTACAATCCATTTGATATTCTCCTAGTAGCTTAGGTTATTCCAAAGCTAAATCTGAAAGGAAGCAAAGCATCTAGGATGTTAAACTTTAACACCATGTATATTCTGCTACAAAAAAGCACCAACACTTCAAGAATAAGACACTGGTGTTAGCTAATATAATGGTCCCCAAACACAGGGCAGATTTCACCCTGGCCCAACTTAGTACTCTCCTGTCTGCTTTATTAAAAAGAAGATGATGTGGTGTGCCATGGTTTATGCTCTTATGCTACTGAGGAAATTGAAATGGCTGGACATTTGCTGCTGCACTGGACCTTATTATATACTAAATATAATCTAAGGTTATTATGCCTATCCTGCAAAAGATTCTAGTATGATCAGGAGAATGGTATACTACTTTTCCTCTAGCAGACTTTAAATCTGGAACCTTGCCAGAGTTGCCAGATTCTGTGTAGCTGCCAGAGACTGCCAAGTTATAGGGTTGAATTATTTATTACAATCGCTCTCTTAATGTATGTTTTATGTTGCTGGTCCAGAATAACTTATTAATTGAACATTAGTTAACCAAGCAACAATTTCACATTTGAGTTCCTTAAGATCACTTGGATTTATACCATCAGTTGTTTGTAATTTCTTGTTTGTAATTTCCCCAGTATGTCTAGAATGTCATCACTCATCATCTCAATTTGGCTCAGTTCTTCAGACTCTGTTCTTGAAAATAATTGCTCTGACCTGGGTTCATACCCCATACTTCCACAGTGAACACAGACGTAAGTAATTCATGTAGCTTTCTCTGGCACCTCTCAATCTTCCTTCAGTAATCCCTTTTTTCCCTCGGTCATCCAAATGTCTACCTGCCTCCCTAACCAGTTTTGTGCTCTGGATATATTTAAAGAAATGCTAAATCTATTTCTCAAATTCTCTCTTTGTTTGTATAAATATTAATTTCTACTTCTTCTGCCAGATCTTGTGCTCTCATCTGCTCATTTCATTGGGCATTCTTTTTAAAAGAAGGCCATTACTGCTACTCCTGCCTGAGGGATGTGGTTACTACACATTTGCTGGGGATCTCACATGAAACACAAACTGCCTTATAGTGAGTCAGACCATTGGTTTATCACTGGTGAATGTCCACTTTGACTGGCATTGACTCTCCAGACTTATAAGTTCGAGTCTTTTACATCACCTACTATCTCACTTTTTAAACTGGAGATACCAGAGAGTGAATACGGGACCTTCTGAGTACAAAGCAGATGTTCTTCTCAGGAAAAGCAGTGTAAAATATGTAAATAAAGAATTCATAAAATCCAAGTTGCAGGACAGGTTTGAGAACAAAAGCACTCCTAATTACTTTTTAAGTTGGCCAATTGCGAGGGATTTGCTGTATGTCCCAACTATTCTTTTGCTATAACACCAGGTGCCTACCAAAGCCAAAGTTATGATAACACAGCACATAAATGGCAAGGATTGCTAAGAGTAACACAAACAGTAAAAAGGTAAAAACTAAACAAAACAAAAAACAAAAACTAAATAAAACACTACGGTCAAATCAAGAAATGGGGGGGGGATAAAAATTTTGGTTTTACCCAGATGACATGTCTGCAGCAAAAATTAGGCAGAAGGGATAGAATCAAAGAATCATAGAGCCGGAAGGGCCTCCAGGGTCATCTAGTACAACCCCCAGCAAAATGCAGGAAATTCACAACTACCTGCACAACCACAGTGACCCCAATACCCTGCCCAGATGAAGACACACACACACAACAGAATCCCTGGCCAGTCTGACTTGGAAGAAATTCACCTTCTGATCCCAACCATGTTCTGGCTATAGGTTGACTACACTCTACAATGCTTACGGGACAAGATCATATACAACTTTTCCTTCATTCCCTCACGATGGGCACAGCACAGCATGACCCCATTTCGACAGAAGTACTAATCCTAGTAAACCTATCAAAATTTCTACATACAGAAACACACTTACATCCACAAAACACTCAAAAATGGTGTCATCCAGCAAAGAAACCTTGCAGTGCATGCTGTTTCTGGGTCTTCGTGCTGTCTTCTGAGCACCTTTTATTTCTTTGTCTGATGATGATTTTGTCTTGTTCTCTTTTTTCTCTTCTGTATTACAGCATTCCACCTGCTCTTCTTCTTTAATCTCCAAATCCCTGTTCTCAGGATCTTGATCTTGATCTGGATCTTGATCTGGATCCTGATCCTGAACTTGATCCTGATCTTCTCTTCTTTCTTCCTGGGCAGGCTGAAAACACAGATAAAAAAATGTAGCACAAGAAGAAGAAAAGCGGGGGGATTTTGTGCCCCGCTTTTTACTACCTGGAGGTAATAAGATACTGCTTGAACACTTGTACAAATATATGTTAGAAATATATTGTATGGTTCCACATTTCAAGGTGAATTAGTAAAGCAAACTACTACTTGATAGGTATGGAATTCGTTGGACCTTGAAGATTTTTTACTTCCTTCAAAAATGAACTTTAATATAGTAGCACAAAGTTAAATTAAGTGTTATTTCTGAAACAAAAACTGTCAGTAATGTGAACACCACCTGGCACATTTATGATGAAACCTTACATCAGCTACCATTTGTAGCATTTCATTCTGGAGTTCTGGGTGATAGAGGAAAAGAAGAATAGTCATTTTTAGTTAACACAGTAGTCGAATAAACTTCACTTAAGCCACCTAAGCCTTTAGCACGGAACACAATATAAATTTATAGACATTTATAGACATTCACTAACTATCTGATAATATTTGACTGCAGCTTAATTTCTAATTCCATTATGGTAACATTCGATAGTAAAGGCAGGAGTGAGACTCCATGATCACTAACCTTGTAGGACACATAAGTATACAAAGAAATTTCATTTGGCAGAAGACATTGACCCAGCACTATAATTATAATCTCGTTTAAAAATTGACTCTGTTTTGTTTACACAAAATTTGCAAATGTTTAGGCTATTCCTGCGTTTCCAGGATGAAAGCCAAAAACAAGTACAGTCTTTTGACTATACAAGTCTACATTTGCATTAAATTGCCAGCTATAAATAATAGACCAGAAGAGTTCAGGATTTAGTTTCATTGTTTTACAACTATTAACTAATTCAGGGTCTGGTAATTAGCACATAGCCCATTTGTTCTACAAAATGCATGTGTTAAATAGTCTACAAGTCAACTGAGAAATATTTTCATTGGAAGGGCTCAAAATTGGAAGTGGTTTTCCCCTAAACAAAACCTGAGGAACTTCCGGTGCCCATGATAAATTGAGATATAGAGGTAAGCCTCTGTGAGATTTAGAGGTTAGGAACTCCTCACTCTGCAGCACCCCCATGATCGAGCACAAGGTTTCCATTCTGAATCGTCGGAGCCTCATGAAGAAGATGACATACTTCAAATCCAGAATGGCTCTCCAATCTCCGGTTCTTTTGGACAGGGTAAAAAAAAGATGTAATGTACGCCCTGAAACAACTCTGAAGGAGGCACTGGTTCTACGGCTCAAATGTCCAGTAGGTGCTGAACAGCTTGAAGAGTTCTCAACCTCTTATCTAGATTTCTTGAAATTCGGAAGAAATAAACCTGTGAGGTGGTATCACTAAGAACTCCGGTTTGTAGTCCTGTGAAATTATCTCTTTGAACCACATGTCCGCTTGGCACTCTTCCCAGCCTGGGGCAAAAAGAGTTGCATGGCTCCCCGCAGAAACTTGATGCAAGTCATGCTTTTGTGAGTTTGGACTCCCTCTTCTAGATCCTGACCTCTGAATCCTGTTTCCGAGGGTACCTCTCTGGAAATTTCCACTGAAACTGCCCTAGTTTCCTATCTTATTTCCTGCTTTGTATTTCTGAGGGGTACTTTGGGTGCGAAAAGGTCTATTATTATAGAAGGTACGTCTACCATCCCAGAAAAAAATGAGGCATAACCTTCTTCTTTTCCCTTGACTCAACTAGACTCTTTTGAATTGAGTGGCCAAACAACTTATCCCTTGTAAAAGGGATAGGCAATAATAACAGCTTTAGATGCCGCATCGGCCTGCCAGGCCCGCAGCCAAATGGTTCACCTGATCACAGAATTAATAGCAATTGCCCTTGATACAAAGACAATTGAGTCCAGAGATGCATCAGGAGATTAAACTGCGACTTTGAAGACCTATTTACCACCTCTATACCTCTGGGGCAACCCTCTGTAATTAAAGGCAGGATCTTTCTTGCCCATGCTACAGCTGCCCTACACATAATAGAAGTGTTACATGTCTTATTTGCCATGACCATTGCCTCATGCACCTTCTTTGACACCGCATCAGCTTTTCTCTCCATTGGGTCTTTAAACATACCCTGGCCACTCTCCACCAATAAACAATAAGACTGTAAAGTGGAAATAGGAGCATCAATCCGTGGAACCCGAAGAGTCTCTTCCCTGTGGTTCTGAAGAGTGTACAGGAGCTTAATAAATGTGGGGTACTGTTGTTAAGGGTGGGTCTTTTCCAGTTCTCTCTAATCTTTTTTTTTCAAAAGGTTCTAGAAGGAAGAAATGATTCTGGACCATTGAAGACCTTGGAAAGAGATCCTCATGTCCCTTTGCCCCCTTAATTTTCTTGGCTTTTGCCTGACCTCACCATTGCTGATCTCCTGTGTTAAATAGCTATTGCCTTAGCCAACATAAACTGGTAGTCTTCCACCTGGCATCCTGAAGACTCATGAGGCTGAACCTCCTCATCATCTCCATCTAATTCTGAGAGGAACTCTCCTTTCTCTCTGTCTTCTAAACCTTCTTCAGAGGAATCCCCTCTGAAGGACACAGTATGGATGTGCTTCCTTGAAACCTTGGTTGGCCACCTAGAGGAACCCTCATCTGGATTCTCCCCCTGGGCCCCTTTCCAACTGTATGATTCTATTATTCTAACTACGTATTAAATGCTATTGAACACTCAAAAGAAAAAAAGTAAAAAGACTGCTTTTATGTTTTTAGATACTGAAAAAGCACCTGATACTGTTTCTTGAAAATTCCTGAAGTTCTGAAATATCTGCAATGTGGGAAAAACTTTTTAATATATGCAAAGCAGCATACAAAAATCATAATAAATGGGTCATCAGAGAACATTAAAACTGGAAAAGGAACTCAGCAACGGTGTCCAATCTCACCCTTATTGTTTGTATTACTTTTGGAAATATTGTCTACTAGGATAAGAAAAGATAAAAATATTACTAGAATAAATAACAGTGAAGAAAAAGATAAACTGAAAAGTTATGCTGACAATCTTGTTATTTTGTTAACCAAATCTGAACATTCCATGAAACGTGGAATGGTCCAAATTTATAGATACAGTAAACAAAACAAGGCTAAAATCATACTGCTAAACATGTAAGAAGAACAATTAGAAAAACCGACAGGATGTATGTTAACTAAAAAAACAATTAAATATCCTGGAGTAAATGTAACAGAACACAGCAACAAACTTTTCAAAGAAGATTAATAGAAAACGTGGGGAAAAAATAACATAAGATATACACCGATAGGAAAAACTAAGAATGTCTTGGGTAGGACAAATATCAACAGTCAAAATGAGTATACTGCCAAAATGAATTTTTTTAGTTCAAATATTACCAGTTGAAACTGAAGAGGCATCTATAAAATCATGGCAAAGAGCATTGAATAGTTTTATATGGGATGGGAAAAAGTCAAAGATAAGCTTCAAAGTATTATGAAATGTTGTAATTATAGGTGATTTCAATTTCCCTAATGTGGCTCTGCTAAGCATCCAGAGACGTGCTACTTTCTAACCTCCCTGGATGATAATTTCATTTATCAAATGGTTGAAGAACCTACAAGAGGCTTGGCATACTCGACTTAATACTGATCAGCAGGCGAGTTAGATGGGGTGAAGGAACTGGGGACCCCAGGGGGGAGTGACCATGTCCTCCAAGAATTCCTTGTGAGGCTGGGGGGGGGGGGGAGTTCGTAGTCAGACGTGTTTATTAGATTTTCATAGGGCATATCAGACTTTAACCAAAAGACATGATGAATATACCCTGGCTAATATATTGTCAAATGATCTCAAAACTCATAGAACAATTTATGAAAGGAGGTTAGCTGAGAGAAAACATTGCTTATGAAAAACTAATAGTGATGACACAAAACGTTTATTAGGCAAATTTTATAAACTGTCACTGCAATATGATTGTGAAACAGAGCATGTTAAGGACAGAATGATAAAATGGGCTCAGAATCGGGAGAAAATATAAGTATGGACCAATGGGACGCTTTGTGGGTTGATGATTTACTAAAAGTCAAATGTTAAAAGAAAATTGGTAAAAAATGTTCTTTAGATTGTATACTGCTCCCAAATATATAGTAAGAGTTAATAAGAGTTATAATGGGAAATGCTGGAAATGTCAGGATATAAATGCATCATTTTACCATATGTGGTGGACCTGCAAGAAAACAAGGAAATATTGGATTACGATTAATCAGATACTGAAAATCAGATTTATATTGAATCCAAAATGTCTTATTGAATGTGGTACCAAATAATATTAAAATGTATAGCAAGCTTGTTAAGTTTATGGCAACTGCTGCCAGGATCTTGAATGCATCAAGAAGGCAAAGAGAAACCTTACTAGGTCCTATGGAATGGTCAGGCAAAATTACTGACTATGCTACAGTGGCAAAAATTACATATTTGATGAACAAAAGATCAATATTAGAAAGAAATGGAGTACAATTTGAGATTATACTGCTCAGTAAAATGAAATGGAAAAGTATAACTGGCAAACTGTAAGTGTAAATTTTGGAAAAATGTAAGTTGTGCAAAATGGTCTAAACTAGGGGTTCCCAAAGTGGAAGGTATGCCCCCCTTGGGGACGATGGAAGGATGCAGGGACATGGTGAGGAATTTTGGGGCAGTAGTGGGGCAGGAATCTGACTCTTCCTGCTGTGACTGCATTTTTCTAGTGATAGACATTCCAAGGTGACTTGTCTTTGCCTGCCTCTGGCTAGTAGTGGTTTCCCATTCCAGTACGGAGTAGGGCCACCCCTTCTTAGCTTCCTGAAAAAGATGACAGCTCCAGAAGGAGGGCTGGATGGGATCATATTCCTGCTGAGCTCCTTTCCCTCCTCAGATTCTGTCCTTCACAGGCTCCACCCCAGATCTCCAGGAATTTCTTAACCCAGAACTGGCAACCTTTCCCTAGAAGTCTCCATCTTCGGAAGGATGGAAAGGTCATCTCCTGCTTGCTCTTGGCAGTGAGATTTCCCATTGCTTGCCTCTCTCTCTCTCTCTCTCTCTCTCTTTCTCCCCAAATGAGGTCCCAAAGTGGTTTTTAGAAATGACTTAAAGAACTTATATCTTTTTTCCAGACTTAAATATGACCACAGCACAACAACCAAAAAAGAAGTGTAGGCAATATAATGTGTTTTCAATTTGCAGTAGACCTAACACCAGGAAAGATGTGTATAGTTGTATGTGTGGGTGGGAGCACTAGGGATGTGACCTGGGAGCCAGGGAGCGGCAGTTCTGTAACATGTAGTGGATTTTTAATACGTTTTTTAAAAAGAAACCCGCATTTCTTTTTTTACCTGTGTTTCCGCACTGCTGAGTGAATGGAGATCTAAAGATGGGTCGGTTCGGAGCTCAGGTTCAGGAGCTGCTATGGGGGCTTTCAGCAGAATCTCATCGTTGGGATCATCTCCTATATCTGCCTCTTTCTGGCCTTCACCACTTTCTTTCGTTTCTGCCTCGTTCCCTTCTTCTTCAGAGACCTGAGATTTGGGCCTCTTGAGGAATGATGAAAACAGGCGTGACAGACCTCGACTTTCGGAAGTGCGTTCTTTGCTCTTGCTCTGGTCTTCCCGCGTGGGCGTGTCACCATTGGATGCTTTCTGTTTCTTCTTTGATTGGTTATCCCCCTCAGGTGCTTGCTGAGATCCCTTCTCCAAGGAGGCTTCTTGATTTCCAGTTTCAGCAGCTACCTCGTCCTCTTTTGGTGGCTGCTGTTTTGGAGTCTCAGCTTCTGCCACTAAACTCTTTTCTGTTGTCATGATGTATCTGTTAACAGAAATAAAATCAAATAAATTCTGTATAAACATAAAACGGTTGCAAAGTTAGCACAAAGTTCAGACGGTGAGAGGGAACGACTAAAAAGCTCATTTGCTTTCCATGTTTCAAGCTTCTGGGACTTCAATGCCTCATTTTACAATGCAATTCTAAAAACAAATTTGTGAGATTAAGCCCCACAGAATAAACCTGAGTAGGATTATTAGTAGATCTGTTTAGGATTGCTCCCTAAGCATATGTAATCACTACAGCAGCCCTATAACACAGGCCAGTAATATTATCCCTGCACTGCAGGTGGAGGGCTAAGGAAAAAATGGCTTGTGTCAGATTATGGCCAACCAGAGATTTGAACCAGGGACTTCCTGATTCATACTTTGTATCTTTAGCAGCAACTACACTACGCAAGCTTGCTATGTAGGGCGCAAAATGTTTTGTTGCACCTTGTAGGGATGGAACACATTATTTAATTGATTCATACATAAACATACATACAGAGGCATAAATATCGTTACTGCTGCCTACACAAGGTCAAAATACTATATAACCAACATATGTATTTCAGTTCTCTACATCAGCTGTCCCCAACCCCCGATCTGGAGACCGGTACCAGTCCATGGATCAGTCGGTACCGGGCTGCGGCTCCTCCTTGTCCTCCTCCCCGGCTGCTGCCTCAGGGGCTGCCCTGCCACTTGGCCGCCGGCTCGCCTTTGGTGCGCTCTGGCAGCCACCATGGCTGGGGCTCCTCCTTGGTGTGGCACTGCACAGCTGCTGCTGACAGCGCCCCCCAGTGGGCGGCGGGAAGTCAGGGGCGCTGGTGGGAAAGCAAGCGGAGCATGGCGTCCCTCAGCATTACCCCCCCCCCCCGGGCCTCAGTAAAATTGTCAGACGTTGACCCGTCCACAGTGATAAAAAGGTTGGGGACCACTGCTCTACATATTAAAACCTATAGTGGACAGTGTTTAAATAATGTTAGCGAAATTAAGCAAACATACCACATACAAGCAGTGGATATTGTTCAGCCTTAAAATCCCACATTTAGCCCATCAAACATGACTGATTTGCAGCACAACAGGCCTGATACCTATAGGTAAATAAACTACATCTCCATATGTGGGCAGAGCGTTTTCCACAGAAATATATAGCATGTGAAAATAATTTTCCACTTCACCTCACAGATAGAATAACTGATTTGACATGTATTCTCATTTACCTATTCAAAAACATTTGAGATGAGACTTGTGTAAAGATTTAGCACTGCTGTTTCTTGCTGAATTAGAAATGAGAAAAGGAATTTCAGTATCTACTTCCTGAAACCGGAAGTGCATCATTTGCCATATTTCACCTTACAATTAAAACTGCTATTAAGTCAAAATGTAAGTTCAGAATCAATTCTCCAAATATGCTCAGATTTCCAACTAAATTAGTAGCCAATCTAATTTATAAAGTATTATAAAGTGTGGCATTTAATCCAGTATTAATTCATAATTAAAGCTCATGCACTAATTAAACATTACAATGAGAGCCGATAAAATATTCCTGAATTCTATACTGCCTAAAGAGCGACTCTATCTCCAGTAATATGGTTGCATCATATTACTGATCAAAGTGCAGAACTGGCATTCGGCACTAAGGGAGAGGGTGGGATAATTGTTTGAGATTTTTGTTTATTTGGGGGAGGGGGTTGGCATGCAGCCCAAAGCACAACTCAGCCTGCTTTCCAAGGAGCCTTTGGGGAAATATAAATAAAAGCATAAGGTTTTACAAACCACTTCAAACCACTGAAAGCAGATAATATGAGATTGATTTATCTACAGCTAGAGCCTTGTGCTTACTTTAACAAGGTAAATAAGGACATGGGGGGGGGAGTTCCCATTTCAAAATCAGGATAACAAAGTCTGTTTGAAAAGATGCCTGTTTATAGAGCCTGGTGAGTTCATAGGCCATAAAGCTTTGAAACCAAGCGTTAGGTGGGGTTTGGTGTAGATGAATGTCTCCCTTGCTTTCCTCTGTCTCTGTAACAATTACGTCACAACCGTGCTTTGTACAAGGACTTCCTAGCGGCTTCGGCAAAATAAGCTTAGCACAAACACCTGAGAATGTAGAGTTGAGCACGTACTAGTGGTCTCCTGTTTTCTTTTGCTCATCCTTTGTATCCTTGTCATGCATTAACAGAAGACATTATGGTGTCATGTTATGTCATGAAGTCTTACTAAAAGTTACAGGGATTGTGGTGAGTTTATTTATTTCTTGCTTTCCAAATGCCAGCATACTGAATGCTCTCCACTCAAAAAATCTATACTTTAGCTAAGCCCTTTCACAAATGATAAATTCCTAAACTTCACCTAATCTTGTACTTTTATTGTAAAATGGTAATGGCCTACTGATGCAATCTCTACAGATAGCTTGTATCTGATTTTATCTCATTAATAAGGATTTTAATAATGGATTTATATAGTCTGTTCTCACATATGTACATATCCGGCAGAACCAAAATGTAACTAATTTGTAACAATCAGTTAACATGAAGCCTCAGATGTAATTAAAGGGTATAATCTCACTACTCTGCCAACCTTGTTGTAAAGCATCCCATTGAAGAACATATTAATTCAGACAAATACTTTTTAAATAAATATGTTATATGGCATATTTTAAGATCTTAAAATGCTATCCATCATTTTTAAGTTCTTATAAATAAAATAATGGCTTAAGTTTATATGCCACCATCCTTCTATTTAATAGATGTCTATGGCACCTGAAAAATAAAAACATTACTAATAAAAACAGGGAATCCCCAGAAAGAAAAAATAACACAGAGGTATAGGTAGAAAAATACTGCACAAGGGGAGAAGGAAACACAAACTTTCACTTTAAGAAGCTCAAACAAATCAGACTTCACACACAAAAGTCATTACCACACATTGAGATCAGGAGCTCCCAGCATTTCGTAGGGCCTGCAAGACGGAGCTCTTCCACCAGGTCTACGGTTGAGGCCAGCGCGCTGAGGCAGATTTGTATGACTCCGCTCAGGACTAATAGATACTGTCATTATGTGATTGGTGGCCTTGGGCTTCATCTGCCACTTTTTCCCTCCCTTGTGGGTAGAATTGGGACATATGGGTTTTTGCCGCATTTTCTTGGTTCTATTGTGTCTTTTTACGTCTGTGGTTTTAATGGAATTTAATGGGGATTTTATACAGATGTTTTGTGACCTGCCACAAGCCGCTTGGGAGTGGCGGGCAAGAAATCAAGTAAGTAAGTAAGTAAGTAAGTAAGTAAGTAAGTAAGTAAGTAAGTAAGTAAGTAAACAAACAAACAAACAAACAAACAAACAAACAAACAAACAAACAAACAAACCAGCCAGCCAGCCAGCCAGCCAAGGGAGGCCACAGAGCAAGCAAATTGATCAAATGTTTTCACTTATATAAGCTTAAATTTAAATGTTGCCCTGAGTTAGATGTCCTACTTAGCCTAAACCTATCAGATCTCAGAAGGTAAGCAGCGTCAGGCCTGGTTAATATTTGGATGGGAGACCACCAAGGAAGTCAGACAATAGCAAACCACCTCTAAATGTCTCTTGCCTTGAAAACCCTTGGCAGTCACATCCACTCTTCAGCCTTCTTCCTGCCTCTTTGGGGAGAGCAGGTAGATGGTGTACTATCTTTATTCTTATCTACATTCTTCAACTCTTAAATACTATTTTTCTTCTCCCTCTCACTTAATCTCTTACTTGTTCCTCTCCCTACTTCTCTTTCCTCTGAAGCCACTATGGGGAATCTTACTAGAGGAGAAAGAGATTGACAAACATCTCCCTCAAGGTTCCACTCAAAGTACAGTAGACACAGACAGGTGAATTGTATGACTACCACAGTGAATGCCATTCTAGAGTTCTTACAGAGATCTGCAGCCTCTGAGCCTTGGAAGGAAGCGGAAGGAGGAGGGGTGATCAGGGGTGGGGGACGGAAGGCGATTGGCTGGCTGCTGGACAGACAGGCAAGCTGGTTGGAGGAGGAGGCACTCAGGGGTGAGACAGCTGCCATGAGTGAGTGTTAAGCTCTGAGTGGCACTTAAGTCATGAGACCAGCTCCTCCTCCAAGTCCTTACCACAGTGGTCCCCAACCTTTCTGAGGCTGGGGACCGGCAGGGCATCGGGCCGCGCCCGGCACCGGGCCGCAGCCCGCAGGTTGGGGACCACTGCCTTACCAGACATATTAAGTGGATCAGATGTAAGATCTACAAAAATTACCTTGCAGCAGAATAAAAAACAACCACAGAAAATCCATTCCATATGTAGTTCTCAGCTGTTAAAGCACATTATTTTTCAACCAACATATGACACATATGAAAGCAACTGCTTTTCAATGAACAAAATTTGACAGCACAATCAGATGTTGATTGGTGCTCTGGCAAAAACAAGATTCACTTGGGGGGTGTGGCTAAAGATGTCGTCCTGAGAGGGTGGCAGGGCATCTGCTCTGCTATCTCTGAAGCCTGACAGGGGTCAATTGTGCAAGCAATTGGCAGAAAAGAGGAGGGGTACGCAAACCCCACCTCACCTTTCTACCCAGGAAGTTCTTGGGGCCGTCTCCAATCCTTTAGGGAGTATATCTCCCTGGATTATAGGCTGTCAGCGTTCCAGGTCCAGAGGACGACTGCCATTTTCTACCTCGGACTTTCTTTTCTTTCTTTAATCTTAAAGTATCTGCTTCAACCCTACATGATGATTTACCACAAATGAACGCTTTGAACTGAGGGGAGGACATCGGCTGAGTTCCAAAACATCATTTACTGCAAGTATCTCTCGCTTTTTTTTTTCTCCGTCTCTCTTCCTGCATCAAAGCCCTTTGTTTCCCCCCTCCTCTTACTCTGCTCTGCCCGAAGCCACCTCGTTAAGAGGCAGGCTAATTCTCCTAACCAAGCAGAAGAAGGACTCAAATCAACTCGAATTAATTGGCAAAAGCGCTTATTGTAATTGTTTTGGTTTTCGAAGATAAGATAAGCTGTGAATGGGAAAATCTCACGAGAACTCTGTGCCAGCACGAGAATCTCTGCCTTCAATACGTCACATGCCTGTGCCGGAACATTAGAGGATAAAACAGAGGACCTCTACTGGCCACTTGTAAAATTGTTTGGGGCCGTTTTTTTTAAAGTCAAAATCATGTCTATGTTAAAAAGATTGGCTCATCTAATAGAGATACAAACCCAAGATTACAAAGTATTTTTAGATGGATTGATCAAAAATATCTCCAAGGAGATCCAAGATGGCAAAGAAGAAGTCTTCAATAGGAATGATGGATCAATAACAGTGACTGATGACAGCTTTAAACAAGGTGGAAAACCAACAGCAGAAGAGAAATCTGAAATTCAAGACAGGCAGTGCAAATCTATTTCTCCCCATCATGAGAGGGGATCCCCACGGAAATCTGAAATTCATATCTTCAAGGAGATCCAAGATGCCAAGGAAGACGTCTTTAACAGGAATAATGGATCAATAACAGTGGCTGATGACAGCTCTAAACAAGGTGGAAAACCAACAGTAGAAGAGAAATCTGAAATTCTGGAGACGGAAAATGGGATGCCGGAGTTCTGCAGCCCAGATAAGGACACCCTTTTTAAAAAGACATACAGCCATCTCAAAGCAATAGTGTACAAAAATCAATCAAAAGAAATATGGATCTGCAGTGAAAGTAACCGATTTAAAGGATCTCTCTGGGGGGAAAATTGTATTGATACTGGAGTCCAGGAGGTGCAACGGCCTCAAGATTTATCGATGCATATTCTGCGGGAAAGAGTACAACTGCACTTTCTACGCCAAAGGCCAATGGGACAGAATATAATTTTACGGGAACGACAAGATGTAGCAAGCCTCGAGATGAGACCCCCTTAAGAAGACCGAAAGCTCATATTGTTTTATGTTTAATGTTATACTGTATTCTATATTTCCATTTTTATGAAAAAGGGGAAGCAGTGTCTCTTTCTCTCTTGTTTTTTTTTGTCTCTTTTCTTTTGTAGGCATATAGGTAATATAATCATTAGTGCTGAAAATGTAAAATGGGGTTCCCCCCCCTTATTTTTTCTTTCTTCTATTAGGGTATTGTCCTAGGACTAAAGCCTACACTGACTTGTAGAAAATGTTTAATGTTAAGCTTTCAACTTAAATCTGAAAATATATCTGTCAGGATGGTTCTTAGAATGGGTCAAGCATAAATTGTTTTGTAGATGTATCAGAACCAAGGATAAGGAGAAGCTATAGAAGACTGAAAGCTTATATTGTTCTATGTTTAATGTTAAGCATTTAATCTAAACCTGGAAATCTTATTATTCTCTGTATTAACAACATATACTGTATCCTACATTGCTATTTTTATGAAAAAGGGGAAGCAGTGCCTTTTTTCTCTCTTGTTTCTTTTTCTTAGTAGGCATATAGGTAATATAATCGTTAGCGTTGGAAATATAAAATGGGGCTTTCCCCCCTTATTATTACTTTTTTTTATTGGTGTATTGTTATAGGGCCAAAGCTCATATTGATCTGTAGAAAATGCAAAGCTCTCAACTTATACCTGTCAGGATGGCTCTTAGAATGGGTCAAGTATAAATGGTCTGTAGATGTATCTGTATTAAGGATAAGGAGAAATTATGAAATCCTTTTGTAATTTTTTTTCTTTGTACATCTTTAAGGCAAAGCCCTACTTTCCTCTCCCTTCATCAGGGTATTGATACAGGGCCAAAACTCATACTGTGCTATAAGAAATGTCTAATGTTAAGCATCTAACTCAAACCTAGAAATATCTGCTAGGATAGCTCTTAGATTGTATCAAGCAGTTAATGTGAGGTCTACGATCTCACAAGTAAGTTGATTAATAATAACTTTTCTTTTGTATATCTAAACAGGCCTTTTTTTAATGTAGTGGAAATGTGGATGGCTCTTAGACTCATGGCTCTTAGAGTTTTGGGCAAAAGTTTATATCACTGTGGAGTCAATGTGGGGTCGTATATTCTCAAATGATGATTATATTTCTATCTTTATGAAAATAAAAAAAATCATTATAAAAAAAAAAAAAAAAAAAAAAAAGATTCACTTGATTATGTTTGTGTTCAATTTTTCGACGTAGGCAATCATTTTGTGTGGACATCCATTTTTTAAGTTGATAAAAATACATAAAATAAATCACAAGAAGAGGAAGAGACATGGATTACATTGTAAAACAGCTTGATTAGCAATCTTTTAATTTTCCTTTGGGGGGGGATGATCCTGAATTTCGATTTTTTAGCCATTGGAATCCCACTGATGCTCTTTGGTGCAGTACATATTCAACAAGCAACATAATTATGCTGGCCCCTTCTGCCTGCCCATGTAGAAGCAATATAGTTTATGGTAGGAAGGGCTTATTTTTACAACATCAGTACTTTCCACCTAGAACATGGGTTGTGCAAAAGCAGTTTCTACTCTAGAAATTTTTGGAAAAAATATCAGGACAGAGTGGCAGAAGCCATCAATAAGAAATTATCATCCTTCATAAAGAAATTGTATACTTTACAGGGATATGTTGAAGAGACCCACTTGTAGATGCTCCAGTTAAAGCTTTACAAACTGCAAGCCTCCCATCAGAAGATGGGGTGGGTAGCCTAATGGATACCATGAAGAAGGCAGAAGTTTGATTACAAAGGGCACATGAGGCAACAGCTATCACTATCAGGGCATCTACCACTGCTTTAATAGTTCTAGGGGTGTGATAGTATGGGCAAGGAAGGTCATAAAGCTGTTTCAAGAAAATTACCACAGGCTTCTAAAAGGGGCCAACAGACTCCTGAAAGCTGTCACGTTTGGTGCAGATGTCACATTAGACTCAATCATTTTCCCATCTAGGGAAATAGCCTGAATAGTGTCTGTGCAGTTTTGTTCCTGCCTTCCTGAATACATGGTGGAAATCCCCCACCGAGATGTCCTCCTTAACCTGAGGAGAAGGACTCTTCTTAGTGAATATCCAAGGGTCATTTTAAATTTGGGTTCAAATCCTAGGGTTATGCCACAAACAGAGCGGCAGTCCTGCAGTAAGTGAACATCTCTGGGGGACTTTATACCTGATCTTCTTCTTGGCTTTATAAAAAAAGTGTGCATTTTTGTGTGATATGTTAAACATTGCTTCAGCTGTTGCAGCATATTGGATACAATATTATAGCCAATCACATACAAGTTCTCTTGTTTCAGGTGATTTTTAGCCACTCACCATTCAAATATAGCAATACTGAAGACCAACTGACAAGCTTAACTGAGAATACTTCACACTAAAATGAAGCTAATTTGGATAACTATCTGAACTACTACTGCAGTTCAGTGCTTTCACTAGCCATTCATCATTCCCTATCCAACCATATAATTGTGTTTATCTTTGTTCTTACCATTAATTCTGCAATTCCCTCCCTCTTCAGGTCCTCTCTTTCAGTTCAGACCCAGCTGATGAAAATTTCCCCAAAGAATTGTAGGCCCCCACCAGCTGCCTTATTAAGCTTTTGTTTCATTTTATATTAAAAACACTCAGCTGGGACATGCTTGCTACCTTTGACTCCATTTAAGAGAATCTCCAAAGCAGATGTTCCCAGGCAGATAAATGGAGGGAGGGCATATGATATGAAAAATCTGGGGCAATCTTTAAACATGCCTTTCCCATTCACCCCTGAATTTCCAAATATAGCACATCTCCGGACAACATCTGTGATTTTCATTTTAAATATAACTTGTTCCTAAGATATAAATCCAAACAGGAAGCATTAACTAAGACACACAAGAAAGCCATCACTGTTTAGATAAGGGCAGTCAAAGGCAAAAACAAAACAGGAAAAGAAAAAGGGAGGGGGAACTGGATACCATGAAAACACTGCAGGAAATAACTTGTTTCTTTTTACTGAGAACACAGGACTATAGGAGATGACAGACTGCAGATTCAATTAATATTCAGAGATTTAAGATACTAGGTATTCCACTGTAGTTTCTAAAATCCACATTTATAGATTTGTGTGGATACTAATGCATGTGTGTACTAAGTGCTGTCAAATCACTTCTGACTTATGTTGACACTATAAATTAATGACCTCTAAAACATCCTATCTTTAACAGCCGTGCTCAGGTCTTGCAACCTGAATGTCACTTCCCTAAACGAGTCAATAATATAACATTGAAAATGCATAAGAAACAATCAGTAAACCAAAGAAACTTAGTAAAAATAGCTAGATGCACAAATGCCAGAAATTTCTTTGGCAATATTTTGAAATTTTAAATAATCTAGCTGCAGTAGTTATGTATTAGAAAGGAAGCTCTACAGCAGTGGTCCCCAACCCTTTTATCACCGTGGACCACTCAACGCTTGACAATTTTACTGAGGCCCGGTGTGGGGGGGGGGTAGTTTACTCCTCTGCTCTCAACCACTGCCCTAACGCTCTCTGATCGCTATGGTAATGTTTAAACATCCCTTCAAAATAAGATACAGACATGCCACACAATGAACATAAGGAACATTTTATTTTCATGGACATTTTAACTCATGACAATGTCAAATCAATGGGAACCCTGAGCTTGTTTCTCTGCAACGAGATAGTCCCATCTGGGAGTGATGGGAGACAATGACACCTGAGGTGTTGTTGTAAAGGGCTGGGGGGGGGATGAAGTAAAGGGCCGGGGGGGGGGGAGGCATCCTTTGCGGCCCACCTCCAATTAGTCGACGGACCACATGTGGTCCGCAGCCCACAGGTTGGGGATCGCTATTCTACAGGAAACATATGATAAAAGTCAAATGGGAAATCTATTTTAAATGGATGAGATAGACAGAATTAATTTTCAATACTACAAGAAATTTTTTAGGAATATCTTAGTTAGCAATCCATGCCACTCATTCAAGTAAACTGCAATACACTCTTATTTTAGTTGATCTCAATTACCCCTTAGGGCCACCCTTTAGGCCAGTGGTCCCCAACCTGCGGGCCACGGCCCGGTGCCGGGCTGCGAAGGCCATGGCGCCGGGCCGCGACTCCCTCTCCCCGCCCCCCCCGCAGTAAAAAACTTCCCAGGCCGCAAGCTTGCGGCCTGGGAAGCTTCTTACTGCGGGAGGGCGGGGAGAGGGAATCAGGGCCACACTGCGTACTGCGCATGCGCGGCCGGGCCGCGCATGTACACATGCACCACGCGTGGCCGAATCGCACATGTGTGGCACTTTTGCGCATACGCGGGCGGGGCAGTTGCCCTGCCGGTCCCCAGCCTCAGAAAGGTTGGGGACCACTGCTTTAGGCCACCTCATGAGAAGGGAGGACTCCCTGGAAAAGAGCCTAAAGCTGTGAGCAATTGAGGACAAAAGAAGAAGGGGACGACAGAGAATGAGATGGCTGGATGGAGTCGGTGCGAGCTTAAATGGGCTTTGGGGAATGGTATAGGACAGGAAGGACTGGAGGATCATTGTCCATGGGGTCGCAATGGGTCGGACATGACTTTGCAACTAACAACAATACTCCTTAGAGAAGCGGTTCTCAACCCCTCTAAAGCCGCGACCCCAACTGTGGGGGTGGCAGGAGCGGTGCACAACAATCTGGAGGCAGCCAGTGACAAGGCTCCACCACCCACCTGCCATTGCTGGGTGGGGTGGGGGGCGCCAAAGGGTCCTGCAGCCATCCATTCGCTCCAGCAGAGACTGGATCGGGCTGCCTTTGCCAGGTCTCTGGCTGGGCTTCAGTCACATGATAGGGAGTGGATGCCAAAGGAAACTCCAAGGCAGGAAAGAGGCAAAGTGGGGGGCGGGGGGGGCTGAGCTCACCCGGATCCGCCTGCTCAGTTCAAAAGCCACCTTTGGAGGCAGGTAGGTGCTTTGTGCCCATCAAGCCCATCGCTTCATGCCCATCAAGCCTCCTGTTGCTCTTGTCGCAAGGCTGACAGATCTCCAGCTGGGAGATTCTTTTCTCCTCCTTCCCCTGATAGGGTGGATGATGATAATAATGCATGATCCCGGGTGGATTCGAGCCAATGTGTGGAAAAAGGAAATGGGGGCGTGTTTACAGTAGAGGTATTTAATCCACGCAGGCGCACATCTGGAGGCGGAGTGAAGGCGGCCAGTGCCATGACTCCACTGTCGCCGCCGGCCTGCTATCACTGCCTGCTACCACTGCCAGATATCATTGCCACCCGCCACCGCCTGGCGACCCCCGCTAAAGGGGTCAGGAAACCCCAAATAGGGTAGCAACCCCTAGGTCGAGAACCACTGCATTAGGACAAAGACTACTCTTTACATGAAAGATATGTTCAGAGTTCTACTGATTTTTCTTTTTAGGAGAACAGCTGAAATATCTGATTAGGAGATGCTTAATCCTTTCCCCACAAGGTGCTTTTTCTCCATTCAAAATTGCCCAGCGCAATTTTTCTCAGGAATTTTGTTTCCTTCTTTGAAAGCTGAAAACCAAACTGTGGAGAGCAATATTGATCAGGAAAATGGCCTCCGGGAAAGGGTTATAAAATAATCCTCTCTAATCAGATTTGCAGTCTATACCGGCTCCTTTTTTCTCTCATACATACAAGGAAAACATCTACAATGGCAAATCTAGTGTGACACATTTTATAACAGCTGTAGAGAGCCAAGTTCAAATTAGCCACAACAAAACTGCTGAAAAGCTTCATTTGATAACAAAACCAAATCAATGTCAGATATTACATGTATTAGTAAATGTCCTTGATGCGTTTTGTAGGAATATCATTCTTATACAGTATATAGTATATGACTATATTCTAACTATATCTAATTAACTAGCTCTATCTAACTTAGTAGAAACTCTGTGTCCTCCAAGCTATTATTTAAAAAAGAAATATTTCAAAAACAAATTCATTAAATTCATGCCAAACAAATGACCTATTAGTTTCCGTGTGTAGTTGACAACAGAACCAACACGAAAATTTTGTAAAAAAAGATGCATTCCTGGAGCATAATTTTTTTAAAACCCAAACACTTTTTCTGCAAGCATTGTTAAGAGTTAAAACCACCATCAGGAATCCCCTTCAAATGAATCCAAGCAAAACCCCAGCAAGTGACCTGGTTGTGATCACTCACAATTCTAATCAGTTTTCTGCCTATGGAATGAAGCCATTCTTAAATCCAGCTGTCCTGGATTTCCTCAAAAGCAAAGTGAAACTATTTTCTTTGGTAAACTACTATAAAAATTAAATGATTCAAAAGCATTTCTAGAGAATAACGATTAAGGAATGAAATGTAGAGAATCAGCAGGTTACCTACAACAAATTGTGCAGGGATCTCATTTTTGCCTCCCCTCCATTTCTTCTTTCCCTTCTCTGAAAGTACCCATGATCTCTCCCTTTTTCCTGGTTCCTTCTCTCCTTTCCACACAACTACCTTTATCTCCCCCTGTCTTTCCCTCCTTCTCTTCCTCTTGTAGTTTCTGTAACACACAAGGATTTGTGGGGGGCACCTTAGTTTCCCTTGTATTGCCTCCCAACATTATTTCCATTATTTAGCCATGCTGAAAATTATATATACTGATAAACAATTAACGCTAGCATCTGATCAGAAACACTTAATATTGTAGTGATACTGTAAAACAGAGCTGATCGTCATGGCACCTAGAAGTTTCACTGTGGTGTCTGGTATTCATAGCAATGATTTTATTGTAGGGTTTGTTTATTTCACATAAAAGTGAGATGTTACATGGCATAAAAAACCATGTTTATTACATTTATTTTATTGATTGATTTCCCACTGCTCTCAGCAGGTTACAAATTAAAATCCATCAGACTACAATAAAACAAGGCCTTTACAGTAATAGAGACTACAAAGTATAAAATATAAAATGGCAGCAAATATACGACCAGTTAAATTCCCCTCCTTCCAATTAATCCCCCACTCAAACAAACCCAGCCCACTTCTGACCCATGCAATGGGTGGATAGTTAGATCAGGGGTAGTCAACCTGTGGTCCTCCAAATGTCCATGGACTACAATTCCCATGGACCCCGGCCAGTGTTTGTTGGCAGGGGCTCATGAGAATTGTAATCCATGGACATCTGGAGGACCCCAGGTTGACTACCCCTGGGTTAGATGACAAGATGCCTAGAATGGTAAAGACAGAAGGCCCATAGTGATGGAGTAGAGGTTGAACTTTTCACTTTTGTTATGCTATGAAATGCTGAAATTCCCATTCAATGTGCCCATTCAATGGTTAAAGGTCTCTGTAACTTAGCTTCTGGAACTGTGTCTTAATCAGAAGGCCTTGTGAGGAGGATGTACTTGACCATCTCTTGAAATGCTGCCAAATAGTGCCAGTGTTGATGTACCAGGCTGGCCTGTTTCCAAGGCCACTAGAATTGTTGATACTAAACCACTGGAGTCAGGTGAAGGGCTGGGATGAACGGAAAATTGCCATTTTGGGCCTTTCCAGTGACTTTGCAAAATGGCAAGGGGTGGTCCAGGGGGATGTGCAAAGGAAGGAGACCTAAGGTTATTGGTTTGACTTGTAAGGTTATTGGTTTGACCTTTACCCACCTCCAATGAGAAGTTATATAATTTCATGTATCTCTATTGTTCGACACACAGGCTCTTTCGGGACCAGCCTACCTGTGTCATTTTGTTCATCTGCAATTCAATAAAATCATAAAAGGTTTTTCCAGTCTAGTGGTCATTCTATTTGGATACTGCACACTAGGCAAACGAACGATCTTAAAAGGCCCAGACCAGGCCCTGGGCCATCAATAGCTCTTTCCAGATCTCCCAACCCTAGCCTTGACCAAATGCCTGGTGGAAGAGCTCCATCTTGCAGGCCCTGTGGAAATGTGATAGCTCCGACAGGGCCCTCAGGTCATCCAGGAGCTCATACCACCAGATAGAAGCCAGACCCAAAAAGGCCCTGACCGAGGCCAGGTGCACTACATGTGGGCCAGGGACCACCTGTCTACTTGTCCCCACAGAGTCAGGGCCCTGCAGGGAACATAGGGAGATAAACGGGTCCTGCAGGGATGTTAGGCCCAGAACACAGATGGCATTAAAGGTTAAAACCAGAACCTTGAACTTGATCAGGAACATCACTGGTAACCAATGCAGCTGCTTCAGCATTGGCGGAATATGGGCATCAAAGATGTTCCCATGAGGGCCCTAGCAGCCGCATTTTGCACCAGCCGTAACTTCTGGTTCAAGGCCAAGAAAAGGCCAATGTAGAGTGAGTTACAGAAGTTGAGTGTGGAGGTGTCCGTCACATAGATCACTGTGGCCAGGTGTTCTGGAGACAGATAGGGCACTAGTAGCCACACTTGGTGAAGGTGAAAAAACACCAGTTGGGCTACTCTATTGACCTGCACCTCCATTGTCATTGCTTGTTTATATGTTTACTATGAATCATTCAGTGGCAGTGGGTGAACTCCTTTCTTAGCCAGTTGTTTTTTTTAATTGTCTCTAGTATTCAGTTAAATAGATCTCTTAAAATAATAATAGAATCATCAGAAATAGGGGAGAAATTTGAGCTTTTTGCTGTAGCTATGACAACTACAGCTACCTATACTTAGTTATATACAACATTGTTTTATAAAACCCCAATTATTATTTATTATTCAATGTATAGCCTGCCTTATTCGAAAGCTCAAGGCAGTTTACATAAAAGCATACCCCATTAAACCCCTTCCCTAAAAACAACTCCAATCAAAGCATCACGATAGAGAAGTCCCCCCCCCCCAAGTCAACCACCAGAGGGGTATGCTTGATGATACAGTAGCCTGAGGGGGCCAAGTGAAGCCAACGAAGCTAGAATTAGGTTGTCGCCTAGCAGTAATTAGAAAATGTGGTATTTATCATGAAAAACTCTGAAGATCGAAAAATGAGCCTGGCTCCTAATTTCCTGGGATGGCTCCTAGAGCCAATGAAAATTTCTTACAGCTTGTTCTTCAGCTGTAAGAACGTAGCATGGCTGACCACTGAAAGTCTATTAACTATTCATATGATATGACATAAACGCAAAGCATTGTTCCTCCCATTTGTTTTACAGCTTTAATTTTACTAAGGAGCTGTCCAGCAGCTGAATAAGTACGGCTGCAAATCTTGTTGAACTCAATTCCCAGGAGGCAAACTCCATTAAAAACAGCAGGACGTAAACATAGCTTGGACTGCATTAAAAAGTCCTGTTCTCATCAGGCCAATTTTGGTGAATTTTCTTCTCTTAAAAAAATGACTTTGTTTTTTCTGCAATCCTTTATCTTTGGGAAGTCACATTTCATTGCTTGGCTGATCGGCGATCAAGTATGAAGTTTAATGCTGGAGAAGAAAAGCTGACAGCCCGTGAGGTAGGTTCCCTCCCTGTTGCCAAATGCATTGTGTCCAAAATCCACCATGAGGAAAGGTACACTGCAAGCTCCCCACTAGGAAACCAATTCTCAGGTCCATGGATCACAATTCAGAGAGGGACCACAGCACATGGAGCCATTACTCCTCCCCCTGCACTGTTTTCCCAACCAGAAACCTATGCATCCCCCATCAGTGTACCCACACTAACCCCCCCACAGCAAATAATACTTCAAGAAACCTTTTCGTTTAGGAAAATGATGTGGGGGAGAAATTAAAAATCCCCGCCCTGAATGCCATGGCCCTGATCCAAATAAGCCAGCATTTCTCAACTTTTTTACCACTTAGAAACCCTTAAAATATTGTTCAGGCCTCGAGAAACTCCAGAAGTGACATGGCTGCACAGAATATGGTTGGAAGCATAGTTGTGTACTTGCCCTCCCCAGGCCCATCATTGGCCAGTTCGTGGGTTTGACATGACCATAAAATAGTCATATCACCCAGTAAATGTTTAACCAAAAATATGTAAAATTCATTAACTCAGACCCATTAGGGAAACCCTTCCAGGGCCATCAAGGAACCTCCTTTCCCATGGCCATTTTTGCATCCTTGCATCAGTGAACATATGTGGATGAGGTAGACCCTGTCATTATCATCCTTTTATTTGTGATTCTTTACAGATTTTCCACATATTAATCACAAAAGCAGAAAATGCTGGCCATCCACAAATTATTGATGGGGATTCTAAGTTGACTTGGAATGTAGAAAAATATTAGGAAGGAAGAGAAACCTGGTAACAGTGTGAGGCTGGTAGCTTAACTACATGTTTTGAAACTCTTGTGTCACGTCCAGGTCTGTCATGAGGACTTTCAAACTGACATGCTTTTGCACATGCATCGGTCCCAGGCATGCAGGGGAAGTGCTCATTTCAGGATTTCTTAACTAGGGTTTTGTGAAACGCTAGGGTTTTTCACTCACTCACAATAAAAACTCTATGGGAAAAATGCCACAGAACAGGCCTTGATAAATGTTACTGAGAGGTAAGAGAAGCCAGGCTCATTTTTCAGCCAACAACAAAAGAGGGGGAATTAATTCAATCCAAAATATTCCAATTTTGGCAAGAGATTAAAGCTACAACAAAATAAAAAAAACTTATTAAATAGCATGGACATATGTAGAACTTACAACATTAGTTGTCTGAATATCAGACTGTACAATTCATAAGCATTCCTAGTAGATGAGTATATCCTATGAACCACATGGAGCCAGACTTGTTTTGGCCTCTACAGCTTTTCTCAATGGTCAGAAATACATTAAATATAAAGAACACACATACAGATGGCATTATATATGTTTCACAACTAAGTGCTGTTCTCTGATAATTTAAAAAAGGGGGAAACTTAAAAATATTATAGTTGCAATTGGCATTAAACTAAAATTTTATTACATTTTAACCTTTTATACCAACTAGAATTTTGTATGAATGAAGAATTATTTCACCTCCTTTGCTGAGTGGTTAGGCAAAGAATTTTTATATGGGTTCCTCCACATGATGCCTATACTCATACAAATAACACAATCTAAAAAATCAGTTATTCTTAAGATGCTAACAACCATCAAAATCTAGAAATCTTAGGATTCATAAACAAATCTGGTATGAAAGTTCCACTAGCACTGAATGCGTGTAACATCAACAAGAACAGCATATTTGTCCAGCTGTATTAGCTATATGATGCAATGCCTCCCTTTACAATCCTCCTCCACAAGGTTGAAGAAAGTAGGGGGGAGCAAAAAGAAATGCTGAAAGTTCAGCATTACTAGATATCAAACAGTAGGCTCTCAAGATTTATAAGAAGAAGAGTTAGTTCTTGTATGACACTTTTATCTACCCTAAGGAGTCTCCAAGCGGCTTACAATCGCCTTCCCTTTCCTCTCCCTACAACAGACACCCTGTGAGGGAGGTGAGACTGGGAGAGCCCTGATAATACTGCTTGGTCAGAACAGCTCTATCAGTGCTCTGGCAAACCAAGGTCACCTAGCTGGCTGCATGTGGGGGAAGTGGGGAATCAAACTTGGCCTGCCAAATTAGATGTTGGTGCTCCTAACCATTACACCAAGCTGGCTCTCATACCATATCATGTTGAAACAAAGGACATCAGGTATTTAGTCTTATATAACAATCTGATTTAAACAAAGCACATCCAATCCACTTCTTCATTCAGTCCCATGAGTCTCATTGTCTGAAGATGATGAATCCAGAAGGTCGGAGTTTATGCAGGGTTGGAGAAGACTGTACATACTCCACAACTCAGAACTGCAGTTATTTCTCAGTATCACCTAAAGTGGAACCTGAATTTTCTTTTATCTGATACAGCTATTATGTTCACCAATTCTGATTTTACAGGTCAGGTGGTCATTCCTCTATACATTAGATTGCATGGACATAAAATAGCATATATTATTTTATAGAGTTGCAATTGCTAAAGTTCTGGTTTTAGAGGAATTTAGAAAAAAAAATTCCTGGTCAACTGCAGAAGGGCTTCCTGCACAATAACCACACAGAAAAAAATGTTTTATTGATATACTCCCACTAACACACCTGTTTCCCTTCAGCTCAGGAAATCTACTTTTCATTAGCAAGTCCTTAAGGTTTTTGCCCAAACTGGTCTATTATATGTCAAAGAAATTATCATCCTGTCAGTAACGTATTCTTTAACTCTCGGAGTAAGTAAAATTGCCCTTGGTGTATTAAAAGCTCCATTGAAAGCTCTTTTTGCTATTTTTGAGGAATAACCCCTATCTGCGAGCTGATCCATTTAAATCTCAGCTTGCCTGCAAAAGTAAGAATCTACTTTTCCTCCTTAATCTTAATTATTGGGAATATAGCAAATTTCTCTTTAAGTGAGCTGGATGGAAACTGTGTCCTGCTAGAGATGAATTGGCATCTGTGGGCTTTCTGTAAACATCCGTATATAATGTACTGCCAACCCTTCTGATTACCAAACCATAAAATGCACTTCAGGTTTATCATAGAACATTTTCTGTCTTCAAGTTTGTTTTTTTCATATCCATATTTTCTACCTCTCACTACCATAACACCTAATTCCTAACCTCTTCAAATTTCTTGTAATTTTATTATGGCTATGACAAAAACATTGTATATAAGTAAATATGGGGAAACCTGATTATCATCATAGTAAAGGTAAAGGTATCCCCTGTGCAAGCACCGAGTCATGTCTGACCCTTGGGGTGACGCCCTCCAGCGTTTTCTTGGCAGACTCAATACAGGGTGGTTTGCCAGTGCCTTCCCCAGTCATCACCGTTTACCCCCCAGCAAGCTGGGTACTCATTTTGCCGACCTCGGAAGGATGGAAGGCTGAGTCAACCTTGAGCCGGCTGCTGGGATTGAACTCCCAACCTCATGGGCAGACAGATTCAGACAGCATATCGCTGCCTTACCACTCTGCGCCACAAGAGGCTCTGATTATCATCATACATTAATGTTAATCTCTAACCATAAGCCAATTCTCAATTTTTCATAATTCCATTATTGTTCTTAAATAGCTCCATTTAATAAACTATTGGAGCCAGTACAGAAAACAACTAGAGGCAAAATGGGTTCAACTCACACAAATATAAAGCTAGGTTTAGATAGACAAACACTTCATGAGCATTTACTTTTAAGTCACAGAACATGTTCCATTGAGAACTGCTGAGATATGCTACAATAAAATAATTGCAGAAAATACTAGGTGCAACAATGACATTTCTAGGCAACATGGTGACCTGGTGCAGATTTCAAAGCTGAAAGTGTAGTAAGTGAGAAATAGGCTTTCTCCTCCCCCGCCCCCAATACACATACAAACGCAACCAAACCACAACACTAAACAGAAATGTCACTGTAAAGCTTAATAATAGGCCTGACAGAAAATTCTGCTGATTTAATGGCCCATGATTTTGCTTTGCAGTCTGTACAGCTGTTGGGATAGTAATTTGGTTCTCATTTTTCACCTTCCCCTCAAAACAGCACCAGAAGAAAAAATCCCATAGGGTTGCAAAGGTGGGGTTTGGAGATTTGAGAAGCCCAAGCCTGCGTTGATATAGGCTGAAACTAAGCTTGGACATAGATGGTAAGCAGTCAACCCTTGCTCATCAGTTTTTAGACCCACCAGAGGCACATCTACAGTTGAGGTTTTGAGTAGTTCCTCAGCATAATCTGGCATTGTGTATAATTTCTTAGTGTAAGCTGGTAGTTGTTTGCCATTGGCTTTTCCCACTCAGCTCTAAACTTCTTTAAAAAAAGTTAAGGAAAATTCCAGTGTGTATCCTCATCTGGGGGAAAGTATCCCCTCTTCCCAGATGTCTCTTAGGATACTGTTTAACCTGGTCATCCTCCCCATTTCCATTTTAAGTCTAAGGCATTTATACATTTAGAGAATAGATACTGATAGTCCTCATGTTTAAAGAACCTTTTGGATACATCTGGTAGTTCCATCTATTCAATAATTTCCTCATCAGACAAAAATCACCATCCTCCTTCACAAAGGATTCACCTGCGGTGGATGGAGAATATTCACAGCTTGGACTCCAGCATGGGTGTTTGTCGGCCATGATGTCCTCTGTGCACCATCCTTCTTCCTGTCTGATTATAGAAAGAGCTGCCTACGGTGACTGCGTTCCTCCATTTCTCTCACCCTTTGGGACCTCACTACCTCAGAAATACATTGGATTAATTCCTTAGCAATTAAAGTTTTCCCATGGGGCCCTACTGTACTCAGCTGGTCTTTGTCCATGGTCTCCTTGCGAGCAAGTAGGTAGCAGCAGTGGAGCCTTAGGTGCACTGTCCTTCAAAATGGCCACTGCATGATTTTTCCTTGGATTTTTCCCGCACATCGCTCTTCTTATGCTTCTTGGTGCTCTTGCACTAGGCTCATTGTCAGCTGGGTTTGAGATGGCGTCCAGCATGTAAGGCTCCTGATTGTTGGCTTCATGGGTGACTCCAGCTATCCTCTGGATAACAGATCTTCCACCATCTCAGCACTTGCGGCTCGTCTCCAAAGTGCTGTTAGGGTGTGAGTAGGCTTTTAACAGCTTTCATGCCCAGAGTAGAAAGAAAAGGCAAAAACTGAAGGGATTTTTTTGTTTGTTTATTTTAAGTAAGCAGATTGGGGAGAAGGGGTAGAGGAGAAATATTAGAGTGAAAAGGTAAAGATAAGAAAAGTTGCTGTTTTTAATCTCGCTACTCTCCCTCCAAGGCAAAAACCGAACTGAGGAAGCCAGGTGATCGCCACCTGGTGGCTGGAAGAACTTGAAGTTCCCGATTCACTTGGTTCACTGATGGAAATTCACCCAGCAAGATGTCCTCACTCCATGGCGAGAACTTTTCCTTTTAAGAGACTGGACTTGGAAGTCCGCCATCGGA
The DNA here is from genome assembly GCF_049243985.1 of Paroedura picta. Classification (NCBI taxonomy): domain Eukaryota; kingdom Metazoa; phylum Chordata; class Lepidosauria; order Squamata; family Gekkonidae; genus Paroedura; species Paroedura picta. The sequence goes on from NC_135373.1 coordinate 35,643,096, forward strand.
GGCTCAATTTGACTCTGTCAGAATGATCAAAGGAATGTCTTCTCTTCTTAGAGATTTTTTTACTGATGGGGCCTGTCACAGGGTCACACCCATTTCTTATAATGCGGCAAAAATCATTAAATATATGTGATACTCACTGCTTTTATGGGATGGTAGACTACATAACAGCTGAAGCTGCCCTACACTTTAAAGTAGCTCTCATATTTCATGCCATTGTGACTGCTTTGTAAAACTAGTTTTAAAAATCCACCTCTGATATGTCAGGTTTAGCCAGATTACAGATTCCATCCTGTTTACATGCAAGGACTGTCTACAACTACAGGGTTGACTACAGGAAGAGTGATCTCAACAGTGAATCTCAGCTCTGTTTGCAAAAGTAAGAATATTCAAGAGCGGTAAATAAAATTATGCCATGTTTCTCACAAACACACACACAGAATCTGCTGCCACCAAACTTCATCCTAATTACAAGTGATCCAAACAGAAGAGAAACCATCTTGATCCTACAGAAAGGCTGTGAAAGGATGGCAGTGAGAAGTGTAAAGAGTTTCAGCATGGAAAGTGCATTTCAGTGAGCATTTTTCCACTACAGACTGAGGAGCACTTAATCACATTCTTATGCATAAAGGAATCATGCTACAATCCTACATGTAATATTATATATCTGTAAACATTATATAGCATTATACACACCACCTTGACATGAGACATTTACCATTTCTTGCCAAGCAATGATTTCTACATAGGGTATAGTAAGAGGTGAAGCAAGCTTTTTTTTCTAGAAATAGAATCCAGAAGTATAACATACTACTCTTGTAAACAGGAAAGAAGGATTTCTGCTGAAAATCAATGCAAGAAAATTATTTTCTGCCTCTATAAAAAGGTTAGATAGCAAAATAGAGGGTGATTTGTAATGCATTAGTATGGGTCACCAGGATAACCAAGAATAAAGCAAACTTTCTCTATAGTGATTTCCCTTAAGCAGAAGAAGCATAATTTGTCAGACTTGAACATGCCACATTAATGGTTGTAACATTTGTAAGGATGAATTACTCATCGAAAAATATTTAACTAGATCCCTTAAAACAAAAGAGAAGCCAAGAATAGCAGTCAACACAGAATTCAAGTCCTCACAAAGAGTGGGCAATGAGGAAATCCAAAATGATAGTAATTAAATAAATCAAAGCACCACTTTTGAATATTATTTTGAGTACAAATCAAGCAACTTGAATACCAGTAATCCCTACAGTTTACAAATCATCAGCCTCAGTTTAGAGTAATCTATTATAAGCCTACTCATAGGGGTGTTTCCCTAGAGTTGATGTTTTATCAGCACTTGCATCAAGAGGCTGACGTTCTGTGGCTTGCATTTAACATGACCACATTTCCATGAAGGTTCCACCCCTCCCAAGGTGATATGAACAAATCATGTAAGAATATGAATTAGCCATCGTGCAAGAATTCCTAAAACCACTCAGCGTTTCACTGTAAAAGACTGTCCTTCTTTCTTACAAGAACATTCACTTATAGTTGTGTAACAGAATGCTTCCCTAAGGACCCAGCAGCAAAATCTGACAGCATAGATTCTATTTAAAAATTAGGGAAGTACTGTCAATCTTAGGAGGTGCCCACATACAAGTGCATTGGAGGGGAAACACAAAATGAAGACTGCAGACCACAAAACAGCCCATAATTTGCTTCAGTTTCTTTATAACTGTGACTGTCTCTGGGCTTCCCTCATCACTTTTTCCCTTGGACACAGAACATGTTGCCAGAAGCTGGATGCTATTTCCCAAAAACGTATGGTCCTACTTTTTTTTTAAGTAACTGGTCTGTAGAGACTACTTTAAAACAGTGGTCCCCAACCTTTTTAGCACCGGGGACCGGTTAATGCTTGACAATTTTACTGAGGCCGGGGGGGGGGGGGGGAGTCTTTTGCCAAGGGATGTCGCTGCTGCTGCCTGAGCCCCTGCTCAACTTGCTTTCCCGCCGGCACCCCTGACTTCCCACTGCCCGCTGGGGGGTGCTGCCAGCAGCATCTGCGCAGTGCCACGCCAAGGGGGAGCCCCAGCCATGGCAGCTGCCAGAGAGCACCAAAGGTGATCCGGCAGCAGAGTGACAGGGCAGCCCCCAACGCAACAGCTGGGGAGTACGATGAGGAGGAGCCGTGGCCCGGTACCGACTGATCCGTGGACCGGTACTGGTCCCCAGACCGGGGTTTAGGGACAGCTGCTTTAAAACACATATACATGAACTATTTGAGATGGAAGGGCAGCTCACTGGTACAGATGTGCAAGCATAGAAGTCCCATACTGAATCCCTTATTAACTTCCATTTTAAAAAATTCCAAAACAGGGCTGGGAAAGAAGTGTCATTGCCAATTGGGTTGTATAGTATTGATCTACATGGGAAAATGGCCTGAGTTATAAATGATTGCTTTCTATGCCCAGCAATCAGTTCCACTGTCTCAGTTGATGAACCAATGCAAGAGGATGGCTTATAACACTGCACTAGGGCAGAAAGCTCTGCTTCTAATCCACTTGAATCAATGGCACACTTTCAAGAAGTATGTTTAAGATGGGAGTGCCAGATACAAGAATATGACTCTGACTTTACTTGGCACAATCACTGAGAACAAAGTAGTACAAGAGAGAATTACACACAGCAAGAAGTCTGTAAATGAAATGTTTAACATCTGAAATACATTTCTTTTCCAAGTCATACTTTCAAGTTTATTTTGCTAGAATTGTAGTAGAATCATAGAATCATATAATAATAGAGTTGGAAAGTATCTCATGGGTCACCTAGTCCAACCCTCTGCACTATGCAGGACACTCACAATAACTTCCATAATTTGAGAGCCATCTGCACTACAAAGCATACACCCAGACCCAAATTAAATTTCCCATGGAAGGTGCTTCAAATGGCAGAACAAAACATTCCCAAAGAGCAATACTTCAAGAAGACCTAGAAGAATGGCATGATTAACAAATCGGGGAGGGGGGTTACAACAGATAAGCAAAACTGGCAGAAATTACATCTCCCCTTACATCAGGGGAAAATTTAGTCTGAATACAATCCAATAATATCACAACACTTCTGGAAGTTTAAAATTTAAACACGATATTTTAAAGAATTGAACTGTGAGTGTATATCTTTTGATTAAGGCTTTTTCCAAATATTTTCTGATACACTTTCAATATTTTATTTTAGAAAACAAGCGCTGTTTTTTGTACCCTACTTTACGCTAATCAGTCTCAAAAGTGGCTTACAATTGCCTACTCTTCCTCTTCCTACAACAGACACCCTGTGAGGTAGATGAGGTGGAGAGAACTCAGAGAACTGTGACAAGTCCAAGATCACCCAGCTGGCTTCATGTGGAGGAGTGGGGAATCAAACTCTATTCTCCAAATTAAGGCTGATTAAGGCTGCTGCTCTTAATCACTACACCAAGCTGGCTCTCTTTATTGTATTTGTGGAGTTTTAAGCTATTTTGAATAACTTTTGATATTATTTTATTTATTTATTAGATTAGATTTATTACCCGCCACTCTCTTGAAACGTCTCACAGCGGGTTACAGGATAAAAAACCCATATCACATAAAACATTAAAACATGAACATTAATAAAACATTAATATAGAAAATCATGTTGCTCTGAACTACTTCTTCACTCTCCTTTGCTAGGCTAATAATGATTCTACTTCCACCTTCTCTAAAACCTCCTGCCTTGTTTACTCTTGTACTGGTTCTGCACACGTCAGCCATCATTAACCAGAGAAATTTCTGCATGCTTCTGCCCCATATCCCAGGAAAGTGGGAAATTTATGCAAAATGGTATAATTTCATCATTACCATGGGCCTGGGGATGGAAGGGGGGGCAGCATGGCACAGTCCATTTTCATCAGATCTTGGAAGCTAAACAAAGACAGTACTTTAATGGGAAACCACTGAGGAACACTCTGGAGAGGAAGGCACTGACACACCACCTCTGCTTCTCACTTGACTTGAAAGCCCCTTGCTAAGTCACCATAAGTTAGTTGCAACTTTAAGATATGCAGAGAGAGAGAGAGGGAGAGAGATGGGCCCAAGGTAAAAACAATTTTATTTAATACACAACATACCTTGCCCATGGTGATAAAACTATGGAGCTGCAGTTGTTCTGTGTACAAGGCTGTATGGGGCATATCAGGTGAATGGGGCATATCACTGTTAAGTGTTAGTCCAAATTTCTTACAAGCAGAAAACTCAGGACAAAGAGAGGTTCAACCACTACCCTCCTGCAGAACTAGAGTAAAACTTGAAGGGAACTTTTAACAAAATATTTATGACTCTGGAGAACTGAATTGCATGCACATGTTTAGCATCATAACTCTAACTGGATAACAAGGGCTGGCCAAGGTTCAATAATACTACAGTGAGAAAGTTCTCCATACTCAGAGGTACTTTAGTAATTAAAAAGCATGTCTGAGATAATGCATAGGGGGGTAAGATGGTCATACCATGCTTTTGGTTAATAGAAATTGTGAATATGGTCCTCTAGGGTCTGCAGAGTGAGTATCACTAGACTCCCAACTAGTGAGCGTCAATGCCCAAAATATATAAAGTAACTCTCACTGAAATATTTGATGATGATTCCAGTCAGAAAAGTGACAGTTCTAAGACAGATCCAACTAATGAATCCCTTTACTGATACTTCTGGACTTTCCGACAGAGTTTTACGCTTTCCACAATGCAGATTCCATATTGGGTTGCGTAGCTATTGTCATGTATCCAAGCAAATCAGTATAACAATTGTTACAATATTACTGCTGTTACTGTTACCTGTTACCATGTGTTAATTGTATCCTTCCCTGTTTTCTGTAAACCACCCTGAGCCCTCAATATACCCAACTATTGTACAGTGAAAAAGAAAACCAGCAGTAAGCTTTCTTTCAGGATCTGTCATTACCGATGCTTTTATTGAAAAACCCATGACTGTAGAATAGTGCAAGAATGACCAACATACAGTATTTGCTGGCGTATAAGACTACTTTTCCCCCCTGAAAAACATGCCTCCAAGTGGGGGGGTCATCCTATACGCCGGGTGCACTTCAGTTGGGATAGACATAGCTGCCCATAGTGGCCCATAGTACTACAATGTAATGCAACAAACTCTATATTTTGAGTGGAAATATTGAGGGGTCGTCTTATACGCCGGCAAATACGGTATGTATTCTGTGAATTTGATATCCTTACCATTTGTTCTCCCTAATATTTGAGAAAGGCCCCTGTGGGTGGAGCACTGTCCGGGACACATCCAGTGTCCGGACTGCACTTCCGCCCACACAGGCCAATCCGACTGCACCTGACCGGATTGGGCCAGCCCCTGGAGCGATGAGCCATGCAGCCAGCCTCGTGGCCAAACACTGCCTGGCCACCGAGGATGCCACTCCTCTGTATACATCGGCCCAGGCCTAGAGGCTCACCTGCCTCGCTCTTTGCCACCCGGCTGCCTTGCCCCAGCCACCAGCACGCTGCGCATCTCCAGCGCCATGTGCCAGCACGCCCACCTCCATCCGACTAGCCCCAGCCATGACTCAAGGCAGGACTGAAGCCTGCTCCTCCGTTGGGGCCCTCCACTACCGCCCGTTGTATTTCTGGATGCAGCGGGCTATTTTCCAACTATAAGAATAAGAGTTGGTTTTTATACGCGGCTTTTAACTACCCAAAGAAGACTTGAAGCAGCTTACAATCACCTTTCCCTTCCACTCCCCACAACAGACAGCCTTTGAGGATAGGTGGTACTGAGGGAGCTCTGACAAAAGTGTGAGAACAGCACTATCAGGGCTGTGACTGGCCTAAGATCACCCAACTGGCTGCATGTGGAAGAACGGGGAATCAATTTCAGCTCATCAGATTAGCAGCTGCCGCTCATAACCACTACACCAAGCTGGCTTCAATCAATGCACAAAAACAAATAAAAGTAAATCTACTTATTAGTCTATACTTCACAAATCATAATATAATTTGTCAGATTCAAGCAAGTATTCATTTTTATCTACTTTATTGTTGTAACGTTGGATTAAGCTGCAGAAATCACAATTTGGAAGCTAAAAGCAGTGCATTCTTTAAACAGAAAAGATAATCACATAAAAGGTCCAGCACATTACCAACACCACTTAACAATACTTCCAACAAGCACTGTTGTTTGTTGCAGGAAACAGTGATGACTTTCCAGTAGGCGGGATCAAAATGCTAACACCCAAATGTCACACTGCTTTCCCGATAATACTGAGCATCACTTGTCCTACTGAGTAGCAAGAACTATAGCAGCAAATCCTAAATAAAAGGATATTCATATGTGAATTAATATGTTTTCATATCAACGGTTCTAAACTTCACAAATCCCTTCTCATCCTAAATGCATCATCATGATTATACAGAATACAGCTCTAATCACCAACCTACCACAAACTTTTTAAATACTCCTGGCACTTTAAAGACAGTACAGTTCACGAGTGCAACTGGCCTATGAAGTCCAGAGAAGTAGCCGTGTGAGCCTGTCATAGAGGGGAAAAAACAAAAGTCTAGTGGTACTTTAAAGACATTTATTTCAGTGTATGTATTTATGAGACACAGCCCATTTTGACAGATATATATATATATATATATATATATATATATATATATATATATATATATATATATATATATATATATATATATATATATATATATATATATATATATATATATATATATATATATATATATATATATATATATATATATATATATATATATATATATATATATATATATATATATATATATATATATATATATATATATATATATATATACACACACACACACATACATAACTCTGGCTTTGTGTAGCATGACCAACCATTATCCTTTAGGTCAGGGGTGGCCGAAGTCTGGCTCTTCAGATGTCCACGGACTACCATTTCTATGAGCCCCTGTCCTGGCAGGGGATCATGAGAACTGTAGTCCAAGGACATCTGGAGAGCCATACTTTGAGCCACTCTAAGTGAAGTTTGTTGTTTGCTCAGAAAAGCCAACTTTTGGGCATATGACTACATGGATACATAGATGCTGGTGGTGACTGAGTAACACATGCTTCCCACATATAGTTCTCTCAAACAGGAATATGGTTTTGCTGGGTTTGAAGTGTGAAGAAGCAGCAACACCAAGTTAGGATATGACAGGTCAACAGTTGACCAGATTTCTCAGTGCTATCTGAATAGCCCAGACTAGCCCAATCGTGTCAGATCTTGGAAGCTAAGCAGGGTCAGCCCTGTTAGTATACTTGAGACGGGAGATCACCAAGGAAGTGCAAGGGTGCTAATCACAGGCAGGCAATGATAAACCACCTCTAAAGGTCTCCTGCCTTGAAAACCTTATGGGGTCACCAGAAATCAGCTGCAACTTGACAGGGGGGGAAATCATTAAAAGGAAAGTTGAGCTTAAACCAATAGAAGCCTTACAGTCTGTATAGAGTTTCAGCTTCTTATCGATGTTTTGCACTTTGGTACAGACAGAGCCATTATTGACTAAGGAAGAAAACTCTAATGATGCATCCTATGGCAGCCAAAGTATTGATCCTATTTAAGTAATAATTTGCTCCCTTTATCAGATATCATCCATTTCACTTTACTCTCATGAATGAAACAATAAAACATGTATATTCCTGTATATTTTGTACCTCTTCAAAAATTAATACAATTGACATCTGTGAAGAATATATATGATGCTTCGGCTCTCAAAGATATTGCTACAAAAGGTAGTCTACATGCAGCACACTGCTTCAACACATACAGCAGCTGGAATTCTCTTATTAACTCGGGATTACATCATTAAACAAAACTCTGACAGCCGGCACAACTGATAAAGCTGCCAGTGGAGTCAAGATAAAGAGGATATTTGCTAAAGCCATGAATAGTAGATTGCTAGGGGGAGAATTGTTTCTGCAAACCCTTCTCTCTCTTGAGCCTATATTTTACAACCTGGCATGATGCAGTACTTCATAAAGGCAGAAATATGTTATTTATTATATAAAGCTGTTATTACCAGTTTATACTTGAAGGTTGAGGTGCTCAGTGTATCAGCAATTCTATAAATATAATAAATTTATAGTTCCAAAGCTTTGTACATGCCATTTCTTATTAACAGGGACGAAAGTGAACCTGCAGAACATACAGAACTTGCTCAAATGCAAGACTACTTTTTCTGGAAATATGCCATTAAATAAAAGAGGGGATCATCTTACATTCACATACAAATTAGAGATATATCCAGTATTTCTTTTTGTATGTGTGTGTATCTTTGGAAGCAGGGGTCATCTTCTTTTTGAGTAAACACAGCATGTCTGGAGTACAACTGGAACAGAACTCATTAAAACACCTAAGTTTGCTGTGCATACTAGCCACTATATGGATATAATTAGACTGCTTCATCCAATTGCATCTCAGCACATCCATAACGGAATGATATATAGTTGAATAAGAAGTGTGTGTGTGTTTTTTTAAAGGGGGAAGTATGCAGACTTCGAAACTCAGTTAATTCTAGAGACTGAAGTGAAACATTATTCCTTTCAGAGGAGTGCAAGTAAATGGAAGCACAACATGGAAAAAAAGCTAAAGAAAATGTAGGTTATTTGTTGCCCCATGTATCACATCAGCTTCAAAGTTTCTATAAACACCATAGACTTATCTAAAGAAAGAGGCGCTCATCTCTTTTCCTGTTTATGTTAAAACCGGAACTATATACCTAATCTCACATACAACAATCAGCATTCCTCTGATGCTTTAAAAAAAAATTGTCACACAATGATTGTTATTGTAGAAATCATGTCTCTTAACTGCACCGTGTCATTTAGCAAAAATTAAGCCATGAAATATTTCTGGACCACATATAGGAAGATTTATATAAGCAAGGCATGCCGGGAAGAAACCAATCTAAGCCTGACCCGATTATCATTAACATCCACCGAGAGTATTTATAAATAACTCCATGTGTGTAAATCTTTAGTCTTTCAAGTCAACAACATAGGCAGCGGGCTACAGGAAGGGGGGTGCCTTTGGTCACAACAATGGCATTGGCTCCATCTCAAGAGCTGGCAACGCATCTCTTTTTACCTGAGCACCATTGTCCTCGCCCCCACCTCTCTATCCCCCGTCCGCTTACACAACAGCTGAGCCCCCCCACCACCACCACCACACCATTCAAGGGGTGGGCTGTCACCCCCCTATCCTTCTACCTCCCTCCATGCTCTCCCTCTCCCTCTCCTCCATGCACAAAATCTGTAATAGGTTAATATTAGGAGAAGCAATCCAGCTTCCAATTCAAGGTATGCATCCCCTCCCTAAAGCCTAGCAGGAGGGAAAGAGTCCCAAGGCTCAATGGACACCTGAGAGGATGTTCACCCGCCATCTCCCAATCTAATCTCCCATCCTACCCTAGCCCCCTCCTCCCCCCATTCCAGCTGGATCACCTTATGGGAGTCACAAATTTCCCATCCCATAATGCTCCACTTAGAATAAAGGGGAGGGGGGTGAAGATTAAAGAGCTCCGGGGCAGAGACACCCCCACACGCCCCCTCCTTTTTCTGCACCACACATCGCCTTGACGTATGCTCCGTTTGGCACAAGGCAAGAGACCCCCCCCCCCCCGCCAGCCCCAGAGACATGCCAGCCTGAAGCACGGCCAACCCCGGGCCAGAAAGCCACCCGGCCGTCCCACTCCGGGCAAACCATGGCCCCCTGCGCAGCCCGGCAGTCGGAACAGCAACATCTCCCTCCCGAGTCCCCGGCCAGCGGCGAGAGAGGGGGAACGACGGCGAGGGTGGCTCTTCTCTGCGCCGCCGCCGCCGCCGCTAGCTCGGCAGCCCACCCGCCCGTGCGAGCCATGGAGTCACCTCATGTCCCTCCCCGCTCACCTCGTTGGGCCGCCGCCGCCGCCGCCGCCGCGCCGAGGGAAGAAAGGGAGCCGCCGAAATAACAACCGACCGCTCGGAATCAATGGAGCCGCGGAGAGAATCCGGCCGTCGCCTCGCCGGCCCCCTGTCGCCCGCTCCCTTCACACAGGCGTGTGCGCGCGCATCCCCCTCCCCGACTGATGCTCCACGGTTGATAGTATTAGTGACGGTTGCCAGTGGCCGAGAGGCGGGGGGAGAGAAGGCCTCGGGTCTGACTCTTTCGCAAATCCCCCTCTCCCCCACCGCTGTTTTTTTTTTTCTCCCCAATCCGCCCGCCCCATAACATAGTAGTAAGTTTCTATTGGCCGATCATGGAGGAGGCGGGGCCGGGGCCGAACGGTTTAACCATTAGCGAAGCGGGGAAGGGAGAGGGGAGAGGAAAGAAGGGGCAAAAAGAGGCGGTTGGCGAGAGAGGGGGTGGCGCGCGCGCGGCACGCGCAAAGGAGGGAGGGGAGTTCGGAGGCAGCGGGGAAGGCGAGATTAAAAAAAAAAAAAAGAGGAGGGGGGGAACAACGACGAATAAACGCCCGTGCGCGCGCGCGAGAAAGACAGCGATAGGATGGCTTCGGGTTGAGGCGAGACCTTAAAACCCGCCATCTGGGTCAGGGAGGGGAGGGGAGGAGAAGCGACTTCCAGTAAATCATGTCAGGTTCAAGCCAAGGAACGGTTTTCTCCCCCAGCAATCAAGTTGAGCGGTGTGTGTCTCATAATTTCCTGTCACAGCACTTTTCTAAAGACAAAAATAATTTACATCTTAAGCACCGGGTTGCCACAAATAGATGGAGTTGCCCATTAAGTCGATCACACTGGCTACCTAGGTATATATTTACTGCATTTTTATTCAGCCCCTCCTCCAAGGAGCTCAAGACAGCACTTCCCTCCTAGAATCATAGAGATGGAAGGGGCCTCCAGGGTCATCTAGTCCAACCCCTGCAGAATGCAGGAAATCCACAACTACCTGTCCACCCACAGTGAACCCCCTCTATTTTTTCTTCACAACTATCCTGCAAGGTGGGGCTAAACTCAGAACACATGCCCACAGTCACCTAGAGCAGGGGTAGTCAACCTGTGGTCCTCCAGATGTTCATGGACTACAATTCCCATGAGCCCCTGCCAGAGGTTTGCTACCAGGGGCTCATGGGAATTGTAGTCCATGAACATCTGGAGGACCACAGATTGACTACCCCTGACCTAGAGAGCTTTGAAGGAAAGCTGGCTTTCTAACCTGGGTCTCCCAGATATCTCAGACACTATGTGTCTCAACATGTCACCTTTTCTTATTGTTTACCCCCAATAACTGGAATTCAGAGGCAAGCTGTCTTTGAACATAGAGGTTCTGCTTAGCTACCACAGCTAATGGAAGCCTTGGGCTGAATCGACATGTAGCTGGCTATGTTATTTAGCAACCATTTGTAAATGGGTTGTCTCATCCACACCAGCAAAAGACAAACGACTGCTATCACACAGTTATGCAATAAAATGTGGATGCAGACTTCCATGCATTTAGATAATCCCGCTTTTAAAGCTACCTAAACCAGCAGTGCCTGACCCGGACCGCCCAGGCTAGCCTGAGCTCATCAGATCTCAGAAGATAAGCAGAGTCAGATTTTGTTTGTGCTTGGATGGGAGACTACCAAGGAATCACTGTACAGAGACAGATGAATGGCAAACCACCTCTGTTAGTCTCCTGCCTTGAAATCCCTATGGTGTCATGATAGATTGGCTGAGGCTTGATGGCACTCTCCACCACCGAGTCAGCAGATTAGTGAATTCCACAATAAACTATTGGATGAACAAATATCTTTCATCTTTCCTGTCCATAATCTTAATTGGGTATCCCCAAGTGCTTCTAGATTAGGAAAGCAGAAGTGGAGAGGTGTCTATTCACTTCCTGGTTTAGTAATTTTATAAACTTCTGCAGTCTAAGCTACTGGCTATCATACTCCCTGATGACTGCAAGGAAAACACACATTCCAAGTTTCATAATTAGCCACTATGTGAAAAAAAGATCTCCCTTTTGCCTCATCTTGATCGTGAGGCCAACAGATTTCATTGGCTGATGTAACTGCTTACAAGCATAAGACACTGATAATTCTGTTCAAATTAGCACCATTCCTATTCCTTACATTTTAAAAAGAAACCACAGGGCCAGACTACATAACACACTCCCCATATAGAACTGCAGATCAGCAGGTGGGTAGGCAGGCAGCTCCAGCAGCATCCTTTCAGCATCAACACCATTTATAGGCTCCTCCCCCCCTTTTAAAGCATGCAGTGATTTCCACACAAACACTCTTAAGCACTGACATTTTTACCCACTGCTTGTAAACCTTTGCTCCAAGCGGCAGGCCACTCTTCCTTTAATGCTCATGTAAAAGTTAAATTCAGCTATTTCACTAGCAGGGGGGAAATTTTGCAGGTGCTAAAAGTACATCCCCAATTGTTACTGTGTTTTTCAATCCTAATAGCACCCTCCCTTGTTTATTTGGCTCAGTGCTAACTTTGTGCAATAGCTTTGTGAAATAGGTTACCATGATCCTAAAGTAGTAGTTAGAAGCCTCTATCTGTGGTTAGCCCTTATTCCCATTAGCCTTCTCCTGCTCCCACATCCCCCAACCCCCTCTCAGCCATTCATTCTCCTGCCTTCAACAGAAGCAAGTGTGGTTCCACAAACACCTACAGCTTAACCACGAGTTAGAGAGCAAGGAAGGGAGAGAAATCTTCTTCCACCTCTGTGCCACTGGGGCCAGCTTTCTTTCTCCAGACCTGGCCCTCTTCCAAACCCAATGGGTCACAGCTGCTAGTCTAGTCAATAACGCTAATTTCCGAGGGGAGGAATTGCTCCCAAAGCAGTGGAGCTACCTTGCGGGAAAGGGAGCAGTAAATCACTGGAAATGTAGTTAATTTGACAGGTGAATGCTACATGACGTTACTTAAAAGGGAGAGCAAAGATTAGAAAGATAGTTTGCACATTTGTATAACAACAGAATAACAACCTTTCTTTTAAAATCAAAGGGGATTGTTCCCTACTCATTCACTTCAAGGTGAAAGATGTGTACATATATATTATATGTATTGCACATGGAGAGGGAGAAAAGACAGAATGATACAGTCTGACTGTGTCAGATCTCAGAACCTAAGCAAGGTTGAAACTTGAATGGGAGATCACCAAGGAAGTCTCTGCAGATAAAGGCAATGGCAAACCACCAGTTGTGACTTGATGGCATATATATATAGCACACACCTGTGTAACCCAGACTGGCACAAGAAAAGAGCAGTAAGGTGGGACTTTTGAAGCAGGCAAGGAAGTTCTCCTATAGTATATTTCAATCTAGATGGGTAGCCATGTTAGTTTGTAGCAGCAAAATAAGACAGGAATCTGGTGGTCCCTTAAAATCTAGCAACATTTATTCCAACATACTCAAGGCAAGTTCTATACTACCTGATTTCAGACATTCAAATTATACAACACAATTGTCATCTTAAGCTTACTAGGTACCCACTACAGCAAAGAACATTTAACCTTGAATTGATTTATTTGATACATTCTCACCCCACCCTTCAAAGAATTCGGGGCAGCATGATAAAGTTATAACAGCCTTATATGTAGCATTTCAAAGCAGAAAAGAAGCATGCAAGGATATCCTTTTCTTCATCAAACATGCATGGTTACAATGATTCATAAGTGGGGGGAAAATGGCAAATGTCCCAAGTTTTTTAGGATACAATTTCCATCACCATAATTTATTTTATATCCCACTTTTTTTTCCACAATGGGAGTCCAAAATGGCTTACATCATTCTGTTATTCTCCAATGCATCCTCACATCAACCCTGAGAGTTAGATTAGGTTTAGAGTGTGCAACTGGCCTAAAGTCAGCAGGTGAACCCCATGGCAAGAGCGGGAATCCAGACCTGGGTCTCCCAGATTTTATTTAGACCGACACTCTCACCTCTACACCACACTGCCTCTCATGGTATGGTACATGTGGATCTGCTTTTCAGTGCTGATTCTCAACAAACATGTTATGCCATCTGCTATTTCAAACAGTGACCAACACCAAATTTATCAGAAAGAAGCATACCAACGAATAATCTATTTATAATGCTGACTACATCTGAAAGAATTTCACAGATATTTTTTGCATTCAGATGTGGTCCTTGCATTGAACTGCTTAAGGCCTGGCTTATTCATGCATGCAATTAAGCTGCAAAGACTTGAATTGACAGAACAGACTGACCACCCCAATCTGAATGGCCTACATCTCAAAAGCTAGGCAGGGTTGGGCCTGGCTAGTATTCGGATGGGAGGGCCACCAAGGAAGTGCAGGGTTGCTACCTAGAGGCAGACAATGGCAAACCATCTCTGAACATCTCTTGCCTTGAGGACCCTACCAGGGGTAGCCATCTGTGACTTGATGGCACTTTCCACCACCATAGCAGATAAAGGCTCAAGGGGGAAATCACATTTTAGAATCACAGCCTGCCTGCAAGAAGACCAATGCAGCAAACAAAGAACGGTGCTGGCTAGCATCTTTTCCCCTGCAGTACTTTTTTATTTACATGGAAATTTTTATGCACAGAAATGTTCAGTTATATGCACTTTAGTCTACCACCTGCAAGTGTGAACCTGACTGAAGCCACTGTAAGTTCATTAAAGCAAGGATAAAAGCAAAAGTGATTCCCAGTTCAATTTTTTAAAACTGCAGTTTATTGTAACTCTGCATGCAAGAGGATCTGTGAGGGAAAGGATTAAAATAATTATTTCAGTTGAATACACTGAATACAGCCTCTCATTAGTTAGAGCCAACTTGGTGTAGTGGGTTTGATTCTCTGCTCCTCCCCAGCTGGGTGACCCTGGGCTCTCCAGCACTGATAAAGCTGTTCTGATCGAGCAGTAATATCAGGGCTCTGTCAGCCTCACCTACCTCACAGGGTGTTTGTCTGTTGTGGAGAGAGGAAAGGGAAGGTGATTGTAAACTGCTTTGAGACTCCTTCTGGTAGAGAAAAGTGGCATATAAGTACTAACTCTTCTTCATGTTGGGCCTCTTTGGTCTTTATATAAGTTTGTGTGTCATGTAAGATATGTTTCCATTTTTGTAAGTAAAATTTCTTTCTCTTGTTACCATTGGACTCAGATCATCTGTGTAACTTGTTTGAAAAGTATTTCCTCTTAAATTGGAAATTTGGAGGACTGAGGACACTCACTGTATAAAGCTTCTGTGCTTCCAAGGCAATGGATTTTTTTTTTTTTTTTACATTTAACCCAAATAAATTACACCAGCTCTCTATGGTCCACAGCTGCTTGGTATTTAAAAGGGCCGTCCTCGCATGTTTGATCACCTGCATTTTACAGACTCACACTATGCGCACACTAACAGAAGCTCTGGATGTGTCAACATCTTTTTACAAAAAAAATGCAAGCACCCTACAGATCAAAGTCAAGTCCAATCCCAGCTCCTTCCTTTGTGTAGCTCTGTCATTCACACACTAACAGAGATATCATATCTTCTAGCAGTACTTTTAGCAGCCCGTAAGGTACACCAGTTAACAGTGTAACTTGAGAAGTTGTTCTGCTGCCATGAGGATTCACTGCAATAAGCAATTTATCCATGATGATGGAATAAATTGTATGCGGGTTGCAATCCAAGGATATCAGTCATGGTTACTGTCAGCATCTAGTGAGACTTTGGCTTCTGCTGAATTAACATTGCAGCCAATGAATACTATATATTAATGTTCTCAAAGCAAGAAGCGATGGGAAATATTATGGGATTGTTCTTCACTCATGTTCAAAAAGCACAAGCAGGACTGTGTTTAAAGACTGTGATTTAAAACATTTTTGAGCAAGTCTGTGACGTTTGTTTTTGAAGCATCAATATACGATTTGCACCTTCTTTCCTCTACCAATATAGGAAGCTTTGATTTTAAAGGAAAAGATATTTTCATATTATTATATTCATTTTAAAAAAATAGGGTTTGAGCAAAGTTATCCCCTAGGATAGAAAGAGACAGAAAAGGGAAAGAAAAGTGTCTTGTAACACTAGTCTCGTAGATGGTTTCAGGTGGGTAGCCCTGGTATGCAAAGGAAGAGCAAGGTTTGATTACAGTATCAATTTAAAAACCAACAAGATTTCTAGGGTATAAGATATTTACTGAAAGGTGCTTTTGCTCTTGAAATATCCTGAAAATCTGGGAAGGCTCTAGATACTGGATGAAAGGAGCTTTTGCTCTTGAAACACTTTGGAAATTTTGTTGGGCTTTAAGGTGCTAGTGGACACAAATTATGCTCTTCCAGCATAGTAGAAAATCTGAAAGGGAGTGGAAAATACATACACACACAGGAAGATGAGAATGGGATTGGGGTGGCAAGGTTCCCCTTCAACCTATCTGCATTGTTTGAATGCTTATGCACATACTACTCTTCTTACATGACGTAGAAAAAGCAGCATTCCTCGTCACATGGAGAAAGACCAGCACTTGTATACATGCACCCACTACATAGGGCTGGATCCAGCATAGCATTTTAACAGGTGCAAAGAATTCCACCTGCAGGCCATGACCTCTCCCCATCTGCAGCAGCCTGAAATGCCACACCAATCCTGTTCCTTGATGGAAAGGGGACCTCCCCCCCTCTCCAAGAACAAGATTTCAGGGGCATTTCAGGCTGCTGTGAGAGGGAAGAGCAGATAAACCCACACTCTTGACCTCAGAAATAATGGTATTCAGAGTTCCAATGAATGTGTAAAGTGAAGTGAAGCTCGTCTCCACAATCCCACTCTCAGCCACACACACACACAATACTCTCTTAGAACATTTTTTGAAAAGCTGTAATATATATATTCAAATACATATCCAAATATAAACTAGGTATATTTCTTTTCTTGGTACATTAGAGAACCATGCCGGTTATTTCCCCAGCAAACATTGTCATGATCTCAGCATTTGACTTCCTAGAAAGCACAACTCATCTCTTCAAGATGGGTAGGCAAACATCTAGCAGCTGGTTTGAGGAAGGGAAAGCAGGAGGCTGCTTGGAGGAGGTGAGTGAGCTCAGTGAGATGTGTGTGGTGGAAACTATCAAGAAATAGAAAGGAAATTCCTACAGTGCAGAAATAGAAGAAAAGGAGCTGATATTTTTTAAATCCCACGTTTTACTACCTGAAGGAGTGCCCAAGTGGCTTATGAATACCTTTCCCTTCCTCTCCCCACAACAGACGTTCTATGAGGTTGGTGGGGCCGGAAGAGCTCTAAGAGAATGGCTCTAAGATAACAGTGACTAGCCCAAGGCCACCCAGATAGCTGCATGTGGAGGAGTGGGGAATCAAACCTGGTTCTCCAGATTACAGGGCATCGCTCTTAACGACTACATCACAATGGCTCTCAAAATACCTTGGCTGAGATTAAATAGTGTGGCAAGATTGGCAGCGAAGTTGGAGAAGAATACAGAGAATGGTGTTGTCTTTTTCTCTCCTGCTTCCTCTCATCACAGCTCAGCAAGAACTGGGGAAGCCACTACACAGGGGGATGAAGCCAAGCAACTGGGACCTCCACCGTTATGCGAAACAGTGATCATGAGGGAGCTGGTGAATGCAGGTGTGCAGAATGGCAGCTTGCCTAAGAAGGGATGGGGCAGCAGGGTAGAGAGGAAGAGGAGGGCCAGCACATGGATTGAAAGGCAGCTGGGATGTCTTGTGTATACCATCTTGGCCTTGGGAACAGGAGGAGTGAAGGGGGGAAAGGGTGCTGCTGTCATCATCACAGACCTGAACGGTCATGGAGCCAGGAGGCAGGGTGAGAGTTGGGGAGGGTGGGAGACAGCAACCTACCCTCCCCCATCATGAAACAAAAGGGATCCCAGGAGGACATAAAAGCACCCCTTGGAAGTTTCTGAAATATCTTCTCTATCAGGACTTCCCTTCAACTCTGCCACTTCTGTTGGAAATGCAGGAGAGGTGAGAAGCAGGCGCCAGGCGGTCTGGGAGAGCCACATTCAGACATCCTCCCTCCTGAGCTAGGACCCTGTTGCCTGGGAATCCCGTGGCTGGTTGCTTGGGTGGGACTACCTCACAGGGTCGTTGGTGGGGGGTGGGATGACAAGGAGGAGTACGCACATATCCTCAAAGATAGAATGAGGGAAGAGAAGGGGGGAAAGCAAAAGATGGATTGCAGCAATGCTTGGCTGCTGAGGCTGGGTAGACATGTAGGGGTGTGCTGAAAAACTACTTTATTTACTTGCAAGGAAACAACTCGTCTCTTATGCTGCTATATATGCGAAAAGTAATAAGTAAGCAAATGTTAGATTCTCCTTTTGTTATTACTCTAGAGAAAAGACTGTGTCTGTGTGGTCGTTCCACTCACCCCTCCCATAAATAACAAACTATTAGAGAAAACTGCCAAGCCACTGTCAAATTGGAGAATCTCACCTTAATTTCAGGGTGTCTATGGTGTCATCAAAATACGAGGCTTCCACCTTTAAAAAAAATCTTGCAATTGTCTAAAAAACAATGAAGTGCTTCTTAAAAAAAATAACTTTCCAAGAGGGAAAGAAAGGACACTAGAACGTGCTTCATTCAAAACAGTCTCCTTTCCCCCTTCATTTGCGTGTCAAGCGCCAGCTGCCAGCAAATCTGTGTTCAGGGAATTTCAAAACCATTTCCCCTTCTCTCTTGGGCTCCAAAGCAGGGACGGCACTGCAGGAGATGCCAACCGCCAACAATAGACCGCTCGTGTCGCTGAAACATACACAGATGCAGCCCCCCACCCCCTTTATGGAAAAAGTGTTTCTGGTCATGCATATTAATATCTTGCTGCTTACGCTAAGATCTCCTAAAATAAAGACATTTGGCTATATTAAGGCGGCTCAGGGCTTGACAGCTTCTTGAATGGAGGCCATCTGAATCAGCAGATCCTTCTGAATTGCAGATTCTTTCAAGTTGTCATCCAACCCAAAACAAACATTGGGTCATTAAGAGTGGAGTTGAAATGAGGCAAGTGAAACAAGCAAAGGATCCTTTAGCTAATAGCTAAGTGGATAGAGAGGTGAAGGGATTAAGGAGAAGAAAGAGCAGCCAAGAGATCAAAGGAGTTTATTAGGTCACAAGAAACAATGCAGAGGGGGAGAAATAAACTAAGCATTGGTGCTTCAGAGGGGTTTTTAAGCACAGACATTGAAGATTTTAAATGTAGTCTACTGTCCAGAGTTTTAACACCCTGTCATTTTAGAACTCAAAAAGACAGAGCGAGTCATTTGTTCATATTTTAGTTCTGAAAGGGTTTCAGTTTTCAAAATGATATCTAGATGCTAGCTGGCAAAAAGGGAAAGTAGTGAATAGCTCTCAGTGAAATGGGGCTTTCTACGCATGTAGAAGCTTAACTAGGCTTACATGTCCCTAATAGAACTGGATAACGTATTTTCTCCAGAACCCAATAATATCCCACTGGCCAGAGTTGGACACACTTGCATGCTCTGACACATATTTCAGTTCAGTTCAATCTGCCACAGCCACTATGCCTCAGATCACCCCTCGTAATCACTTGGACACCACCACAGCACTGAAGTAGTACAAATACTAATGGCACACCTACTCAGTAGTGACCCTAATTCTCCCAGGAAGGCCCCAGAGAGGTGTGTGTGTGTAAAGTGCCATCAAGTTGCAGCTGATTTATGGTGATGGTTTTCCAGGCAGGAGATGATCAGAGGTTGCTTGCCATTGCCTGCCTCAATGTCACAACCTTGGTATTCTTTAGAAGTCTCCCATGCAAGGACTAAATTGGTTGGACCCTGTTTAGCTTCTGAGATCCAAAGAGATCAGACTAGCCTGGGCCATCCAGGTCAGGACCTGAAAGACAGCCCGGTTTAATGTCATTTTCTTTATTACACGTGCAAGCATATTGACTGGGGCCTTCTCTATGGTGGCACCACAGTGTCAATTTCACTCCCCAGAAGGACTGACAAGGCTTTGCCACCTGATTATTTTAAGCACTTTTCAAGTCTTAATGGAAATCCTTTTTCTTTGGGAATAGGCACTTCTAAATATCTCTTTGATAGCTCCTACCACTCCATCCTGGACAGAATCACATCATTCCACATGCTTGTTCTAATCAAATTCTTCTTCTTCAGTGATATCAGGGCTCTCTCAGCCTCACCTCCCTCACAGTGTGTCTGTTGTGGGGAGAGGAAAGGGAAGGCGAACATAAGCCGCTTTGAAACTCCTTTGGGTAGAGAAAAGCAGCATATAAGAACCAACTTTTCTTCTTCTTTAATATATTTTTTAAGAACTTTTACCGTTATTTGACCCATCCACCAAATCTTTGTTGACTAGTCCAACAGACCAGCCCTAACGAGTGGATGCTCAAAGTGAAACTGTTCTTATGGCTATTAGCATGTTTTTCTGGAGATTAGCATGTTTTTAAAACAGCGCAGCCTCATTACAAGCAAAATGCCAAACAGAATACACCATCTGAGTTCACTTCAATTAAGCTCGGTACAAACAAGACTGAAGTGAAGCACTTCTTCATTAGAGAGCTTCGGCAGCATTCCCTCCCCCATTGAAAACTCTGATCAGCGCTAAATTGTGGACCCTTATCAAGCATCTGGAAGACTTTCAAGCCAGTTGGAAACCAAGGCAAATTTCCAGGACTGTAAATATTGCAAGCAGGACACAGGGTTGGAGTCGGTCGTGTTCACACTTGCATTTTCTCTACAGGAAGACACCATAGGGCTAAACCAGGTATCAACAGAAACATGGGAGGTCGCCAACAGGACATCCAAAACCCAAAACCAATTAACACCGCTTAATAACAATCACAATGACATTAAAAAGCATGAAAGCTTTGAAATATTCCAGGACCAAAGGAGAGGGGGAGGGAAATAATCCCTATATTTTTGTTATTTATTTATTATATTTATATAATAAATATTATATAAGGCTCGGGGCAGTTCACATAAAACATAACAGAAACAATACAGATGACTTAGATTAACAATAATGAATGAAGTGAAACAACAAGTGACATGGAACAGTAGAAAAATGTGGGAAACATTCAATTAAGTCATACTGATAGCCCAGTGGGTTGGGCGGAATTATGGTGGGTGCCATAGGAGGGGGCTCAGGAGAAGGACACTTGGGAAGTGATGGCACGGGTCGACCTCAACCGAATGCCTGGTGGAAGAGCTCCCTTTGCAGGCCCTGCGGAACTGTTCAAGTTCCGTCAGGTCCCTGATCTCCTCTGTGAGCTCGTTCCAGCAGGTGGGGGCCAGGATAGAGAAAGCTCTGGCCCTGGCTGAGGTCAACTAGTTATGAGGTCAAGTGAGCTTCCCTGGAAAGGAGGGAAAATCTCCTGTTAATGAATGTAACTGGTTATAACTAGTTCATAAGAATGACAAACATTACACGGTGCACATCACGGTAAAAACTCTAGTCTATCTATGGGATAATAAATGTGCATTAAATTCATTTAACTTCTGAATTACAAGACTGGGTTGACAATTTTAAAAGAACTAGCAATCTTTTGGGCAACATACCAAGAATAACTAGATGCAGCTAAATCCCTGGAAATTAAATTGTAATTAGCTGGTTTCAACTTGCTACTGTGCAGAAAAAAAATTATTATTAAAGGAAAATCCTCCTTTAATCAGTTTATTTTCTTTATAAAGAAAAATCATATACCTGTGTGTCAGCGTGTTATCTGATTTGCTTTTTGTTTTCCCCATGATAACAAACTGAGCTGGTACCCAAAAACAGTTTTCATCAACAGGAACTAGGATTTTGCACACACACAGACACACAAAAGGGGGGGGGATATCACCAGGCTCCTGAGAATATAACGAGAATCAAATCTGGCTGCCTCTCATGCTCTTGCAACATGAAAAGCAAAAAGGATTTTATTCTGAGGCTATAAATAACCGCTGGCATTTACATTTGAAGATGGACTGAGGATGGAAATTTTTAGCCCCCCGAAAAGGATAGCTGGAAAAGACTATACCAAAGGGATCAGCACGATGAGAAATGGTTTTGCAATTCTCCTAACGGAGGCAGATCCAAGCTAAACCACTCCTCTTCTCCCCGTTTATTTCCTCTGGCAAGAGCGTAATTGAAACAGTTAGCAGTGGGTTCACGTCGTGGCAAAATCCCCATCTTCTTGAGAGGCACACTATCAACCTGAGGAGCAACTCCCAGCACACAACTATTTTTCAAAGTTGTCCCGACTCTCCTTGATGTACAACCCACACTAGACTCTCATTATAACCTTTCTTGTGAATTTCTTTGTCCCTTTTTAATATACCAGGCAGACTGAAAATCTGCGGATGGATTACTAGACGTTAGGCCGCCCAAGGAATTCAGCTGCCTCTTCAGAAAATAAAATGACTCTATGCAAAAATACAGGGGAAACAATGTTCATCAATGCTCACTCATACTCCTTTGCCAGATAAAATTGGGGTTCTGACTAGGGTTGCCAACTCTGTGCTGGAAAATTCCTGGAGATTTGGAGGAGAAAGTGGGGGAGATTGGGGAGGGAATTAAAAATAATTTATAGCAGGGGTCCCCGATGTAGTGCCTGTGGACGCCAGGGTGCCACCAAGCCAACACCTTTTTTCATGCCCATCAAGTTTTTTTAGGAAGAGGTAGGGCCAGATAGGGCATTTGCCTAGCAAAGGTTTCCGACTGACTACCAGAGATCGGAGATCTGATTGACAATCCTTTTGCTGTCCCGCCTGTGACGGCCATTTTGTGCAGTATTTTGCTGCTGTTCCCACCATGTTCTGTCAGAATTCCAGATGTGCCCACAGGCTACAAAAGGTTTGGGCCCCTGATTTATAGTCTCAGCAAGTTGTAATATCATAGAGTTCAACCTCCAAAGCACCCATTTTCTCCACAGGAAGTGATGTCTGTAGTCTGGGGTTCTGCTGTAAATCCAAGAAATTGCCAGGCCCCACCTGGACGCTGGCAATGATAGTTCTTACATTTACTTGGCATCGTAGAAGGCAAAAATTGATAAGACCCACACAACAGGAAAGGGTCCAGGTAGCCTTAAACCAATTATGCTTCTTCAGCCTAAACTACTCTACAGTAAGGTGACCAGATCGTCCCACTTTTGGAGGGACATCTGGGAGCACCTGGCAAATTGTACTTATGTTGAAATTAAAATATATATAGTAGAATACTATTTTTCTGTTCTATGCGTTCTATGAAATTTTTTGTTGCTCCATATAGACCAAATTTTAAATCAAGAACCCCCCCGGTCAATGGTGTCCCACTTTACTAATGTTAAAATCTGGTCACCTTACTCTACAGGGTTGTTACAAGAATACAAAGAGAAAGGGAGAACTATCACCCTGAATGCCTTGGGGAAAGGGTGGGATAAACATGTACTTATCTAGAACAGGGGTCTCCAACCTAAGGCCACAGGCCACATGCAGCCCCCAACCTCTTTCTGTGTGGCCCTCCAGCCTGCTTGTTTGCTTCTATCACTCTCATGGCATTTCCCCTCAGACCCATCCTGTTCTTCCTGTCTGAAGATGCACCATCTACTGCTGTTCATCCTGTCCCTTTCTTGCAAAAAAAGGCAATAACACCATTGTTTGCTTTGGTCTCCATGGTTCCTTCTGTCAGCCTCCTCTTGTTCTTTTATCCTCCTTAATAGCATTTTGGCCATTGTAGGTACTTTGCTAGCCAGCAAAGCTCAGGCACCCAGACCACTCAGCTTTTTAACTCCCCCTCTCCATGAATTACCATGTGGAAGCTATGTATGTATATAAGGAAGGTAAAGTCACCGTATGAATGGGTTCAGGAGATGACAGGTCTGCTATTGCAAAAAAAAAAGGCGGGGAAAAGACAGTAAAAGACCTGGTATTTTTGCAAGTTTTAGTTCTCAAACAATTTCCGTTAAGCACCTTGTTTTTGTTAAACTTTGTCTGGAAAACTAAAGATTATCTATCTATCTATCTATCTATCTATCTAATCTATATCATCTATATCAATATCTATCTACCTACCTACCTACCTAAGCAGACTCTTTAACTGCTTCATGCCATTGCAACTAAGGAGATTCTGGCACTCATCATAGCTATAACAAGGGAAGCACAGAAGCTGAAACTGGCTTTACTCTCTAGCAGTGACGACAGGTCTATTGCCCAGGGGAGATAGGATAGGAAGCCAGATCTATCTTATTATCAAGGCAGAGTAGCAGACAGAGCATTAAGAGCTTAAACAGATGCACCATTTCTGCAAGCCCCAAGGTTTTTCTCCTAACGAAAAACTGCAGGAGTCACAGTCTAGTTCATGGTTACAGAGTATAGTTGAAGAAGGTTTAAGTTTTCACCCTACACCGTTTTTCTAGACAAGAATGAGTCCAGGGCAATGTGCTTTAATGCAACAGGGAAACTGTATGTGCATTATATGTCTAAGAGTTGTTGCAAAGAGAATATGCAATAATTATTTATATTTTATTTATTAATTAAACCATCTACATCTTGCCTTTTCTCATGGTTCAGGGTGGTTCAATTATTATAATTCCAGGAACATTATCCTGAGCTGTATAGAGAAGGGACAAGATGCAAAAAGTGAGGGGGATGGGAAATAATCCACAGGTTGGAGAAACTTCTGAGAATTGCCTGAAGCACAAATTCGGAGTCACAAGGGCTAAAAAGCCCAGTGCAGAGTCTGCCCAGATCAGGGCAAAACACACCAATATACAACGCCATACACTTGAGGGGGAGAAATGCCGTTTTACAAAAGTAAAAAATAAATATGCTGGAAAAACAGCAATTTTTTCAGGAGCACTGGAAATCACAGCTGCATTATTAAAAGAGGGGGAAAGGCATCTCTTAAAATGATTGCTAGAGCTACCCATAGCCTGTAGACCCACCCTACGGCATCAAATATTAATCCGCCTGCCAAATGCTGAAAGTACTTCTTCCACTCAAAGGTTTAAGCATAATCCGGAACAGAGTTCAGGGCAACAACATGGTGTCCTTTAAAAAAAATTATTCAGCTGCAGTGAAGATACCTGCTAGTATCGAAACTTCAATGCATTTAAGTCCCATCTCCTGGTTTCAAACAAGTACCCAGCACAAACAAAACCAACAGTATAAAGTATTTTATTTCCATGTGTTGAAGGGTAAAGCCAGATGCTCCAAATCAGAGAAGAAGAAACAAGATGTCCAGCTATGACAAAAAGCTTGTACTCACCGGAAGAGGAGCCAGCCGGAGGGAGCCCACAGATGAGCCAGCAGAATCCATCCATGAGAAAGAAACGGAAAGAGAAAAGGCACATGTTGATTAGCCAAGAACTGCCCCTTAAAACATATATCCAGGACACAAAAGCTCA
The DNA here is from genome assembly GCF_049243985.1 of Paroedura picta. Lineage (NCBI taxonomy): Eukaryota > Metazoa > Chordata > Lepidosauria > Squamata > Gekkonidae > Paroedura > Paroedura picta. The sequence continues at coordinate 35,668,409 of NC_135373.1, forward strand.
TAACCAAAAAAAGATACGTCTGAGAAGCAGCCAGAAGAAAAGTTTTTATGTGATGGGCTATCTTGCTGCAAAGCAAGGAAACAGTTATTAATTTACTGTTCAGATTATTTAAAAATTGGATTTCAGAAATATCTATAGGTTTCCCTTCTCTGAAGTCTGGCAGGGTCTCTTGAATTTTTACAGGATAGACTTGAGAGCACTTTCCAAGAGTTTAAAATGCAGCTTTTGTCTGAAATATTGACAAGGTACGACTACAGTTATGTATGTTCTCTTGACATTTTTGTGGTTGGCTCCACCTCCTGTGACAGCCATTTTGTAGTTACACCGCCCACCCTGTGTCAGAATTCTAGAGATGCCAACAGGTTCAAAAAGGGTGAGGCTCCCTGGTTTAGACCATTTCTTCATTATAAAGTTATCCGGATAGTTTTGGACTTTCACACAAAGCCCACCACATGATATTTAATGCAGATATGACAGACCCCTGCAATGAGGTAAACATTTTCCTCTTCTGCTACTATCCTTGATTTTATTTATTTTGTCTATTTACTTTTGGATTTTTAAAAAACCTATGTCCTTGTTGAGTCCAGGGTATGTGACCACCTTCTATTTAAATTCAACAATTCCCCATTGACATGGATTAGGCTTTTGTGCATGCACATACCCTAGTATAAAAATAAGGACAATCCCTCCTCCCCCCCAAAAAAACCCCATCAAATCCAACTGAGCAAGAAAAGACTGCAAGCAGAGGGAAAGAGATGAGCTATAGACGTTCTTTCTTACCGCTTTGTCCGAACAATTGACTGGTGGTTACACAACATAAACATTGTTGTGATGAAACAACAGTAATCGGAATTTTCCCAACAAGTTCAAATGCATTTAGACTGAACCCTCTAGCAAATATGTCAAATATATATCAATTCAATTAGCACTTCTCAGCATCCCATAATCCCAAACTCTTCCCACAAAGCAGGAACAGTTAAATTGGCAGGGATATTTTTTTAAAGAATATAATTGATCCTGAAACCACAGTACTCTTTAACTTCCCGCACAATGGTTTCAATCCCCAGCTGACTCTATGACATCTGATGTTACTGTTTAGCCACTCTATGGAGCCATTCTCCCCACCATAACTTTGCTGAGCATCCAAGGAGAGGGTTGCACTGTACTCACTGCTTCAGAATCTGACTCCTAGCTTTGCATGAAATATACAACTAAGAGGACTGTCGCCCAATTCAAGAAACTTCCACTAACCAGTTGACGGTGCCTGCCCAAATAAAAAATAATTGTTCTTATTCATTTATTTGATTTGTATGCTGCCCTCCCACTTGCTTGGCTCCAGGTGGTGGGCAACAGCATACTATCATTAAAAATTTTTAAATGAGATTGCAAATTAAAAGTAAAACAGTTAAAACATTCCAAACAAAAAAAATTGGATTTTCTTTTGGGCTGGTTCCAAAGGTGTGCTTTTCCACACGGGAGCTGCCCTCCGCCCCTTCAGCAAACTGAAACTGGAGCTGAGGATATTCTTATGCTAATATAAGTGTTTCTTCGAGAGTTTGTATAATCATTCCTGCAGTATGAGAACGAGAACTTCTTACAGTATCGTAAAAGTTCCTATGCAAACTCTAATAGAACAAGTAGCTAGTTCTGGTCACATTGGGGGGAGGCAGCCTTTTGATTTAGGTAATTCCTGCAGAGCCAGGCAGACAGGTGTGGTTTTAATGATTCTGGAGTTCTGATAAAAAGTCCAGGATGCCCCCCTCCCTGTACTAAACTACTGCAATACGTTCTATTTGTGTTACCCTTGAAAAGGATATGGAAGCTGCAGCTAGTGCAGAATGTTTCAACTAGACTGCTGGGCCTATTCTGCACACAATAGATAATGCACTTGAGAAGTATATTTTCCTGTTCTGCACAGGAAAATCCAGCTGCCAAAGAACATTGAAAGTGCATTATCCTATGTGTGCAGAATGGGCCCTGGTCAGGGCCAGTTACTGGGATTGTGTGACCCAATATTACAGCAATTATTCTGGCTTCTTCTTCTTCTTCTTATTATTATTATTATTATTAGATTTATAGCCCGCCACTCCCTTGCGGCTCGTGGCGGGTAACAATATCGCAATTCCCCATTAAAACCCCATAAAACAATAATAACATTGCCAATATTGCCGGCATGGCAAGAATGGCAGCTCAACTCCCCCCCTCCCTCCCACTACTAGCGGGTGGAGAGGAGGTCCTGATGATGTTTTGCTTCGGGTCCAGAACCCGAGTCCCCGGGGGAGGCATAGATCTATTATCAGCCCCGGCCTCAACCATAAACCTGGCGGAAGAGCTCCGTCTTGCAGGCCCTGCGGAATGTTGAAAGATCCCGCAGGGCCCGCAGCTCTCCCGGGAGCTCATTCCACCAGGTCGGGGCCAGGACCGAAAAGGCCCTGGCCCTGGTCGAGGCCAGGCGTGCTTCCCTAGGGCCGGGAACGACCAACAGGTTTTCACCCGCAGAGCGCAAGGCCCTGCGAGGGGCCTTATCCATTCACAAGCCTAATTCAAGGCGGGTTTTTTTGGGTTTTTTGGGTTTTTTTACTTTTAAAGCCCTACATGGCTTGGGACCAGGGTATCTGAAGAACAGCTGACTCTCATAAATTTCTAACCAATAACTGAGATCACGGCAAAGGCCCTCCTGACTGTCTCATCAACCAAAGCAGCACATCTGGTGGGTGCACAAGAGAGGAGCTTTTCAGTGGCAGCCTCGCAATTATGGAACCATCTCCCCTGGAAGCTGCACCTGGCCTTTGGTTCAAAAGGAGCTCAGGAAAGTGCCTTAAGAACTATATTAAGGCTCCAAGTAAGGAAACGATGAACCTGAGGTGGATTAATGGGAACCGACTATGCAGGGTAGTCAACCTGTGGTCCTCCAGATGTTCATGGACTACAATTCCCATGAGCCCCTGCCAGCATTTTTGCAAGGGATCATGGGGATTGTAGTCCATGAACATCTGGAGCACCACAGGTTGACTACCCCTGGACTATGGGACACGCCATTAGAGGAGAGTGCCTGCCATATCTAGTGGCAGATTTAAGAGACTCCTCTAGGTTAGGAATAACCTCACTAACGGCGACTCAGATTTCTCTTTGCATTTCTTCTCGAATCCATGCTAGGAGGTTAGCCTGGCCATTACCTCCTGAAAGATCCAAAACAGTCCATTTGGGAGCCACCTGCAGAGACTTGGGCTGGGGAGGGAGGAGCTCCAAACTAGGAGCTACACAAGCCTGAAACACGGACTCAGAAAGGCCTGCCTGCACCATCATTTCCCACCCTTTGAAAAATGTTTTAGAAGAGAAACCCGCACTAGGGCTTCTAGTAAGGACCTTTTGTTACTGGGATTCAAGACTTGTGCCTAGAGCTGTTGGTGCAGCTAAGACTTGGGCTTGCTGTGCCCAGCCAACCCGGTAAACTCAGCTGCAGGAGTGGGGAATCAATCCATGTTCTCCAGACTAGAGGCAACTGCTCTCGACCACCACACCAAGCTGTTCTCCAGGAAACAAACAACACAAAAATATATTCTGAAAAAGTAGAAATTATGATAGGAATCATGGCACTTTACAGGAGCGCTGTCAATGACGCCCGTCTGCCTTAAGGGAAAGCCAATGAGTGGAGATCCAAGAGAGCAGACCCTCCCCTTCCAGGAAATGCACAAAGATTGGCAGCCCTGCCTATCAATTGGAGAGAGCTTCTCCCAAAATCAGAGACTGCCCCACTCCGGACCACTGGAGAAGGTGCTCTTGGTCCTTTTCTAGGAGCATTCTGGGACACAGCAGAGTTCAGTGTGGTTAAGATGAGATGTACAGGGGCTTTGTTCATTGAAAGAAGCACCTTGTTGATAAAAAGGACAGGCAAAGTTTGAGCAGGCAAAGCCCACCCCACTGAAAACACATTACAGTGGTCAAAGCTAGAGGCGGCATACAGAGAACTCATGATCCATTAAGTCACTGTTTGATTTCTTTGGTTTCAATGGGGAGGCATGGCTTCCTTATCAGATGGGAATGGGAACAGCAAGGAGTGAGCCTGTGCGTTGCTCAACTGTGCTGCTCACTGGCAAGGGTGCATGCTTTAATTGCAAAAGACACACCCAATCCTGGACTCCGGGGGAGGAACCGAGCAACATCCCTGCTGCTGACAGTGTGAGAAAGCACCCCGGGAAAAGCAACCTTTGTGGAATGGGAAAATTCTGTAACAGCAGCTGCTAGAAACACAGGTGAGTTGACACTGTTGGTGCCACTCCGACAAGCCATGGCACGCAAGTTTGAAGCAGGGCAAGGTGAGTTATACCTCTGATCTAGAAGCCTAGACAGGAAATAAATGAAAGACGGCATCCCAAGCTATATTCCAGTGAATTCTGGGTAAAGGAATAGCAGTCGAGACACACGTATGCACACACACACACCTCTGGCTACCCTCCCTGTGCTGGTATTTTTCTTGTGCTAAATTGAAGGCATTACAACACATCAGAAAAAATAGCGTTACACCAGCTTAATGGCATAGCACTAAATATTATCGTGCCTCCAAGCCCCTCCTCACCTTTTGGCTGTGTCACTTTCATCTGCCGCCTTTTCGCACTTCTCACCCTCCACAAGTGCTGCTGGAAATGGTGGAAGAGAGCAACGCACTTTTCACACGACTCTCTTCCGCCTGTCAATCAATCCAGACAGCCAATCCCCTTTCTCCATGTTTTAAAGATCCTTTAGATCCTCAATAATTTATTTTTAATTCATAGTTCCCCGTTTAAATGCCTATATTGGGGGGGGGACTTTAGAGAGGCATGCTTTTGTGTTACAACTTTTTTTGGGGGGGACATTTATTTCTGGCATCACCTGCACGCTTGTCCACCTATTTGTTGCTCCAGTATGTTAGACCTTTTAAAAAAGAAATTGCCCTCCCTGGGAACAAGGGAGAGGGAGGCGGATAGGTGCTTTTAGCGCCTTTGAGCCTCCATACCTTCCTTCTGCTGGTTGCTCTCCCATAGCTAGCGCTAAATAGGTTGGGAATCCACTTTATGCGATTCCCCAACTAGCACTTTAAAATGGAGGATGTAGCTAGCCGGTTACTGCCCAGACGCATATGAATGGGCCAGAATATAACAACTACATTAGGTAAGCATTTTACTACATTTAAAGGGTGCGGAAATGCCCTGCGTTTCTTTTCAATAACCATGGCTGGTGGCACTGAGGGACCCCTCTCCTCCCTGAATCTGTCTAACCCGTTTTAAAGTCATCTATGTTCACAGGCATCACAACCTCCACTAGCAGTGAATTCCACAACTGAAGCACTCATTGAGTACAAAAGTAGTATAAGAAGAAGAGTTGGTTCTTATATGCCGCCTTTCCCTACCCGAAGGAGTCTCACCTTCCCTTTCCTCTCCCCACAACAGACACCCTGTGAGGGAGGGGAGGCTGAGAGAGCCCTGATATCACTGCTCGGTCAGAACAGCTTTCTCAGTGCTGTGGCCAGCTCAAGGTCACTCAGCTGGCTGCATGTGGGTGAGCGTGGAATCAAACACAGCTTGCCAGATTAGAAGCCCCCACCCCTAACCACAACTGGCTCTCAAGTAATTCCTTCCACCCGTCGTGAGTCTATGGCCTATCCAGGATGCCCGAGTTCTAGTGTTTTGACAGCAGCAGCAACAGCTCTCTCTATCCGTTTTCTTCATCCACCATTTTGTCCATCTCTATTGTGTCCTCCTGTAGTTGTCCTTTTCCTAATCTGAGAAGTCTCAGGCTCTTCAGCCTTTCCTGAGAGGAGAGGGGCTTCAGCTCCTGGATCTTTTGTTGTTTGCCCAGCTCTACAATATGCTTTCTGAGATAGGATGACCACTACTGAACACAGTATTGCGAACAAGGCCTTGCCCACAGGAGCCAACCCTGCAACTTTTTGAAAAGTTTCTCTCACTTTTGAACCATTCATATTTCAAAGGAGACGGAACAATAATGGTTTATATGCAACTGGCTTTCCCGGAAAGGGCTTTTCCCCCTTATGTTGCGATCATTAATAAACCATTTCCATGTTCAATATAAATTGTAGAAATCCCTACAAACAGCCCTGCAGGGCAGGCAAGGGTAACTGCAGTGGGGTGAGAGAGAAACATGGCTTGCCTAAGTTTATGACGAAGGAGTGATCTGAATCAGCAACCTTCCAGATCACAGCTGACTTGCTTGAGACCAAAATACTAGAAGCATATAGCACAAGTCAGGACATGGATGCCCAGCCCAACAGATAGTCACGCACAGGACTGGTTCGACTCATTTTGAAAGCCCTGTATTGCTTTATGCCAGCCTTTCTCAATCCTTTTACCATTGGGAAACCCCTGAAACATTCTTCAGGCTTCGAGAAACCCCAGAAGTGTCGCGATTATGTAAAATGTGGTTGGGAAGCCCAGCTGTGTACACACCCACCTGGGGCACCTCCCCTTTCTACCCCCTCCAAGCCCGTCATTGGCCATTTTGGGAGGGGTGGGTGGGTCAACACGATTATATATGGTCATATCACCCAATAAATGTTTAACAAATTTAAGAAATATACAAAACATTAATTTACTACCACCCATTCAGGAAACAATTCCAGGGCTACCAAGAAACCCCAGCAAGGGTGCAACCATGGTTGAAAAAATGTGCTTTAAGCCGGTGGTCCCCAACCACCAGGCTGCGGCCCGGTGCTGGGCCGCGAAGGCCCCGGGCCGCGGCTCCCTCTCCCCGCCGCCGCAAGCAAATCGGCCGCTTTGGCTGCCAATTAGTTTGCGGCCCTGCAAGCTTCTTTTTGTGGGAGGGGGGGACAGGGAAGCAGGGCCGCCGACGCAATCACACATGCGCAAAAATGCTACGCATACGCGATTGCAGCCGCACATAGCGCAAACACGCATGCACGGTCGCC